>NW_006286587.1:6360434-6379545 GCF_000327345.1 Myotis davidii
GGAAGAAAGTACATCAAAATTCAACAGTGGAGCCTGGCTAGGCTGGCTCAGTGGTTGAGCATCGACCCATGAACCAAGAGCTCACTGGTTCATTCCTGGTCAGGGCACATGCTTGGGTTGTGGGCTTGATCCCCAGGAAGGGGCGTGCAGGAGGCAGCAGATAGATGGTTCTCTCTCATCGATGTTTCTATCTCTCTATCTCTCTCCCTTCCTCTCTATCTCAAATCAATAAAAACATATTTTAAAAAAATCAACAGAGGACAGTGGAGATTCGGTAGATCTTCCTTTTAAAATATAGTTCCCTATATTTTAAGGATTACTCTTATACACTGAAAATAATTAAAGGTTATGAAAAACATGTCCTTGGGTAAAGATTTTTAAAAGATACTTTAAAATTTAAAGATTATTACAAATAATTTCCCAAAGGAGCACATTTGCCTCTATGAATAAAAATATTTATTGAACATACCAGAGAGTTTCATTTTGGGAGAAAGTGTTATTGTACTTTGCTCCTTCTCCAGTTCCCTGCCTCACATTAGGGTTTTGAAGAAACCTGTTTCTATGTGCTTCTCTCCTTCGTGTTGTTTTTTTTTAAACACCCACTTCCCACCCCTGCAGCCTTCAGGAAGGAAACTTGGCTTGGGGTTTCCAGCAGATGGGGCTTCTCAGCCTAACAGCTGGCAGATCTAGCAAAGATGAGGAGGCGGGGAGGGGTGGGCTGCCAATGTCACAGGCGCTGCTGCCGGAAGGGCCATTCCTCTGGCTCCTGCTTCATGGTGGAAGGAATGGCCTGCAGCATCCTGCAGGTCTGAGGTGAAGGAGATCATTGGAAACCTGCCCTGAGGAAACTTACACATGAAAGCACCCCTGAGTGCATGAGATCTATGGTGTTTGCTGGTCTCTGCTGCTCTCAGAGACCCAAATTTGAGAACTCACATTTTATATAACTCTGAGAGTAATTCTACAACTAGGGGTCCCTTGGCCTGGCCTGCACCCTCTAGGGATGTCAGAGAGCTGGTTTTGGCCCGATCCTCCTTCCCTCTGAGATTCATCAGTCTGTTCCATGTTTCCATGCCTGTGGTTTCCGCTCCTGTGTAGAGTGTCTGCCCCCTGGTGGCCAGTGCTCATGATAGCTACAGGCCAGTCAGCCGATTGGCCAGTCAGCTGGTCATTTAGGCTTTTATATATATAGATTGAGACATCCACATACAGTCTTTGCTATATTGTGAGAGAAGGCAAACCCAAAACATTGTTCTCTTCCTAAAAAAGGCCATTTTTATTATACTTTGTATTTGCGATCATCAGGTTTGTTTCATTTTTAAAAACTGTATTGCCCACGAATATTGTACATGTATTAGACTATTTAGTCTTCACACCAGCCCTATGAGTAGTACTATTATATCCACTTTAAACAGTCTAGGAAGTAAGCAGGCAGAGGTTGAGTAACTTGCACAAGGTCCAATATCTGGAACAGGCAGAAGAACCACAATTTGAGATTGATCTTGGAGACTGTGGGTCCAGAGAGTTTTTAAGCAAGATACTGTCACTGTCTCTGGGTACAATTATTTCCTGATCTCAGGGTATCCTTACATCAGGTATGAAAATAAGACTGCATTCTTTTAAAATCCAAAGTTATACCTACTCTAAATTTTCTAAGAAGTGTAGCCATTCCGGTCTTAAAGCTTTCACAACAAAGTGCTTATATATTCAATTATGTTCTCTATTCTATTGTAACATCCTATATAATAAAAGGCTAATAAGCAAATAGACCAAACAGTGGAATGACTGGTTGCTATGGCACACACTGACCGCAAGGGGGAAGATGCTTAATGCAGGAGCTTCCCCTTGGTGGTCAGTGCGCTTCCACAGGAGAAGCACTGCTCAGCCAAAAGCCAGGCTCACGGCTGGCGAGCACAGTGGTGGTGGCGGGAGCTTCTTCCTCCTCCATGGCAGTGCTAAGGATGTCTGACTGATGGCTTAGGCTCACTCCCCATGGGGGGCGGGGCTAAGCCATCAGTAGGACATCCCCCGAGGGTTCCCAGACTGCGATAGGGTGTAGACTGGGCGGAGGGACAACCCTCCCCCCCAGTACACGAATTTCATGCACCAGGTCTCTAGTTTATTATATTTTGTTTGTCTATACAAATCCCCCTCCCACACTAGCTTGTGTGCTCCGTAGAGATGGGGCCAAACATTGTTTTTCTCTATAGCTTCATTGCCTGGAATGTAGTAAGTTCACAATCAATATTTGATGACAAAACAAAAGCTGCTGCTACACTGATAGGAGTTTCTATTGATGCTGTATCTGTATCCCTTCAGCCCACCCTGGAGGTCACCTGAAGCTAGTGCCTGTCCCTGCTGAAGGTTTCCTGATTCTCTCTACCTAAAAGTATTTTCTAGCTGCTGGGGAATGCTTGGTCAAAGGTGGGGCAGGTAGATTTTACCAAGAAATTAATTCCTGGGAGCAACCTACAGTCAGTGAGGGATGGGAAGTGACAGATGCCCTGGCTTCCCTGCTGGGACAAGTCTGAGGTGAGTTCTACAAAGTCCCTCAGGGCATCCACACCAGAACTGGGCACCAGCTGCCCACAGCAGTTACTGTTCATTAACACACCCTTTCTTGACCTCCCTTCCTTCCTGGTCTCAGTACTTGATTCCCTCAAAGCCACATGGAAGTTAATTCTGCCAAAAACCTAAATGAGCTTCGAAGCCAACTCTTCCCAAGTTGAGCCCTCAGATGGGAGGCAGCCCAGCTGACAGCTTGTTCTCAGCCTTGTGAGAGCCTGAGCAGAGAATGCAGCTAAACTGTGCTTGACTCCTGACCTCTGAAAACTGTAATGTGTGTTGTTATAATTTGTTGAATTTATGGTAACTTGTTAAACATTTTGGTACCTGGAAGTGGGGTGCTGCTGTAACAAATACCTAAACACATGTGTAGTAGCTGGCTATGGCTACTGCACTGGGTGGCTTAACAACAGAGATTTATTTCTTATAGTCTGGAAGGTGGAAGTCCAAGATTAAGATGTCAGTGAGGTTGTTTCTTCTAAGACCTGTCTTCCTTGCCTTACAGATGACCGTCTTCTTGCCATGTCCTCACATGGTCTTTTCTCTGTGCCTGCCCCTGGTGTCTCTTCCTCTTCTTGTAAGGACATCAGTCCTATAGGGTTAGGGCTCCAGCTTTATGACCTTGTTTAAATTTAATTGCCTCTTAAAGGCCCGTCTCCAAGTCACATGGGGGTTGGGGCTTCAACATATGAATTTGGAAGGACACATGCTGTTCATAACACAGGAGTGTTTGTAACCAGGAAGTGAGCAGAGGCTGAAGGAATTTGGAGGAACATGGCAGAGAAAGTCATAATTGCCATGAGCAGATTCTTAGTAGAAACCTGGACTTCGAGGATGCCGATGGTGAGGAAGCAAATGAGGAATGTGTTATTGGAAATTGGAGGAAGGGGGTCCTTGCTCTGTGGAGGCGGAAAGTTTGGCAGAATTGTCTCCTAGAGTTATGTGGAAAGCAGAAGCTGGAAGTGATAAACATGTCCACATATCTAAGGAGATTTCCAAGAAAAGCGTGGCAGGTGCTGCCTGGTTCTTACTGCTTACAGTAATTGCACAAGGAGAGAGATTAATTGAAAGAAGAACTTACAATTTAAAAAAAAAGAAAAGAAACCAGAATCTCATGTCTCAAAAAATTCTGAGCTTCTCCAGATGGCAAAGATGCAAAAATGAAGAGCTGCCTCTCAGGAAAGGGTGTTCCGCGGGTGTGAAGGTACAGCTGCTAAAACTCAGAAAGACCAAAGTTCAGATGAGGCCATCACACAGAGGCCTTTGTAAGGAACGAAGGGTGTACCTCACAGATCTCAGTGCAACCAGAGAACCTCTAGGGCAGGGGTGGGTAACCCCTGGCACACGTGCCAAACATAGCACGCTAGTAACTTTTGCTGGCACGAGAAACCCTCTCTTATAATCTTCCATTTACAATTGTGAATCTTTGTTCTCAGTGATGAATTTTGATTTTTGTAAAGTCTAGTAATAGGAGTAGCCTGATGGATGAAAGTAGTAGCTCGTGCATATCTCTGAAGGGCACAAAATATAAACCTGATGTAAAATCTCTGTCATCAGTGATGCAGCAGCAAAAGTCCCACTGATAATATCAAATGGAGTCATAAAGTTTTCTGTTGGACTATCAGTGTACATGTATACATTAAAAAATAAATGTATTTTTCATCATCATATACTGTGTTTTTGTCGCTCGAATAAATGTTATTATTTCTTCAAGGTTCTTCACAAGGTACACCTTAAGAGATACCAAGTAGGTGTAACATGTTCTCAAAAAATTAGGGTTGGCACGCAGAAGAATTTTGAGTCAGAGATTTTGCTGGTTTTGGCACGCACTCACCAAAAGGTTTTAAATGCAAGGAAGAAAATAGCCTAGTCTTTATCTTTACACATTTGGACCCCATTATATACTATATACTAGTATATAAAGCCTAAGCAGCCATTAGAGCAGGGGTCCTCAAATTATGGCCTGTGGGCCACATGCAAATACAAATATTGTATTTGTTCCCGTTTTGTTTAGTTTTGTACTTCAAAATAAGATATCTGCAGTGTGCATAGGAATTTGTTCATAGTTTTTTTTTTTAAACTATAGTCCGGCCCTCCAACAGTCTGAGGGACAGTGAACTGGCCCCCTGTTTAAAAAGTTTGAGGACCCCTGCTCTAGGCAGCTGAGGGGCATCTCAGCAGGAGGCCAAGGACAGAGGCTTTATCTTAAACACATCAGTGGCTATTGCTCTTGCCTAATGGAGTGAACCACAGTGAAGTCCACACAAGGTTTACAAAGTCACTGAGAAGTTGTTTAAATAGAAACTTTGCTAGCTTGGACTGCAAGGGACAGAGATATCACAAAACATAAGGAGGCTGTCAGACCCTTCAAGTTCTCCCTGCAATGGAAAGAGGCCGGTAACACCACTCTGCTGCGAACACAGGCTTCCTTTCATGAAAAAGAAGAGCAGAACCAAGAATCCAGAGGGTGGAGCATGACGCACAGAGGTTATTCCTGAGCCTTCACTCCTAATTGAGGGACTCGCAACATTCGCCAGCCTGGGTTTCACAAGGGCTCTGGACCAGTGACTCCTTTTTACCTTTCATTTCCCATGTTTTGACTGGAGTGTCTGCAACTATTACCCTATGTCTGCCCCACCATCTCATGTTGGGAGGGCTGGAGGCAGATGCTCAGCACTGTAGTTTCACACAGGTCCACAGCTGGAGAGTAACTGTGCCCCAGCAGCTGTGATTGGTAGATCACACTCAAGCCCTCTATCCACACCTGACCCCAATTTTACTTTACGATGATGCCCTAACGCAGTGGTTCTCAACCTTGGCTGCACTTTAGAATCACCTGGGAATCTTTTTATTTTCTTTCCGGTTTTTTCTTTTAATTATTTACCAGATAAAAAAGAAAAAATAGTGATTGTATCTCTTCCCTCCCAACATTTCAGTTGACCCAGGTCCAGTGGGTTTTCACCTGGGAATCTTTTTAAAATACTGATTTCTGGGCCTCATCCTCTGGAAATTCCGTTTCTTTGTTATGGGGTGGGACCACAGCATTAGTACCAAAGAAACATAATTTCTGGAGGATGAGGCCGAGAAATCAGGATTTTAAAAAGATTCCCAGGTGAAAACCCACTGGACCTGGGTCAACTGAAATGTTGGGAGGGAAGAGATACAATCACAATTTTTTCTTTTTTATCTGGTAAATAATGAAAAGAAAAAACCGGAAAGAAAATAAAAAGATTCCCAGGTGATTCTAATGTGCAGCCAAGGTTGAGAACCACTGCCCTAATGCAAGGGGGGGACCCTTTTTTTTTTTTCTGCCAAGGACTGTTTAGATATTTATAACATCATTCTCTTAATATAAATATATGTTGCTATGAAAAAAGCTCCTAGATTTATTGAATTTCAAGTTTCACCTGCAGTTGCTTTGTCAGGGCCAGACCAAATGATTTTGTGGGCTTTATACAGCCTGCAGGCCAGATGTTCCCCATCTTTGCCCTCATGGGATGACACTCAGGGAACCTGCGGTTGGGATGAATGTATCTTGCATGTGGAAGAGACAATGGGGAGCAGGATGGACAAGCCCTAGGGTGACACCCCCTGCTTGTGCTCCCAGCTTCGAATAATCCCCTTTCTCTTAGCTAGGGCAGGACCTGTGCTTGCTTCTAACCAATAGGACATGGCAGAGGTGATGGGCTGTCACTCCCACGGCTATGTTCTACATGATACAGCATCAGTACTGGGATATCATTTTGTGATTCTGTTATGGTGAATACGTAAGACTCCAAGCAGAGTGGCTCTTGCTCTCCCGTGGCCTTGAAGAAGCAAGCTACTCTGAGTTCCACAGAGAGGAAGTGAATTCCGCCCACAGCCTAGAGGAGCTGGGAAGTGGATGCTTCCCCAGTCACGCCTCCAGAGGGCAGTGCAGCCCAGCTGATGGCAGTCTGGGAGCCCTTGAGCAGAGGGACCCAGTTAAGCCTGCCTCCACTCCAGACTCAGGGAAACTGTGAGATAATAAATGTGTATTCCTTTAAGCCATGAGGTTTGTGGTAATTTGTTATGCAGCAATGAAAAGCTAATACAAAGATTCTCAAAAGGAAGTGGATTATGTGATGATAGCAAATGCTTAGATTCATGCCATCTCAGGCAGTTTTTTTTTTTTTTCATGGAATTTTTAATGTTATTGGTAATAGCAGGAGCATTCAAACACTTGGACAGTGATGTGCTGCTTGAAAGTAATCAAAGTATTGATGAATTGCCTTCTCACTAGTTTATACAGAGGCAACAATATAATGCTTATATTTACTAATACAAGACAAAAATGATAAAAATTCTAGGATTTGACAGTGCCACAAAGAAGCCTACAGTGGCCATCTTAGTGCCCCAATTTCTATAAGATGCTAAATGAGAGTAAAATTAAATCTTTCAAGTTCCACGCATGTGTGGGAGTCACAGAGAGAGCCGCATGCTCTTTCTTTTGATTTAGAAGGGTTATTTTCAGTTAGGTCACCACTGCCAGTGGAGAAGCGCTGGGGCAAATAAGGCACTCCTAACAGTATCATCTCCCCTTATATAGAATTTTTCAGTTATCAAAGCACCACCATCCTCATTTGACAAGTTCAGCTGATAGGAGGTCAGGACAGGCCACTCAGGGAGAAACCAACAGAAGTCGGGAGAGAAGCTTGTGATCTGAAGGTTTGCTGTTTAACTTCACATACCATCAGCCCAAGGAGCAGCCAGGCCACCCTGGAGACAGGTGAGCAGCACACATTTGGGCATTTACTCATTTGCTTCTTAGTGCACACTTTCATCGACACTTCCTGTTTAAATGTGCTGCCTACTTCACTTGAGAAAACTGTGGATCATGCGCATAATGAAAGACTGCAGAAGGCCCTGAGTCCTCCACAACTACAAAATAAAGTCATATGACATGCAATTTAAAGAAAATTCTGAATAGGAACAGCTGAAAACCCAAGTCAATATAGAAGAGAAAGTTGGTTACAATCACAGATTTCCATTCAGAACCAGCCTGTCTGAAGCTCACAAATACTGGAAAACTGGCATTTGGCCAAGACATAAGGCATTGTACCCTTCTTCCATGGACTGCTTTTATGTCATGATCTCTTGTCTCATTTTTCCTTGTTCCTTTCATTTTATTTTATTTTTTAAAAATTTATTTTATTGATTTTTTTACAGAGAGGTAGGGAGAGAGATAGGGAGTTGGAAACATCGATGAGAGATAAACAACGACCAGCTGCCTCCTGTACACGCCCTACTGGGGATGTGCCCACAAGCAAGGTATATGCCCTTGACTGGAATTTAACCTGGGACCCTTCAGTCCACAGGCCGATGCTCTATCCACTGAGCCAAACCATCTAGAGCTCCTTGTTCCTTTTTAAATAAGGACAGCTGGACCAAATTAGAATTGTTGGTTCTACCTAACTTAAATAACTGTGCCAAAATGGCTTTAAATCTGCACAATTCTGTGTGTATACTCCTTTCTGTTGATTAATTCATAGCGTCTTATTTCAATGATTGTTCTAGCTTCTGAGATATATTCTGCATGGTTTATAAAATGTAATTCTCAGTGACTTGGACAATTTCTCCAGAGAAGACACTTCCAAACAGTGGGATCATCCAATCTACATGGTATAGTTTGGCCCCTTAAACATTTTACTTTCCCTTTTCTAAGAGGCTGGTCGAGTCAATAGGATTCTCTGGAACCACCGATGTGTCCAAGAGCTGCCAACAGTGCTAACTGCACTCATGGGATTTGGAGAGAGACAGAGGACCAGTCTGAAGAAGTTTGGTGAGAGTATATGGTACAGTTAAAAGCATTTGAGTAACTAACTCTACTCTTTCTGGGGGAATTTCAACCTAGTTGACCATTGTTTGTCATTTCTTGTCTGGTTTTATTTTATTTTTTTTTCACAGGTAAAAACTGTGCCTGAAGTCTCATTTGCAGAAATACAGGACTGAATCTATACTCAGACGTATTTTCCAGTCATCCCCCAAGTGGCATTTAAGCATCTATAACAAATATTTTCATGTCATACGGACTGGATGCTCACACATTTGGCATTAGGGGGTAGAAAGCGATAAAGTGAGTAAGAGCATCGTGGGGCTAAGGAACTCAGCACTTAGCAAACATTGCTCCAACTCTCAGTGGGGCTTTTAAATTCTGTCATAGAGGATAATAAGCCAGCTCATCCAGAAGATGGAAAAAATGAGCTAAATGGTCCTTTTAAGTACTACGTCCACTGAGCACGGTGGATTACCACTGAGCTTCCTCCTTCACTGCTTGCCAGGACCTGTTATGGCCTGGACAAGTGAAAAACCATGGTGAAATAAATGATACCCTGTCCTCACCCAATAATAAACATGCTCTCTAAAAGAGAGTACTTATCCTGGGCCTTCAGCTAGAATGTTACCCTAAGACTCTAGAATGTTCTATCCTTGTAGAATGTTCCCCATCAAATGATAACTGTACTCAAGGTAGTTATTTGGGCATTTTTCCTTTATCATGATGACCAAGAGCAGAGGACTTTTCTGGGTATATTGAACACTCCATTTTCTAGTTTTTATAAAAACTTGGGATATGAGAAAACTAATGAAACAAAAAAGGAAATTCTCTCCAATTCCTACTTCTTTTCATATGTGTCCCACCCTATTATGTGGTCATTAAGTAAGCATGAGCCTTCTCTTGGGGGGGGGGGTATGCTCCAATAGTAAGATATTTCCTATTATTAACCAGTAGAGTTGGTTAATTAGTCAGTTTCTACTAACTCTCAATCAATACCTGTTTAAAATGGAAGGTCCTTTTTGTTCCTAAAGATTTATCTTTTCAAATATCCATCTTTGTATATTTTACATTTATCTGGCTTAAAAAGTTTCAAAACCCTATCAGAAAATGAAATTTACAAGATACAGAATCAGAAGACTCCTCATTGATCTTTAGGTAGAACATACTCACATATTCAATACCAGAGCAGAATGACCAAGATGATGCACAAATAATGGAATTGCACTTCTAATTTAGTCAGCTCAGATGACACCTTATAAATAAGCTTTTCCCATAATTTATTAACTATGATCCTACTTTGCATCCTTTAAAAGAATGCATCCACCATTGATTTGCCTATCATTTAAATACAATCTAGTATCTAGACAATACAATCTACAATCTGGTATCTAGTATCTACAATCTACAATCTAGTCAATATTCATGTTAACACAGAATAAGGTATTCATGTTGCTCAGATGTCTACAATGTAATGAGCAAGAGATATAGAATAGAATCTGATCTGTTGGGATAGCATAATGAAAAATTCAGAAATGTTTAACGACCCTAGGCAGTTTTGGGGGCAATTACTTGATGATCTATGGAATTCTTATTCTGAAGTACAGAAGAAAACTGCAAGGCTGCATTTTCTCTGTAGAAACTTAATGTACCTGAAATTTATTGGAGCTGAGTTCTGCTTTAACACAATTGTTTTCATAACAATTTCTTGCCAAAAATCTACTAGCCATTTCTTTAGGGTAATTATATCTTATTCCATAATTCAAATGATTCACTTTTATTTACAATAGCTATTTCTTAAAGTATAGCAACAAATTTGAACATATATGTATGCGTACATATGCAAATATATATGATTACATATATAAAACTTTTATATGTGTATATCTAGGCATGTGTGTATATATGCATATGTATAAATTATTTATTTTAAAATACGTTAATACTAAATTTTATATAAGAATTCAAACATTCGGAGGGCAAATGCAAAACAACAAAAGATTGTCTAATATAATGTTTAATCAAAAGTTATTGCCAATATTTACCAGAAGGGGTGGGCAATAGTCTTCAATACAAAGATTAGCAAACATCACTTGAAGTGCAATAAACATTTCCGATTTTGTGACTGTATTTTATGTGTCTGATTTAAAAAAAGATCTCACATGTAAAAGCTGAGGATCCTTTACATGTGCTGCAATTTACAGTAAGTGGTGAGCATTATAATCATTGAAAAATAATTATGGCTAATCTGTGGATATTTGAAAACAAATACACTGCGTAGGCATCTTATACTTTGCCTTTAAAGATGAGACGCTTCATCAAGTGACAACCTGCTTCTTAAGTCAACTTAAAGCCAAATCCTCGTCATACCTTCATGGGAGCCAGCTGGATGGGTGTGATGCATGACGGGTCCACCATGGGCTTCGGCCTGTTGGCCGTGTCTGCCAACAGACTATGCCACTGCTGCGGCAGGCCGGTGAATTTCTGTTCCTGTGGATCAAACCCTGTGTGAACCCTGTGTTCAAAGTTGGACGGACCAGATATTTCAATCTTTTTCTTTTTCTTTCCAAACATGATGCAAAGACCTGAGGAAGGCAAACAGAAAAGAGGCAGCTGTTTATCTGTTGCCAGCAGAAGACCACAGGGAAATGATTAATTTGTCCAGAGTTACATCTTTTCAGTAGTTCCTCTATATACCAGCTACAAAATAATGAAAGTTGGGTTTTCAAGGTATGTAACTTGCTGTAGCCCATGGGACAACTGAAACCACAGTGACACTAGGATGAAACGTGCTTGCACGTGGGGGCTTTCCCTCCTGCTGCTCTGGGAACCATTGCCAGCATGAGAGACAGGTCATCCTGTGGGAGATGACAGACCATGTGGCCCAGGGACCCGTCAGGCCAGCAGCCACCAGCCTGGGGGGCAGCAGCTGGCCACTAGTAGCCCACGCAAACCAGCAGAAGAACGACCCAGACGAGCTGGACTCAAAGTACCGACCTACAGAATCAGGGCACAAATAAATGGCTTTGCTTGAGGTCATTATACTTTGGAGTAAATTGTTGCATGGAAAAAAGCTAACTGTCAGAGGAATGCAAAAACCTGATTATTTTCCCATTTTTCTCTTTGTTTTTGCTGCTTCACAGTCTCAAGTAATAATGTCTAATCGGTAGCTATATTAGCTGTTATACAATCCTGTTACTTCAGAAGAGTCTTGGCTATTACACTCCTGTCACAGTGGTTGAGGGCCTGCAATGTTTTTAGTGGCCAGAAAATTATACCAAATGAGTAAGTGGCTCTGTATACCATCTCTCTGTGAAAATAAAAATACATTGGAAAATATAATTTGGTCATGTGTTGGCTGAGTCCACTTGACATTTAAGTAAACTTTATGGCCATCTTTTTTAAAACAACAATTTAGAAAAATCATTTTAGAAGAGTTCTTTTGCACGCATTCATACCCGAGCAAGCACTGAAAATGCTAAGCCAAGTGTTTTTAGAACCAGAACAGAAATGCCTTACTATCCCCTTCTTGATTATGAATTTCCCAGTGGTTGCTATGCCATTCAAGTGAGAGTATAAAAAAGAAAATATTAATGAATTAATACTGATCTTGTTTTTCAATAAGACACTTGTAGTGAGGAAACCCACAGCTGAATTAATTTACCTATGTTGCATTCTGTGATACTATCCACCTGTATCCTAAATGCTAACAAATACCATTCAACAGTCCAATAAGTTTGAGTTAGTTATAGAGGAAGAAGTGAAAAGGAAAATATACAACAGTTCCAACTCCTACAGCAACAATCCTGTGAAATTCACACTAAATGCAGAGAGAGACTCTCCAAACTGTAGTGGCAGCCCCTAGGGATGGCCATTACTCTGAGAGCAGTGAGGACCCCACACTCAGGGGAAAGGTGGACAAAGTCCTGGTGCTTTTTAGCTCCACAGGGCAGAGGGACACATGGCAGGGCAGTGAAGACCTGCTTGGGGGATGCTTCCTTCTCTCTGATGTGACTCTGCCTGTCCCTGGCGTGGTGCGAAATGTCCAGTGGGTATGACCTCACTTCACGGTGCGAAATGTCCAGTGCGTATGACCTCACTTCACGGTGCGAAATGTCCAGTGTGTAATGACCTCACTTCACGGTGCGAAATGTCCAGTGTGTATGACCTCACTGAAAATTCACCACAGCCCTTGATTTGGGGTCCCCAACACCACCCAGGTTTCATTTGCTCAGAGAACTCACAGGACCCAGTGTATGGTCATGTTCATGGCTGTGATTTATTACAGTGAAAGGACACAGAGCAAAACCGGTGATGGGAAAGGGTGTGTGGGACAAGTCTGGAGGGAGGCAGGCACAGCTCGCAAGGGTCCTCTCCCGTGGACTCACACGGGACGGGACTAATGCCTCCAGCCCTGAACGGTGACAGCACGTGTGGAATGAGGTCTGCCAGGGAAGCTCATAGAGGCTAGGTCCGTGATGGCGAATCTTTTGAGCTCGGCGTGTCAGCATTTTGAAAAACCCTAACTTAACTCTGGTGCCATGTCACATATAGAAATTTTTTGATATTTGCAACCGTAGTACAACACAGAATTATATTTTTGATATTTATTTTATATATTTAAATGCCATTTAACAAAGGAAAATCAACCCAAAAAATGAGTTTGCGTGTCACCTCTGACACGCGTGTCATAGGTTCGCCATCACTGGGCTAGGTGCTGAGGACTTAACTGGGGACGTGTCACATAGGCACCGTCTGCCTGGTCTGTGCCAAAACTTCAGACTCCAGAAGGAAAGCAGGGGTTCAGCATAAACTGTACTCTCTGCAGAAACTGTTCAGCCTCAGTGAGCCATTCTTATCAGGGAATGATGGGAGCCCTCTCCTCCTAACCCCAAGTTCCCCGATGCCAGCCAAGGGCCCACCAAGCAAATAGGTGTTTCTTAGCTAGCAGTTCCGGGCCGGCTGTGTCAACTCTTTTCTGCACAAGAGGTGTTACTATCATATCTCCATTTTACAGAAGCTCAGAGCCCGGGTTAGACACTGGCAAAGCCAGACACTCAGAACCTCCAAATACCTGCTCTTCATCACTGGGTGACATGTTGCTGCCCTGCATCTGCCTTCTCTTCTGGACACATCCCTGTCCTTCCTAGAAAACCCTGCTCCCCTAGAAATACAGGTTGGCTCTAACAAGGGAACTGTGAGATTCTGGAGGCTTCTTGGCTCCTCTCGTGTCTCTCTGGACATGCTGACCGTTTTTCTGAGACTCAGTGGACCTCTGTCACTGAGCAGGGAAGGCTAGAGGAGAACCTGTAACACAGAACAGAAGACCCTTGCAGTTTAGCATCCATGCAAACCCAGGGCATGGAATACCTCATCCCGCTCCTGAGTTCCAGCAGACCCTCCAGAACCATTTGATAGTGTGGATGGAAAAGGGGCCACATACTAACCCCGACAAGCTCAGGCAGGCCTGCATGGCAGCCTCACACACTCAGAGACCTAAACTAACCACATGGTCTGAAATGAAAACTTCCTAAAAGCGAGTCAAGGTGGGCAGTCATGGCCTAGGCCAGTGCCTTCCTTGACAAAGGTTGATCTCTACTTAACTGAGCCTGTCTATTGTCATATTGCATCTAAAATAACATACCTTTGGAAAGTCAGCCTCCTGGGGCAGAATCTCCCACCAGAGCACAGAATCCCTCATTGTTATCTTGTTCTCTGCAAACCATCTCTATGTGCTGTAAATGCTAGTTGTTAACTATCCTGTACCCACCAATGTGGAAGAGTTATGTGCCTATCAGCTTTACTCCTTATCCAATCTCAGAGATTTCCCTGCTTTTCTTTATCCCACCTCCCTAGACTACCCCCAATGAATTTCACCTAACTCCAGACTTGATTCTTAAGGGCTGGTATGACTGTTAGATTTCATCATCAGTATGAGATTACATTCACTTTCAGTGAATTTTAGGCAAAATCAATAATCGTGTACTTGGAACCAGCCTGGAATGCACAGGTAGGCTGGTTGGGTGGATGGGTAGGGGGCTTCTAGAGCCTGTGTGATATCACAAAGCAGCAGGAAATTTGAAGATGAACAACAAAACAAATGTCACCTTGCAAGATGTAAGCTCTTAAAAAAAAAGAAAAAGATTATTCTAAAGAAGCCCATTACAACAAAAAGAGAAAGACAAACTTTGAGAAAACCAAAAACTGGAATAGAAAGACAACATAATCATAATATAATTCTTGGCTCATCAGTAAGCAGTGACAAAAATCACAAAACATAAGGACCATTTACTGCTATAACCAAAAATAGCCAAAAGAATTATATTGAAAAAATAGAGAAAGTGGACAGATAACATAATAAAGCTAAATTCTATCTATTGCAGCAGAAAATAAAAGGGTGGAGAGTCCTAAATTTTATATAGCTGTGTACATATACTTGGGCCCATATGTAAAAAAAATGGGGAAAAAAAGGGCCCAAACTGAAAAAACATATGGTGGCTTCTGGAAAGCAGAATTTGGAGTTATCACGGGGCAGGTCAGGGAACCACAAGATTTCTTACACTTGTTTTGTAAACCATCTGTGGTATTTTATATCCTAAAATATTTTCAAATCAATTGAAAGCAAAGCACTTGTTAAAATTAACATATATCAGAATACTAATATATTCAAATAAAACTAAAAATCCATCCAATAGATTGATGTTCAGATGACGATTGCAGCTTCCAAATGGCACTAGCCCATTTTGGTGAGAAGTGGCAGTTGAGAGTCTGAATGTTCATTAAGGTTCATTAGAATCATGGGTAGATATCTAATCCTGTACCCTTTTCACCCTTGTTCTATTCTATATTACTTGCTATAGGTTTTGAGTGTTTTCAAACTTACCTAATTCTGTGGGAGCTAAATCCACAGAAAGGGATTTGTAATGGGATGAGCAGATGGAGGCATGGAAAGAAACTGCATATGACAGGTAAAACATAAACAAATGTCCCCTATTTCTCGGCTCTCTAGAATGTCTCCTAGCCACAGGTCCTCAGCTTATGGGATAAGCATTGTAAAGTCAGGTTTCTCCCAAGAAACACAGCCAACAGGACTTAGTATAGGAATTGGCTAATGCGGTTATGTTGGCCAAGATGTCCCATGATCTGCCATCTACCATCTGGAGAACCAGAAAAGATAGTAGTTAATTCAGCTGAGACCTTAGGTCTGAGAATCAGGGTAATGGTGTCAGTTCGGTTCTGAGTCTGAAAACATGAGAACCAGGAACATCAAAGTCCAAGGGCAGAGGACGGATGTCTCAGTTCAAGCAGGGAGAGAGCAAATTCATCTTTCCTTTCTCTTTTTGTTCTATTTGGGCCCCCCAAGGAATCGGAGGATGCCCACCCACGACGGGGAGTGTCATCTGCTTTATTCAGTTCACCAAATCAAATGCCAGTCTCTTCTAGAAACATCCTCACAGACACACACAGTACTAATGTTTAGCAGCTATCTGGGCATCCCTTAGCCAGTCAAGTTGACACATAATATTCACCATCACAAGCATGTGGGGGGAGAACTGATAAGAACGTTCTTCATGTTTACACAGAAAATGAAGTGGTTTTCAGGTAGATATTAAAACTCCTCCTGACTGCAACATGCTTACTGGCCCGGAAAATAGCCACTAGCATTTTTTTTTTCTCCTCAAGAAGTCAATTTCAGGACTCTGAATTCCATTTTCAACTTTCTTGCTCAAAGGCTACCTTCTTATATAAATGCCTGGTAACTACATATTTTTAAAACTTCTGGCATTCCTTATTAATTTATAGTGTTGGAATAGTCAGTAAGAACAGTGATACACTGATGAGAAATATCTGTACTTTTCCAAATGTTGGCATGCTCATCAGGGATTTTGAATGGAGTTTGGGCTACAGTATATAAATTCAAAGGTATTAGCTTTCCAGTGTACTCGAAATTATCAAAAAATATCTGGGACACATGCTACAACATGGATGAATTTTTAAGATACTTGCTAAGTAAAATAATCAGACCCAAAGGGACAACTATTGTATGATTCTACTTATATGAAGTATCTAAAGTAGTCAAATTCATGGAGTTTTGTAACTCAGCTGAGTCATAGAGACAGAAAGGAGAATGGTATTGCCAGAGGCTGGAAGGAGGGGGAAGTGGGGACTTACTGTTCAATGAGTTTCACTTTGGGAAAATGAAAAGGTTCTGAAGATGGATGGTGGTGATGGTTGCACAACAATGTATGTATACTTAATGCCATTGAACTGCACACTTAAAAATGGTTAAATGGTGAATTTTATGTTGAGCATAGTTTATAATATTACTAACACGGATAAGGATATAATCATGGATATAAAAGGGTTTCTCTGGAAAGTAACCTCCTGGGGTGATCTAATAATAAATTCCCAACTGGGAAGGCCATTATGTGGCAGCCATGCCCCAGGCATAACTTCTTTATTAAGGGCTTATCTTTGCCTCAAGTAAATTGTATACATTGTTTCTGTGCCGCTAGGTTAACACATCTTTGAAAATGTCTGTTTTCACATCCCTCCCAAAATGGACAACCTCAAAAGAGTTTATAACCTTTTTTTTTTAATCCTCACCCGAGGATATTTTTCTATTGATTTTTAGAGAGAGTGGAAGAGAGAGGGAGAGGCAGAGAGAAAATCAATGTGAGAGAAACACATCAATTGGTTGCCTCCAAACAGGGCCTGGACTGGGGAGAAGCCTGCAACCAAGGCACATGCCCTTGACTACAATCAAATACGGAACCCTTCAGTCTGCAGACTGACGCTCTATCCACTGAGCCAAACCAGCCAGGGCAAGAGAGTCAATAGTCTTAATTAACCTGTAGTTCTATCCTGCCTTGCTTTCTCCCACCTTCATGTAATCTTCCTTATATCACCTCTTTAATTTCAGATGCATAAGAGAAGCTGCATACAGTTACTCTCCAGAGCATTTGAGATCTTGCTACCCAAAGTATGCCATCAATTTGGCTCAAACGAACTCATAAACATTATCTACAGGTTTAGATGTTTTTTAGGTTTATATACTTCAGGAGCTTTGAGTGCATGGGAGGAAATATTTGGTAGAGAGGGGCCATGTTGGGATGGGGCAGAGACCAGATGAACAGAGCTGGAGCTAGTCTAGTAGACAATCTTTTTGTTCATACTCCCTCTCACCTTCAAAGCAATGTTGGTCTAAGCTTTGGCACTGACAACAACTTAGGGGTACACTTGCAAGGCTTATAATTACTTCTATAGTCTAGATGCAATTACTAGACTAGTAAAGTTTTCAGCTAGCTGGACAGCTGGCTTCTTAGAATATGAGCACAGAATTAAAAATGGTGCCTTTAATGTACATCTCAGGAGTGATTCTTTTCTCACTAACTCCCCTCATGAGGAGATTTTTCTTTTCTTACCCTCAGATCTATTTCGAAGGACGTGGTAAATGTAATAACGGATATTTAAGTACTTCTGAAATACCTTCTTGTGTTCAGATAATTTAGGTTTAATGATCAGCCTGTCATTGGTAGAAGAAAGATGACTCTGAGGAACTGTACTGCAGTGGGGATGGCACCAACCACACTGCCTCCTTGTTGAGAGGTCATTGCTTGGATACACATCTATCATAGTCTCAGAATCAGGAACAAAAAATTCACCAGGCTTTTAGTTATGTTGCTTTTAGGTAATATATAATACTAGAGGCTTGGTGCACAAAATTCGTGCACTGAGGGGTTGGAGACGGGGGGATGTCCCTCAGCCCAGCCTGCACCCTCTCCAATCTGGGACCCCTCAGGAGATTCCAACTGCCAGTTTAGGCCTGATCCCTAAACCAGCAGAACATCCCTCTTATAATCTGGGACTGCTGACTCTCAACCTCTCGCCTGCCTACCTGCCTGATTGCCCCTAACTGCTTCTGCCTGCCAGCCTGATCACCCCCCAACCACTCCCCTGCCAACCTGATCGACACCTAACTGCTCCCTTGCTGGCCCAATTGCCCCCAACTGCCCTCCCCTGCTGGCCTGGTCCCCCCTAACCGCCCTCCCCTGCAAGCCTGGTCCCCCCCCAACTGCCCTTCCCTGATAGCCAGATTGCCTACAACTGCCCTCCCCTGCCGGCCATCTTGTGGCAGTCATCTTATGACCACATGAGGGTGGCTATTTTGTGCAAGGGCATGACAGTCAATTTGCATATTACCTCTTTATTATACAGGATACATCACACATTTGGGATTCAGAGGGAAACATTAAACACCTCAGATCGGTTCATAATATAACTTAAAAATAAAGTTGTTTTCTAGGAAAAATAATGTCATTATATCCAAAAAGATGTAAATGATCTGGTTTCCCTTTATGGCCCCTGAACATCATCCATGGGTTAGTCACTGGATCGAACCAGGTGCTTCCCACTCCAGAAAACCTGCTTCAAAGCATGATGGGCCAGTAAAGGTCACTCTTGTACCCGGTCCCCGTTTGTATGGCACACACTTGTGATCCAGCTGCACCTGTTTTCTCAACAGCTAGAGCCCTTTTCTCCTATTGTGTATTTGTCTCTGGCTTCTGATTTCTATCCTTTGGATTTGAACTCAGCCTTCAAACTTGACTTCTTGCTTCATTGCTTCTTTTTTTTAAAAAATTTCATTTATTGGTTTTAGAGAGAAAGAGGAAGGGAAGGAGGGAGGGGAGAGGGAGAGGAGAGAGAGAGAGAGAGAGAGAGAGAGAGAGAGAGAGAGAGAGAGAGAGAAGAGAG
>NW_006286587.1:6379571-6384925 GCF_000327345.1 Myotis davidii
TACATATTTATGCATTCATTGGTTGTTTCTTGTATGTGTCCTGACTGGGGTTCCAACCCACAGCCTTGGTGTATGGGAACAGCACTCCAATCAACTGAGCTACTCGGCCAGGGCTTCTGACTTCTTTCTTCTTATTTGCCCTCTAGTGTGTGAATCTCTCAGACACTTCCCATTTAGTTGGCTGGATCTCACTATCTGCTAGTTCCTTCTCATCGCTGCTTTATGCACACTAGGAGCCCAGTGCATGAAATCACGCAACACTGCTCACCCACTTGCAGCTCTGCCTTGACACCCAAACCTGTCCATGCAGAGCTCCAGTGTGCCTGGCCCAGCACCCAAACCCTCTGGCCTTCTCTGGCTGCTTGAAGCCCTGCCCTCAGTCCCTCAAGTTACCTCAGGCGGGTCCCGCCTTCTCCGGATGCCTCCACACTTCCACCTTATCTCCAGAACAATGCAGCGGCTGTGCCTCATCATGATGCCAGAGGAGAGAGTGGAAGCCTCCCACCTGCTGCACTGTGGCCCCCAGGCAGGTGGGCTGCGGTAGGTGTCGAAGGACTGGTGCCAGCAGTAGGTGGCAAAGGACTAGTGAGGGGGTGCTATGGGCTCTCACCCCTGCCTCCCCAGCACGGGATGGTCCCGCCTCCTCTGGGCGCCTCCCCACTTACGCCCCGTCTCCAGAGCACCACCCCAACTAATATGCTAAAGGGTCTGGTCGTTATCTGTTACAGCATCCCGACCATTAGCATATTAGCTCTTTTTTAAAATTTTTTTTAAAAAATATATTTTATTGATTTTTTACAGAGAGGAAGGGAGAGAGATAGTTAGAAACATCGATGAGAGAGAAACATCGATCAGCTGTCTCCTGCACATCTCCTACTAGGGATGTGCCAGCAACCAAGGTACATGCCCTTTACCAGAATCGAACCTGGGACCTTTCAGTCCGCAGGCCGACGC
Organism: Myotis davidii; assembly: GCF_000327345.1. Lineage (NCBI taxonomy): Eukaryota > Metazoa > Chordata > Mammalia > Chiroptera > Vespertilionidae > Myotis > Myotis davidii. Next base: position 6,380,526 of record NW_006286587.1, read on the forward strand.
TCTATCCACTGAGCCAAACCGGTTTCAGCATAGCTCTTTATTAGTATAGATTAGCATAGCCCATGGACACAGACAATAGTGTGGTGAAGATCTGGGATGGGGTGGGAGCAGGTTGAAGGAGGGTTAAGATGGGGAAATAGGAGGCATCTATAATACTCTCAACAATAAAAATAAATTTCAAAAACAATTGAATAAAAATGTGTTAAATGTTACAAACGGTCCTACTTCACCAGGCCTTATCCTATAGCACAGGTTTAGTTCCTCCTCATGCCAATGACCCAGATATGGAGATACAGCTCAGACTCCTCTCCTGAGCTTCAGATTGGTCTCCTCTTGGATTCCTTCCACTTTTGAAACTCAGCATCCACAAAAATTAAATCATGATCTTCCTACTTGTTCCACCTGTTCTTTCTCTAGATATCTCAATCTTACTGTAAAGGCCATGTTGCATCAAATTGCTGAAGCCAATTCTGGGACTCCACTTTGACTTCACCTTCTCTATGATTCTGCACATCCAATCACTGCCAATTCCTGTCCATTCTGCTCCCCAAATGTCCACTACATCTATATATCTGTCAGAATTCCCACTGTATTAGTTTTCTACTGCTGCTGTAACAAATTACTACAAATGTAGCTGCTTAGACAACATAATTTATTACATTACAACTAGAGACCCTATGCATAAAAATTCATGCAAGAGTAGACCTTCCTTACCCTGGCTGCCAGCACCAGCTTCCCTCCTCCATTTGCTGGCAGGTACCCGGGACCCAGGCTGGTTTCCCTCGGGCCCCAGCTTTGTCCGGAAGGATGTCTGGATGTCCGGAAGGTCATTCGGCTCTGTGGTCTAATTACCATATTTCCCTTTTATTATTATACATTCTAAAGTTCAGAAGGCTGTCATGGCTCTCACTGAGTGAATATCAAGTTATCAGCATAGCTCCCCAGAGGCTCTAAGGGAGAACCCAATCCTCACCTTTTCCAGTTTCTAGAAGCCACCTGCATTCCTTGGCTTTGGATCCTTCCTCCACTTTCAAAGCCAGCATCACTATGGTTCCTTATACACATCTCTGCCTAACCCTCCTCTTCTGCTTGGCTCATCTACTTTTCAGGACACTTGTGAGTACACGGTGCCCAATTTGTATAATTTCCCTATTGCAAAGTCAGTTTATTAGCACTTATAAATCCTCCTGCAATCCTAATCCCCCTTTGCAATGTCACCTAACATATTCACAGACTTTAGTAATTAGGACACAGACATCTGGAGGGGCTACTATTATGTCTACCACACTCACTGTCACTATTGTGCTACTACCATCTTTCTTCACTACAAAGTCTTTTAGCTAAGTATTCCTTCAACTAAACTTGCCCCCCTTCCAGTAGCCCTCCACCCTCCAGGCACACTAATCTTCCTAAAATGTGAATATGTTTGCATACTGCTCTCTCTCTCCTAAGCCTTTACTATGACTTCTCATTGACCTTAAAAACAAACTCCTTATCACAGCTCACAGGACTCCCCGAGTCCACTCCTTGCATACCTCTCTAACTACTTCACTTCCTCTCCAATCATTAAGCTTTATGTCCTTAGTCACCTCCATTACCTTAAAGGCCCTCTGTCCCTCCAACTTCTGCCTCCCCTTGGCCCAGTGCCCCCTCTTATCTCAACCCTCACTCTAAGTTTCCCTTCTGGTCTTAGATCAAATGCCACTTCCTCGGGGAGGCCACTTTTGAACTCTAGAATCCCTCTCTTCTTACATTCTCCACAGCCCCTTGTATAACTACTCTGCTAAAAGAATACTATTTCACAATTACAGAAGTAATGCATGAACTTGAGTGTGGGCAGTTCAAACAACAAAGAAGCACACAGAATATCACACCTGTTCTCACTGCAAAATCCCAGACCTGGACCTTTCCCTGTTTGTGTATGCATACATAAACATGACAACACTATGTAAACTGTATGGGATTAAATTTTTGTGTCATTTAACCTATTTTAGCTGTTTAAAAATAGAAATAAAAACCACACACAAACACAAAACACCTTGGCTATCTTCCATATTACAACACATATCAATACTTTTTTTCTTCTTTTTTTTTTAGAAAAATCCTGAGGATATGTTTTGATTGATTTTTAGAGAAAGAGAGAAATATAAATGTGAGAGAAAAACATTGATCTGCCACCTCTCATAAGCGCCCCAACCACAGATCAAACCCACAACGTAGGTATGTGCCCTGACGGGGAATCAAACCTGAAACCTTCTAGTGTAACGGGCAATGCTCCAACCAACTGAGCCACCCAGCTAGGGCAATACTTGCTTTTTAAAAGCATTAGCATTTTAAAAATATAATGTACTATAATTCGTTTATTGAATCCTTTACTAATGAACATTTAAGAGGGTTTTTTTTACTCTTAAAAACAACACACAGTGAGAGTCCTGGTGAATGCACCATTCTGCATAAATATGAGCAGTCCTGTGGCATAGAATGTCAGATGGCATGGAAATCATGTGGTGAAAAGCATATGTATTTATTTGTTAGGGCTGCCACATAAAAGTACCACAAGCTGGGTGGCTTATATAGCTGGAATTTATTTCCTCACAGTTCTAGAGGCTCACAGTCTGAAAACAAGGTGCCAGTAGGGTTAGTTTTTTTCTGAGGCCTCTCTCCTTGGCTTGTAGATGGCCATCTTCTGTCTTCACGTGGCCTTCCCTTTGTACCTGTCTGTGTGCTGAATGTCCTCTTCTTATAATGACACCAACCATATGGAGTAAGATCCACATTAATGACCTCATTTTAACTTAAATACCCCTAAAAGCTATCATCAAATACAGTCACATTCTAAGGTATGAGCAGTTAGAACGTCAATATATGAACTAGGGGTACAATTCAGCCTATAACAGTGTATACATTTAAAATGTTTAAATACAGGCAATTTGGCTTTCAGAAAGCCTGGATCATTTCCCTCTTTTACCATTGTTTTCAAAAAGCAAATTTGGTCTTTCTTAGAAGATTGATTTTATTGTGATATAGGATATCAGATGTTTTGCTTCTTTAAAATTTAAATTAATCGAAGAAGAAAAACACAGCAAAAAAACAGTGCAATGGTAAGATCAGTGGTTTGAGGCAATGTTTTGTTTTCACCAAACCTTGATTTTAGTCTAGAGAAGCTGTGTGTTACTATGAAGCAGCCTCCTATGTGAGGTTGGAAGGAAATATTGACCAGATAGTAACTTCTAATTTCTCTCTGCATTTTGAAACTGTGTCTAAAATGTACTTAGAGCAAGGGTTCTCAACCTGTGGGTCACGACCCCTTTGGGGGTCGAACGACCCTTTCACAGGGGTCGCCTAAAACCATCGGAAAACACATATATAATTACATGTTGTTTTTGTGATTAATCACTATGTTTTAATTATGTGCAATTTGTAACAATGAAAATACATCCTGCATATCAGATATTTACGCAAAGACTGCCCTTCCCTTTTCAAATGTAAGGCAGAGCTGCACTCTGGAGCCTTATCCAGCGGGCTTTCTCTGAGCTCTGAAGTAAAGGTAGGCAACCTACAATACCACTGAGAGGGTCAGTTTAAAATATATTCCTTTAGTGGAAGAGGAGAGCTTTTTGAATAAAAAAAAAAGCATTTAAGCCATTGCTTTGAATGTCTTCTCTTTTATATGACTTCTCTTTCTTTGCCTACTTGTTCAAGAGTCCAAACTGGGAGTTATCCATGTGCCCCTCAGTAATAGAATACATAAATAAATTGTGGTATTTTCCTACAATGGAATGCTATCTGGCAAATGAGAAGGAACTATCAAGAAAAGTTTAATAAACTTCACAATTGTCATGTTGATTGCAAAAAGCCAGATACAAATGACTGTGTACTTTATCCAATGATCAGAGAATTTATAAGTAGGCCAGACGCAGGCAGAAAGGTACCTTCCATCAAGGTCTCCAGACATGTCAGAACTCTTGACTTGGACTGAAGACTCCTCTCTGGAACTGAATTATGCCATCTGAGCAATGCTTGGAAGAGAAAATCTGTAGATCCCAACCAACGTGCAACACTTTAATCTAAACTTAAAGAAGCTCAGCATTTCCCCTTATCTCTCCAAATAGTTCAGTGAATTGACACCCTCTTTTGTACTTGGGCAAAGTGACCACAAGAGATTCTTCAACCTCTGGTGGTTTTCTACAGTAAATCAGACTTTCCAAGACCTGATTCAGCTCTAAAATCCTATGATTCTTTGATGCTGTGGGAATTGGGACTTTGAAAATCAATAAGATATATATTAAAAGTGTTTGGAAATTGTCACTATTATGGCATAACCTATCCAGAAACAAACGTTTTAGTCAGACAATGGAACTTGTCTAGGAATCTTTAAAATCTCATGGAATATAATTTCA
>NW_006286587.1:6385129-6390361 GCF_000327345.1 Myotis davidii
ACCCTCCTCCCTTTCCCAAAGCCTTCCTCTGTCCTCTGGTATGCTGCCAGAAGCCAATTCCAGCATGTCATAATTGCAAGAGTTTCATCAAAAGGTTGATGGAACTTGGGGATTCAACAAGGGCTGAGTCACATATGTTGTCACCTGTTGGGAATGGCTGATGGCATTTCCCCAAACCTGAAAAGGGATGATTGTTTGCTGCCAAACAGCTCAGGGCATCTTAATCTACGTGTTATTGCCTCCTACTGGCCAAACACCTGAACAGCCATAGGCTAATTCTCCCCATTCTGACTCTGTAAATGAAACCCTACCTCTTTGAAGTGTACATCTCTACCTCGCCTCAGGACAATTTGTGTTAATAAAAAGGATGGGGTCCTGAGCCGAAGAGATCTTAGTTCCTTTTAGCTAAGCTCCTCGGACCCCCAAATGCCTTTCAAAATTATGCTCCCTCTCTGAGGACTCTTTAAGTTACACACAGCCTTCTACCCATTGCTGTACCCTTCTAGATGCGGGAATAAGAACCCCGGCACATGGGAGGCACATCTTTATGGTACAACTTGAAAGGTGTGGAAGAACAACTGAATAGTCATCATTGTGTGTCAGTTATTCAAAGGTTGGGTTATCTTACTGAGCAGCAACAAATGTGCTCTACAATTGTGTCCCCACGTCCCCCCTTCCAATCAAAACCACCCTCAGATCCCTTCTTTGTAGTCACATGAATGCTTGGCTAGAAACTATAATTCTCCTTACTACTTCCTGTGACCATGTGACTAAATGATTAATGAAAAGTATGTGTATAACTTCTAGGTCATCTTCAAGATGTAGAGATGCTTGCCCTGGATTTCTTCCCACTGCTTGGAAATGGTGACCATTGGAAGAATGTTAGAAACCACATCTTGAGGATGGCTCTCAGATTGGATTCCTGACTTATGTGGTGGAGGAGAGCTGACCTCCATGCCTAGGCTATTAAGAAGAGAGAAATAAATATCTATTTTGTTGAACACATTTTATGTTTGAGACTCTATATTTCAGCATATTAACCTTTAACTAAAAAAAAAAGAAAGTGCTTTATTTATAAATGAGGTAAGGAGGAAGACAAAAAGTAGAGTTCAGCACTATTTCTTAGAATAACACAAATGAAAAGTAATCCAGTATAATTTAACAGAGACAATACATTTATGCACATGTGTCCGTTTAGAGAGAATAACTTGAATCATATACTTGAAGTTTGCCATCCACTGTATGGAAACAAGTATGACACAGCATCCTACCTTTCCACAGGAAGCTACTAATGGCAAACAGAAGCCAGGTAAGAGTAAGGAGAAGGAATGAGAGGACATGCATCGGTCTTCCATACTATGGGCATTTTGAGAAAATCTCTTCAGCAAAAGCAAAACCTAGCGGGAAATGGTAAGTTTTGGGTTATGGACTATGTTGCCTAATCAGTGAGACTCATTTTTTTTATTATCCAAGAGGCTGCTTACTCCTGGCTATCATATCCCCTTCCCAGTCCCCACCATAACCTCAGATAAACTTTAATCTTCACCCGAGGATGTTTTTCCAGTGATTTCTAAAGAGTGAAAGACAGAAATATCAATGTGAGAGAAACACATTGATTGGCTGCTTCCCGTTAGTGCCCCACGACCAGGGTCTGAGCCGGGGAGTAGCTTGCAACCAGGGTACACACCCTTGACCTGAATTAAACCCAGGCCCCTTCGGTCCACAGGCTAATGTTTTATTCACTGACACAAACTGGCTAGGACTCAGAAGAACTTTACAAAACTACAGGTAGCCCAGCCAGCCAGTGTGGCTCAGTGTGTCAGGTGTTTTCCCATGCGCTGAAAGGGTGCTGGTTCAATTCCTAGTCAGGGCACATGCCTCATTTGCCAGTTCAATTCCGGCTGGGTCAACTGATCTCTCTCTCTCTCTCTCTCTCTCCCTCCCTCCCTCCCTTTCTCTTTCTCTCTCCCTCTCCCTCTGTCTCCCCCACACCCACACACACACACACTTTCTTTTTTCTACGCATGTGTGTTTTTCCAGTGATTTTTAAAGAGTGAAAGACAGAAATATCGATGTGAGAGAAACACATTGATTGGCTGCTTCCTGTAAGTGCCCCGCGAACAGGGTCTGAGCTGGGGAGTAGCTTGCAACCAGGGTACACGCCCTTGACCTGAATCAAACCCAGGCCCCTTCGGTCCACAGGCTAATGCTTTATTCACTGACACAAACTGGCTAGGGCTCAGAGGAACTTTACAAAACTACAGGTAGCCCAGGCAGCCAGTGTGGCTCAGTGTGTTGGGTGTTTTCCCATGCGCTGAAAGGTTGCCGGTTCAATTCCTAGTCAGGGCACATGCCTGGATAGCAGGCTTGATCCCCAGTGGAGGTGTGCAAGAGGCAATCAATGTTTCTCTCTCCCTTCCTCTCTCTAAAATATCAAGTACAGATAACAGCAAACATTTTTTAGTACTTAGCATGCATATTTGTACCTGTACCTGTAGATTGTGTTGCTTATCATATTTACCGTTAGCACAACTCCATAAGACAGTAATACATATTATCACTATTTTTAGTTTTTAGATGAGGAGATGAGGAAGTGAACGCCTCACAGCTAACCAGTTACAGAGCTATTCTTCCACACTCTTAACCATGTATCTCCTTGTTGGCCAGAGCACTGGATACGATAGAGTAAACTTGGCTACAATTTGTGTCACTCCTCCTATTCAGATGCAGATTAAAATTCTGCACCCCTTAAATCTGGGCTGCCAATAGGGACTGTGCCAGAGGTTCTGGTTCATGCCTTGAGAGACTTGCAGCTTCCATGTCTTGTCTCTGGAACACTTGCTCTTTGAGCACTGAGTCAGCGACCCATGAGGTCCCTTCTGACTCTATGGTGCAGAAACACAAGGATAATGTCCATTCCCTTTCTCTGTTTACCTCTGTGCAGAGCCATTCCCCACACAAAAGGAATAACTACCTGGGCATGAAGGAAATTCTAACACAGATGGACACAGAGTGTTTTCACTGCGTTTGCCATCTTATTGCATTTAAAATAACTACAGAATCCCAGTTGTCCTTCCTGTGACAACAGATGGAAGGAATCTGGCACCACGTCCATAACGAGTTTCCAGGAAAGAGACTCAAAGTGTGTTTATTATCATATTTATTAGAAAAGAGAAAAAGGACTCCAAAGAAATGAGCCTCTCAAATCCCTCCCTTAAATAAAAACAATAACCGATTATAAAAACTCTGCTCAATAGGACCTTCTCCGATGATATATATATTGGCTATCCGAGCTGTCAGTGTAAGAGCCATGAGCCACATATGGCTATAGAGCATCAAAATGTGTCAGTGAGACTGAGGCACTGAATTTTTAATTCTATTTCATTTGAATTAATTTTAGTAACTGTCAATAGCTACACGTGGCTAGTGGCTAACACACTACAGAGAACTAGTGGCTCTCTAAAGGCTGAGAATTATAGGTTATCTGAGAGGAGGTCAATAATAGTGAAAATTACTCCCCTACAATTTCCCTGATTGATTTAATAGCACTTTATCTGCCTCCCCACTTTCCCAAATATCTGCTCTTACAATAATCAAGTTAAAAACTCCCGTCTGGCTCCTACTTACCCATCAGCATAGTGTGTTACAAATTTATGGGACATCTCTGCCCATAGATCCCTGCTGGGCAATTTGCCTCCACTCTCAGTCCTACTGAATGGGCACCTAATTGTTGTTTACTGTGTGACTTCCCCCACCAACCCCAGGCACTGCTGGGAGGCCTACTGACCCCTGTGCTATCTATCCATAAGCTGGCCAATTAGTAACTTCAAATCTGGTGAGAAAAGTTAAACTGGGCTAAACTGGAGACATGGGTTTGGAGTCAGAAATCTGGGAGAATCTGAAAGTTAGCATGCAAATAGGACCCAAGTAATGCTGTTAGATTTGTTGTGCTATAGTAGGATCTGCATAGCATAGTGGCCCCAGGTCGATTGGAAAATGGAAGAAGAGCTCCAAAACGGGCAGGAAGTGGGGCAGCAGCAATAGAATAAGGAAGGCAAGGTCTTGCTGAGGGAGTTGCACAAAGCCTGCAGCTCCTGATGGGCAGGACTAGCTCTAAGTCTGCTTTCACCATGGTCACTATGTTTAGATATTCCTGAGACCCACAGTTCTAACCGTGACTTCTCACCCTTTTTCCTGAGCTAACCTAACCTGAGAAAGTCTGTTCACTAAGAGACATAGATTTAACACATGTGTGTGAAACTGAAACTTCCTTCCTTACAAACAAACACCTCAAGACTCCATGGCTCCTAGAGTTAGTGAACCTGAGGATTAATTCTGAAAGGATTGCCTTTTCACCCTTGCTTGAATGGTTCAGTGGTTAGAACATCAGCCTTGTCACCAAAGAGTCACAGGTTTGATCCCCCGTCAAGGACACCTACCTCAGCTGCAGGTTCAATTCCTGGCACTGGTTGGGGTGCGCACCGGAGGCAACCAATTGATGTGTCTCTCTCACATTGATGTTCCTCTCTCCCTCCCTCCCTCCATCCCTCCTTTCAACTCTCTCTAAAAAGCAATGGGAAAAATAACCTCAGGTGAAGATTAATAAGGAGGAGGAGGAGGAGGAGGTGGAGGAGGAGGAGGGGAAGGAGGGAGATTAACACAATGGGCCATGCAGAACACAGGGTGCTCAGGAAAAATCTGGGGGAAAAGGAAAAAAGGGGGAAGTGGAGATAAATGGAAAGTAGAAAGCAACCTAAAATCAGAGGACACAGGAGAAACGGTAGCAGTGGGGCTCCACTGACGCCCGTGAACCCCAGCAGCAAGCACAGCCGCGGGGACAGGGACACTTTAAGGCACTGGTCCGTCAGCAGAAGAGCTCAATGGAGAAGACACAGAGCCCAACAGAGGCCGCTGTGCTGACGCCCTGGGGTTCTTGGGAGTAGATCTCGGTTGGGGGCTGAGAACATCTGCATTTCTAGTAAGTTCCCAGGGGATGCCAGGTACTCTTGGTTTGGGGACCACGCTATGAGAACCATAGCTTAGATTTTAAAAGGTATACATTTGGGTGTACATTTGGATGGGGTTTTGTTTATGCTTAAACAGGAAGGCCTAAGGAAAGACCCGTAGTCAGGGGCTGTACGGAAAATATTTAAATCCAGGTAGACTTTGCCCACCATTGGTTTCTCCGTGCAGTGGTTACGAGTGTGAATACTTGAGCCCTGGCCCATTGGT
>NW_006286587.1:6391506-6399345 GCF_000327345.1 Myotis davidii
GGGTGCGGGGTGTGTGTGTGTGTGTGTGTGTGTGTGTGTGTGTGTGTGGAGGGGCTGAGAACACAGCTCAAAACAGACCTCCTTTGCCCTGTCTGGCGTTGTTCAATGGTTAGAGCGTCGGTCTGCTCAAACCGAAGGGCCTCAGGTTTGATTCCTGGCCCACCTTGGTGGGCATTTGGGAGGCAACCAATCGATGTGTCTCTCTTACATTGATGTTTCTCTCTCTCCTCCTCCTCCATCCCTCCTTTCAACTCTCTCTAAAAAGCAATGGGAAAAATAACCTCAGGTGAAGATTAATAAGGAGGAGGAGGAGGAGGAGGTGGAGGAGGAGGAGGAGGAGAAGTAAAAAAGAATTGCCTTGTCTTACATGCCCCTGTTTCAGGTTCTCCCTCACCGGGTATTGTTGCTGAGTCTGCTTTGGCATTGACTCTAATTGAGTCTGATATTTGAATATGAGGAAGGTCATGTGGAAGAAGCTAGGACACTCTAGTCTGGCAGACAGAGGGTGGAAAAACCCAGCATCATTCTTGCTGTCATCGTTTGGGTTCCTAGAAGCAGAAGCAGAGCCTAGCACAGGAGTTGGGCTAATTATGATTTACTGAGGGAATGCTTTCAGGGCAGCAGCATAAGCAGGGCTAGAAGCACAGCAAGGATGTGGGTTTAGCTGGAGTCTGGTCTCAGCCTATTCCAGGGAGAGCCCTGGAGCATTAGTTGCCTACCAACAAGGGCATCAACATGTTGTACTCCAGTGTCAGTCATTGCCTGTGAGTGTAGCATCTTGGGTGGGGATGCTTCCGTTGGCTGAGGGTAATTCTTCAGAGAAGGGGCCAGCTGTGAGCTGTTGGCAGGCACCAGTAACAGCACTGAGGACCTGGAAGAGGGGTGGCACTTACACTATCTCCACATACTTCTTCCTAAGTAGGAACTCCAGTTCCTGGAAGAAAAAAATACATTTAAAAACTGTAAGCACTAGATTAATCAAATATGTCTCCTCAAATTGAGAATGATCCAGGGAGATTCTGGGAGATCCTTAAGTGAAACTGAATACAGGTGACAAAAAGTGAAATACAGGGAGGGAGGAATCAAAACAGCCTAGCTGAACATCCAAAGATGCATGAGGCCACTGTTTTCTGATGCAAGAATGACAAAAATGAGGGGCTGTGACACTTGGCAATGACAAAAGATTCTATTTGAAATTGAATGAGTAAATAGGACCAATGGTGCTTAGCATAATGCATGGCACATAGTAGGTGCTTTTAAATATCCGTTCACCATTTCAATATAATGTTTAATAAATGAATGGATACAACACTCATCAGGTCAATAATTTATCATTCCCAACATTCATTTCTTCCCCATTCTGTTTACATTATTCAGTTCACATTTTACCAGTAAAATAAAATTTACCAGAGGAAGAAATGCTTTTAAAGAAGAAAATAACCTATACAACCATCCAAAATATTTGTGAGTAATGAACAAATGAGTCAACCAATACCATGTGTCTTGCTGCTTATTTTGTTAGTCACAAGGCTATTTGATGACAATTTGCTATGAGCAATGTTTATTTTCCAATTCTATAACACTTCCTTGCAACACGGCTTTAAGTATAAATTAGTAAAGCAAGACAATGAAACAAATAACTGCTTTAAGCAACATATGAATTACTGAAAACTGGATTAATCCACATCTTTTATGTGACTATCTAAAATACCACACGTGATAATTTAAAAATTTTATAATTTGTCAATGTTGAAGGGCCTAATAGACTGTAATTACTGTCTCCCCAGAAAGAAAAATAGGAGAGTATCCAATAGATCCTTTTTCTGGGAAGTGTGTGAACATTACTGGCATCACTTATCTTTGAGCATGAAAGAAAAGGAAAACATGGTTGGGCAGGAGAGGTTGAAGAAGAAAAGGATGTGTTCTTAATTCTTACCTTTCATTTCAATATGAAAATTCTTTCAAAAGCAACAAATGAAAGAAAGCCTTTTGGAGATGATTGAAATGGTAGATCAGTATACACAGAGACATACATATATATGAAACACAGTCTTCTCGTTGCAAATAAAATCTTGCTAAATGGTGAAGATTCATTTCCCAGGAGGCAAAAAAAAGATGTTAATTACTCTCACAATTTTTTTTCACAGCTTTATAATATTTGGTAATATTCAAAATATTTATATATTATATTGCTTTTATATTTTAGGTATTGCAGATGTATTTACTTTCAGCTGGTAAAATTTTATTTTTTATTGATTTTAGAGAGAGAAGTAGGGGAAGAAAGAGGGAGAAAGAAAGATTGATGTGAGAGAAAAACATCAATCGCTTGCTTCCCATACACATTCCAACTGGCCTCCCATATGCACCCGGACTGGACTGGAAATCAAACCTGCAACCTGGGTAGGTACCCTGACTGGCAATCAAACCCATGACCATTTGGTGTGAGGGAAGATGATACTCCAACTGAGCCAGGGAACATTAGGTACTCAATGCACAGCTGATATTCTAGCAATAAAATTAAAGAATGGGTGGCAAATGTTTCAGGGACTCTAACATTTTACCACTGAAGAATATCTGAAGACAGAGGAAATCAAATATATCTTCCTAAACAAACTGAGAGCCACATCCTTAGGGACACATCAAAATGATATTTTTTTCCAAGGGGGAGGGGCACTTTTTTTTAATCATAAAGAATATTGCCTTTCATTTAGTGATATATTCTACTTTAATCAATATGAAGTTCAGGTTTTGCACTGCACTTAAACTCTCTCCTCAGACAAATGTCATGTGCCTTGGCATTCTAACAGCATGCTTCATGCCCATGCCTTGGTTTCTGAACTCCAACCTGAGCCGGGCACTCAGCCTTACAGGAGGGCAGAGTATAGGACTGAGATGTTCAGGCTGGGACTCTTCTCCCTAGTTCCAGTTTGAATGTTTGGGAGTGGGCAGTCTTAGACACGACAGCATCAGGCAGGGCTGTGTGACCACACTTAGGCTTCTAAAGGTTAATACCATTTTGGCATTTTATTTATTATTTATTTATTTATTTATTTATTTATATCCTTGCCTGAGGCTATTTTCCATTGATTTTTAGAGAGAGTGAAAGATGTCTTGAGAGAAAAACCCACCACAATGGGAATCGGCCCGCAACCCTGGCATGTGCCCTGACCTGGAATCAAATCATGACCTCCTGGTTCATAGGTCAACACTCAACCACTGAGCTACACTGGCTGGGCTAGGCTTCTAAAAATATGTCTGAAAGACAGTGGGATGAAGAAATGGGACATGGTTACACAGGTGGTAAATTAGCAGGGTGAAGATTCTACCCCCTTCTTTGTTACCAAAGCCTAATGCTTTGAAATGTAGGACCTAAAATTTTCCAAGATCAAAGAAAGCTGGTGGTGTTTAATTTTTATAATCAATATGCATATTGTATTTTGCGAGCATACTAATGGTACATAATAAATATTTTAAAATAAATCGTGTAGTATTTAACTATTCTATTGCTTTTTAAAAAGGTTTATAGAGTTTTACTATGTGGATTTCTTTTAATGGTACATGAGCAAATTGAAGCCAGGATGGCTGGGCAGATAAACAGAATTACTGGGCATCAACAGGTTGTGATTTGAAAATTCCAGGTAAGTTTCCCTTGGAAACTTGCCATTGACCTTTTACCATTGACCTTTCCCTGTGGTTAGAATTACACTATTAAAATCTACTCTTTTTTTTTTGAATTTGCATTTCTAGAAAGGGTTCTACAAACTCTTCCACCTAAAACACTAGTAAAGCTTGACAATTTTTTTTTTAAATTATGTTCACAGGCACCAGAAGGCTACTAAAGCAGCCAGCACTAGGGAGGCCAGGATGTTGGAGAGAAGAATGTACATAAGGTGACATTCTGAGCTTCATTTCCTCCCAAGGCATTTACTGCTGCAGAAAAACTACAGATCCCAGAACTCAAACGCCATGCACAGAGCAGTGGCCCAGAGGCTCAGACATTGAACTGAAAATGTCTGTAGTCTTATTAGTCTGGGGAATTTAAACTTGAACAAACTTGAGGACCCAAGGTCCTGAAAAAGCAGGAAACACATGGAGCTGAGTCCCACAGTCTGTGCCACATTGTGTTCTTGAGGTCCCTCATGTGCATAAACAGGTTTAAGAAAGGAATTCTATCGCAACCTTTGCAGGAGGCAATGAGATGGTAACCATCTCGTGCACAGCTCCTCAGCCACAGGGAAGATAATGTTGTAGAGGAAGGATCTGTGGATTAAGTAAAAATTCCTAACTGCGTTCAAGCTCCAGGAGGTAGCTTTACGGATTCTGTGGAAGCTCCTGCAGGGCTGATATTTACACCTGCATTCCAGACATTAGGGTGCAGCATTTAAAACTCCATTCTTAAGTAAATTGCAATCACAGGACTTGAGCGCTAACAGCAAAGCTGACAGTCTTCCTTTCAGGGGCTGATTTTATCCTACATTGTTCTTAGAAACTTCTAGAGCTTTCACTACTCTACTGAGGAATTCTGTTCAAAGAGTCACATTTTCTCTCAAACTTCTATTTAACCAAAAATAACTCATGCTACAATTTAGGCTCCTGCCTCCCATTCTGTTTCCACAGTCTGTGAATAATTATATTTTTACACAGAGGCCTCAATAAGCCATTCTCTTGGGAATAAAGTGGCCATAAATGAACTCATTCATGTTGACGATCATTTTTATTTCTCGGAAACTTCAGAAAGCAAAGCTGCCTGTGCTTGTAGCTGCAATGTAGTTTCCATTAATGTAGTTTCCAAATAAAGGTTCCTTACCAGATACTGTGGAACGTAGGGGGTCTATGTTCCACCTATTTTTTTTTTTGACATGTCTGCTCTGAGATTTTCAGTTGTGACAGAAGCTGTTTCCTTTTTCTCTTGGGCACACCCTTAGATTCCACTTCTCAGCCACGCTTGCAGTTAGGGTTGGTCATGCGATTAGGTTCAGGCCAATAAAATATGGGTGATAATTGATTTATCTCACTTCCAGGCATGGCCCATAAAATTCCCCTGAGTGATTCTCAGCTCTCTCTTTTTCCTCATATGTTAGATAGAGAAACAAATGGACTTCAAGACAGAAGCTGCCCAGGTCCCCATGGAGCATGAGGAAGGCTGCCAACCAGGACCATTCACAATGGATTGTGATGTCAGTGAGAAACACACTTTTACTGTGCCAGGCCACAGGGAATTTAGATTTTTTTGTAATAGAAGTTAGGCAGCTACCCTTACAGAGAGGCTGGAGCCAGGGTCTGCAGGTTGTTAAGTGCACATTTACTCCCTGGAAATAGACTGCGTGGGTTCGAGTCACAGCTTTGTCACTTGTACCAGTTACGTGAGCCTGGGACAGTCTCTAAGGATTCTGGTTCCCGAGTGAGTATGCAGAGGCTGTTGGACCAGAACTCCTGTGTGTGACTAGGAAATGAAGGATAAACAAACACCTATTGCATCAAGCCAATGGGAGTTTTGAAGCTGTTCATTACAGTGATTCGCCTACTCCGACTAAATCAGAAGGCACTGAAGATATGGAAGTCATGGGGGCATGGAAGGCTCCCAGGAAGGGCAGCACCCAAGGGTTGGAAATGTGCAGGAAGGAAGCTATTGGCAATGTGTCAGTTTCTTTTTTATGAATCATCTGGGCATATAGGTTTGCTAAGCGACATGCTGACCCTCTTCTCCCCCCTCCCAGGAACATTCACTCAGCATCCCGAATGGCCTCTGTTGCTTCCTATAAATACACCACTGTTCTCCACCCCTATCAAAAAGTGATGACCGAACTGATTAAACTCGTGCATGTCCAGTGTCTCTTCAAGCAGGTATTAGTTTTTTAAGCCTCTGAAAGTATGGCGTTTCCCCATTTTCCAGTAAATAGGTAGTTGTTTTCTTTTCCTGACTATAAACCAGACCTGATGGCAATTTGGGGACATTTGGGGTGGGGTGGGGAGTGGTGGGGAGCATGCATGCCATGGCAGACAACCCTCTCTCTTGGAAGAGCTGCTGTACAGAGGGTCTAACTTGACTTTTTCCTTCCTTCTCAGGATCTGCAGACACATACTCCCCTCCAGCCCTGCATCTGATCGCTCTCCTCCTTGGGGGCAGCTTGGTCCTAATATCTCTAATCTCAATCTGACTCTGTCCTGGCCTCTCCCTAACAATGGCCGCATGCTTCTGACAAATGTGGCTTTAGAGCACACTGGATAGCGTTTAATAGCATCAACAATAAAAATAAAGGAAAAAATTCTAGTTGGGCAACTTTTATGTTACTTAAATTCTTGCTGACACCATTTTCTCATCTGACAACGGTATTATGGGTTCAACTGTGTCCCCCCTCCCAAAAAAAAATTTATATGTTGGAGACCTAATCCCAGTGCCTCAGAATATGACCTTATTTGGAAATAAGGTTGTTACAGATGTAATTAATTAAAATGGGATCAGTAGTGTGGGCCCTAATACAATATAACTGGTGTCCCAGAAAATAGAAATTTGGACACAAACACACATATAGAGCAAACACCAACTAAAGAGGAAGACGGAACTAGAAGGCAAGGAATGTCAAAGATTACCAGGCAACCACCACAGTCCTGGGACAGCTTTTCTCTCCCAGCTCTCAAAGGGAACCAACCCTGCTGACACCTTCATCTCAGAGAATTCTGGGCCCCAGAACTTAAGACAATAAATTTCTGTTGTTTAAGACACCCACCCAGTTTGCGATACTTTGACACGGCAGCCCTAGCAAGTCAACTCAAAGGAGACAATAATATCCATGCAATTGGGCTGTTTTGGGAACTTCAAGAGATAATGCTTATGGTGCTCATTGCTAGTGTCTGGCACATAGCAAGTGCTCAGTAAAGGCCAGCTGTTAACGCTCCTTCTGCTTCTACTTACTTACTGAACATTTCTCCTATCAATTGTGCCATCTATGTTCTGAAGTGCAGCCCCATTCTGCCTGTGTTACTTCCATCTTACCCTTGAAGTTTTCGGTTAAAAAATCTGTTACGTTGGAACCCATTTATTTGATTAGCAAACTATTGCTACATGCAATGGACAATATTAATTGATCTTTCAGATTGTTTTTTCTAAATGAGGCTTGATTTTTCCTTAATGGGTCTTAATGCTTTAACCCAGCGGTTCTCAACCTGTGGGTCACGATCCCTTTGGCGGTGGAACGACCCTTTCACGGGGGTCGCCTAAGACCATCCTGCATATCAGATATTTACATTATGATTCATAACAGTAGCAAAATTACAGTTATGAAGTAGCAATGAAAATGATTTTATGGTTGGGGTCACAACATGAAGAACTGTATTTAAAGGGTCCATTAGGAAGGTTGAGAACCACTGCGCTAAAGGCTCAGGTGATAGCACTTGTTAACAATAAAGTACTTTTAAATTAAGGTATGAACATTGGCTTTTTTTTTTTAAACCTTACCAAGGACATGTTCATTGATTTTAAGAGAGAGAGAGAGAGAGAGAGAGAGATCGATTGGTTGCCTCCTGACCAGAGCTGGGCATCAAACCCACAAACTAGGTATGGGCCCTGATTGGGAAATGAACCTGCCACCTTTTGGTGTATGGGGCGACACTCCAACCAACTGAGCTACACCAGCCAGGGCTTAATGCCTTAACTTTTAAGTCAGCTCTATAGTGGCTAAGAAAGGCCCCTTTGGTTCTTCAGTAATAGAACTCAGAATCTGACATGGTATCAGCAGGAGCCGACACTCTAGAGCAGTGGTTCTCAACCTTCCTAATGCCGCGACCCTTTAATACAGTTCCTCATGTTGTGGTGACCCCCAATTTCATTGTTACAAATTG
>NW_006286587.1:6400001-6402001 GCF_000327345.1 Myotis davidii
ATTATATATGTGTTTTCCGATGGTCTTAGGCGACCCCTGTGAAAGGGTCATTCAACCCCCAAAGGAGTCTCGACCCACAGGTTGAGAACCGCTGCAAATGTGATAAGTAGGACTACCACATGAGCTGTTTATTCTCTGTGTGCTCTGCCAAATCCGATATCTGCCCTTCTCTGTTTTAGGAGGCCGACCCTTGTGGACCACTTGGCCAGACTCCCTTAGTGACTGATGTCTGGATGGGTCTGGCCCTGGGGGAGACACTGGTGGATGACAGGAGGGCAGGAGGAGACACAAGTTGGGGTATTTTATCCTTCTTCCTTCCTGCTTTGGCACTTTGCCTGTGTAAGTAGCTGTATTCCTCCAGGATCCCAGTGCCTGAAAAAAACACTTGCACTCCTTGTCCCTTAAGGCCTAGGGACAATAACAGCTTCATGCTGTTGCCAGTCCCTGGGGGCCTCACCATCCTTTGCTCACTTCCTTAACCCTTCCTTGCATTGAAGTGTCTTCCTTTGAATCACTTGAAGTGAATTCTCTCTTACCTGTGCCTGACTGATGCATGCTTGAAGTTAGAGATTGCCCTTGAGGCAAGGATTAGGTGCAAGGAGTTTACCGGGGAAGTACAGGGACCACTATTAGGGAAGTAGGGAGTGTTATGTGCAGGGGAAGATAGATCATTAGGGCTGAGTTAGTTAACCAGTTAAAATGGCATGCGACTGAGGCTCCATCCTGAACTCAGGAAAAGAGAAAAACGTGCCTCAGAATGACTTCACCTAAGGGGTGAAGGGGCTGTCTGTCCCCTCCTGAGAGATCCGTGGGCAGAGAGCTACTCCTGGGGATGTGAATTCACCGGAACCGCCAGCCTATCCTGTCCCCAGGCTGTACGCTGTACGGCTTTGCTCAGCGTGGAAAAGAGCCACCAGCCCCGGAGCTGCACCGGCTGGCAGGTAGAAGCAGGCGGAAAGGCTCCGTGCGTGTGGGTGGTGCTCAGAGCCCAGCTCCTGCACACAGCAAGTCTACATATTTTCCCTGGAAGCTTCAGTCACGTCATCCCTATTGGATGGTATCGAATGGCACTTCTACCTGCGGGCTATCATTTGTCATCTCACAAACTGTTTCTCTTCCCCACTCGGTTCCTTGTGCTTTTCTTCAGTGAATTTATTCTGACGCTCCCAATTTCACCATGCCATTTTAAATTCTGATTTCCTCCATTTTGAAAATGTTACTTTATGTCACCTGCATTATCCGCGGGCTACTCAGGAGAGTCATCGGGTTAGGATTTCCTCAGATTTCATGTTTTTCAAAGGCCTAGGGCTAGACAGATAAGTGTATGGCGATTAATTTCAAATGCAGCAAACTGGCTCCAGATGTGGCCAAATATATTTTCTGGGTCACTTAGATGGGCCACTTCTCCATTCAACAAACATTTATGCTGCTTCTATCATGCACCCGGGACTTAGAATATCTTGATACACATAATAGGGTCTTTGTCCTCATGAGCAGTCAAACAAATAATTATATGATTGAAGTAGAGTGACGAGTGCTTGGATGAAGAGAAGCCTGGGAGGGATAAGTATGTGCCTATGAGTGTGTGTGTGAGTGTGTGTGTGTGTGTGTGTGTGTGTGTGTGTGTGTGTGTGTGTGAGAGAGAGAGAGAGAGAGAGAGAGAGATGGAGAGACAGAGACAGAGAATCTGTTCTGAAACCAAGGGTTGGATCAGTGAAGTCTGAACTGAGATGGGGTATGTGGATTTGGGGTGCTGGGACAGCAGGGACTGGATCAGGGTGTTCCAAATATTTAAACAGACACCAAGGGGAGACGAAGTTGGTGTCTTTGGGGAGGTGGAAGCACAGCCATTGTGGGGACCAAGGGCACGGGAGGGGAAAGAATGTAGAGCTGGCAGAGGACAGACTTTGCTGGCTTCCTGCTTTCAAACTAGACTTCTGAGAGCTCAGGAAGAGCCAGAGGGAAATGTCTTGCTTAAAATTCTGTTGCCCCCCCCCCCC
>NW_006286587.1:6405189-6417100 GCF_000327345.1 Myotis davidii
AAAACACTGCCTTGAATGTAGAACCTTTTTACACTAGGGTTCTCTCACTTCTCTGAGATTAGTGAATTCAGTGGCCTAAGTGGGTAGGCCATCTATAATAATAAAAGCATAATATGCTAATTAGACCGGACATCCTTTGGGACAAAGCTGGGGCTGCGAGGGAAGCCGGGGTCCTGGGTGCCAGAGGAAAGCTGGTGCCGGCAGCTGGGGGAAGGAAGGCCCACTCTTGCATGCGTTTCGTGCATTGGACCTCTAGTTTAGTCATATTTGTTGACGATTTAACAGGAGATGCTGTGGGCCCCTGCACTCTGGGAGTTTATGTCTAACAGGGTAAGAAGATATTCACCAGTAGGTCCAGCTACATGGTGGGGGCTGCAGACAGAACCACAGGTATTCAGAGGAGGCAATTCTTTGTAGTTGGAGTGATGAGGCTGTTGTTGGTGGCAGAGACCTGGGGAGACCTTTGTTCTGTAGTTGGGAACTTGTTTTTCCAATGGGGAAAAAACAGAACATTTCTTGAATAGCTGCCTACTTATACTACCTACTTATAGTTCCCTAAATATGGTCCTGGTACCATCAGCATCTTTGGGAACTTGTCAGAAATTTAAATTCTTAGGTTTCACCCCAAACTTAGAGTTTAAACTCTGTGGCAGGTCCTAATAATCTGTTAGTCCAGGTGATATTGATGCACGTGTCCATTTGAGAAATACTGTTATACTGTATGAGGGGTTCCAAATCGGCTGCAAATCAGCCAGATGGGGAATTTCAAACACACACACACACACACACACACACACACGTGCGCGCACTTTGTAGCATTTAGGACATGATAGCACATTCTCTTTGAACTTGAGCAGCTTCTTCAGAAGAGAACTGAGATGATTCCAAGTCTTTTAGGAACAGAGAGAAGATGCCTGTGTTTACTCGATTGGTAACCAACCCTCCCTCAGGGCGTCCCCACTTCTGCTGGCAGCTCCTCTATCCAGGCGGGCACCGGGCTGTCACGATTGGGGTTTCTTCCCTAGATCGCCTAGCCTCAGTTTCCTCATCAGCAAATAACTACCAAGGGTCACTATTAAAAGTGTTATCATCTGAAAGCAATTTTGGGAGGCAAATACGAATGCTATCTAAATTTTAACCATTTTCATAGTCAGTCCTACACAATGATGATTGCCAAGTGATGCCAGTCTCAAGTGGGTATCAAGTACCGCTGTATCCATGAAAGACACGTCCCATCCCTGCAGGTGTGGTGAAAGTGTGGACTCAGTCTCATCACTGAAGATGTGCGACTGCATCCTTAGAAAATAGTTCCTGCAGACTCACCACCTCATTGATACCCAAGTGATATTCCCCACTGTTCCCAGGAGCCTGTGTTGCCTTTGCTTCTTATAATGAAGGGCTATGGTTGCATATCCCTCCTCTCAGGTGTGGCTTCATTTATCTTCTGAGTCAGGAGGTGTCACTGCTCTGTAGACACCCTCCTCTGCGGAAGCCGCGGGGGGTTCTGTCTGCCACATCCCAGGCCTCATGCTCCGCTTCAGAACGAGGAGGAAGTCGGGATGCAGAAGAAACTCGCCAGTCCTCTGCTTCCCCGCATCCTGGGGTCAGCCTGGTTAGCCACTCAGGCAAACACCAATGACCTGTAATCAGTGTTACCATGAAGTTCAATAGCAGATGGACATTCAGTTGATTTCAAACAGACTCTTAATTGTTTCTCTTTCTTTAGCCCTCTCCTTCCTTTGTGTCTATATTTGTCTATCTCTCTCTCTCTTGGGTTCTGTAACCTCCCTTGCAACTTCATCCAACCAACAATTAGGCCTTTCCCCAGCTTCATGCTTCAAGCGGTTCCTGATTTGGAACCTAGCAAGGAAGCTTCCGACAAGCAAGGGGCAGCCCGCAAGCTGGCTTGCAGAAGCTATCTTTGGTAACTTGCACTAGATAAACTGATTGTTCAGGTTCTAAGTCTTTATCCAAAATGACCTTTGGATCCCTTGGATCCCATCATTGTTCCTTCTGGGCTTGAAATACATTGGGACTTAGGGTGAGGATAGTTTAAACAGCCAAATCTCTCTTGGGTATTTCTATGCACACACATGAATATGTGCATATGTATAGTCACGTGTAGAGAAAACTAGAACACATCTGAGCTTCTAGGCCATTTCTAGGCCTGTGGGCTATAAGAGCTTACAGGGGTCTTTCTATGCAAATGCCCCCCCGCCTTTATTTGAGCACAAGGTTCTCTATACTAGATCTTTGAAAAAGCACACCTGATTCCACCCTCCATAAACTGTCCTCTTGGCCCAGTGAGTCAGCCATAGTACCATATAAATAGGTGGCTATTTATAAGTGAAACACTTGGTCAGTTGATAGAAGTTTGTCAGTAGCTGTGACCCTGTCAGTAGCTGTGACCCTGGTCAGAAAGACAAAGATGAGCTGTGCTCATGGAAGGAGGGATGCTGATGGCAGCCAGAGTCCTGTGGAGGGCAGGCTGATAATAGCAGGTCTAAAGCAGCCCCTGGCCGTTTGCGGTGGCTGCTCAGATGGTGGAATAAAATACAAGGTTGATATGACATATCATATTACCTTTGAAATGAGAAATAGGTTTTTGAGGTTGGGTTCCCCCAGGAGGAAGCCTCTGGGACAAGGATTTGAGTGTAAGTAGTTTATATGCAAGGTAGTCCCAGGAAGCAAGGAAAGTAGGATAATGACTCAGGGAAAGGGAGGCCACCACGAAGCTGAGTTTATGTGCAAGTTACTGCTGTGGGCAACTGGGTCTCAGTCCTGCTAAGGACCCCTGGAAGACAAAGAAAAAGTTGCTTCAGCATTGTCTCGCACCCCTGTCCCCTACATCACGCAGGAGCTAGGAAGCTGCATTATTAATCCATCAACTCTTATCCATCCTTGGCCGAGAGATGCTCCCAGGGGTATTAGTTCTTCTCCACTTCTGTCTGCCCCCCACCTAGGGGCGTTGTAACCAAAAAAAAAGCCACAGGGATACAAGCAGGGCATTAACAGCATTTGTGTGCCCTACAGCTGCCTCACAGGAGCATACACTCAGACATGCCTAAGAAGAAATGAACTTGTAGATGTTTCAAATACAGGGGTACCTGAGTCACCAAGGGAAAACCCACAGAGTTACAACGAACTGGGTAACATGCACTCAGACGGTGGTGGGAAAGGTGAGGAAAGGAAGAGTGAGTGTAGAGAAGAAATACTGTTCTTGGAGTTACAAGTCCTCCAAAAGGCCTCGGGGAACTCTGTCACCAACATCATAGACTGTATGGGCAGAAAAGGACTTATGATCATCTCTCAAGCACCCATCCAATCAGTAGCATGTTGATTGAATGGCTGCATTTCGTAGGGTTTAAATAGGAAACCACATAATTTTCTATAACCACTGCAAAAATAAGTTCTTTACATGGATCTCCTTTCCTGTTCTGGACAAAAATTTGTGAAGACACCACAGATTTCTGGTCACACTAAGTTATAAAAAATCATCTAATTTTATTCATGCTATGCACAATCAGGTTTAAGTTCATGTGCAAAGAAATCACTGAACCTGCCCATGCCCATGTATCGCTCATTGTTCAAACTCTATTATATATCCTCGCAGGAAAGTAATATTTAGTAATCATTCATTCTACTAGAGTTCTTGAGCATATTTAAAAAATATCATCTATAATAATAAAAGCATAATATGCTAATTAGACTGGACAGTCGGATGGCCTTCTGAATAAAGCTGCCGCTGCGAGGGCTGAATCAAGCCGCCATGGCTGTGAGGTCTGAGCCCCTTGTACGAATTTTGTGCATCGGGCCTCTAGTCCTATATAATAAAAGGCTAATATGCAAATCAACTAAACATTAGAATGATCAGTCACTATGATGCGCACTGACCACCAGGGGGCAGACACTCGATGCATGAGCTGCCCCCTGGTGGTCATTGCACTCCCACAGGGGGAGCGTTGCTCAGCCAGAAGCCAGGCTCATGGCTGGCGAGCACAGTGGCGGTGGTGGGAGCCTCTCACGCCTTTGTGGCAGTCAGACATCCTCTGAGGGGTCCTGGACTGTGAGAGGGAGCAGGCCAGGCTGAGGGACTCCCCTCCCCCAGGTGCACGAATGTTGTGTACCGGGCCTCTAGTGTAAAATAAAACAGCCAGATAACAGGACCTGTTTTCCCTAGTATTACACCTAACTTGACATTAAAGTAAAAATAATACTAAAGCCACATTCCTTGTGTGAAAACAACCAGGAAGTTAAAGATCATTGTTGCATTCCCCTTCTTAAATTACTTGTTTGGATAACATCTTCCACAATAAAAGGGAAATACAGTTCCAGAACATGATTCAGAAATATAAAGACACCAAGTTGCCACTGTATGGGCAGGCATTTTTTTTAAAGGCACTATTTTCTTTCTTTTAAAAAATATTTTTATTTCAGAGAGGAAGAGGGAGAGAGAGATAGAAACATCAATGATGAAAGACAATCATTGATCAGCTACCTCCTGCACACCCCCTACTGGAGGTTGAGCCCACAACCCAGGAATATGCCCTTGACTGGAATCCAATCCGGGATCCTTCAGTCCACAGGCCGACACTCTATCCACTGAGACAAACCAGCTAGACCTGGATAGGGATTTATCTATTAAGAGTCGATCATAATTTTATTTCAATTGGAAGTTAGGCTGTTTTATTCCATGGATACACTTCCATATAATATGACTAAAATGAAGGTATTTGGTAACTAAGGGACTCCATCTCAGTGATTTTTTAAAGTAGCTGATTTAACTTCATTTATTTAGTTGTTTTGAGGAGGGGAATAAAAAACATTGAGAATTAATCATAATCTTAGTTCTTATGAACTCATGATGCCTTTTTACATAGTTTAAAAATATATATTAAAACATTGGAAATGTGTAATTATGGCATTCGGAAAGATTTAGGTGTGTGTGGTATTGACAGAGCTCTGAAACTGGGAGCCGGGTTGTTATCCTAGAGAGAGTGTGAGTTTTCCAGGGGTCAATACCAGCTTAGCAGCTGTGTGAACCTGGCAGACACCTGATTAGTTCTTCATAAAAAAAAAAAGGAGGAAATACTTTCTCCCTCTCCCCCCAACACTCCAACACACACACACACACACACACACACACACACACACACCCACACACACACAAAGTCTGTCTCATAGGTTTACTAACAGAAGCAATGCTAGTTCCTCCCTTACCAGCAAATCGGAGATCAATCCCATAACATATTTCTACCTTAGTCAATGCACCATGCAATTTGAGAGAATTAACATCTGGTCTCATGAATGACAAATGAGTCCTTTATAAGGAGAGAGTGTAATTGACCATTTGTGAAGGTAATTGATATTCTTTTTCAGAAAAGGAATAAAAGCCTCATTCTTTGTAAATCTAACATTATTCTTGATAATCTAAGAGTGAGATAAAACTTTAATGCTCTGCAAGTGATGCTCTGAAATAGTATGGCAAGGAGATTGATTTGACTTTTTAATTCTCCTGAATGAGGAAATCAATGTAGAAATGAGGACGTAGTCATTTCTCTCTCTTTCTCTCTATTCTATTACCTTTCAATCTCTCCTTTACCCCTCCATTTCCATCTTTTCCTCTCTCCTTGTCCGTGTGCGCCTCTCTCTCTCTCTCTCTCTCTCTCTCTCTCTCACACACACACACATACACACACACACACACAGTCTTCAATGTGCAATCTTAATAAAGCCAAAGAACAGTTCATTACAGTCATTTCTGACTCAAAGGGCCATATAACACATTAAATTATGGAAACTTGTCAGTAATGTAGCATTTCAAAGTAGTCATGTGTAGATAATATGTTACCACAATGCAATCATACACTTATAAACTAAAACCAAAAAATGCATTTGAATAAATCAGTCACATAACTTTTCAGTCATATAACTTTTAGCTCATTAGTACTTTATAAAAATATACATTAGGACCAACTTCCTATGAAGAATGTATCAGTGCAGTCACTCATGAAGGATTTTGAATCAGCTGTAATGAACAAATTATATTTTCTAAAGTAATGCCTCTATATAATTTATAGTTTTAATCTAATGCAAATAACTAGATGATTGTTGTATAAATTTATGATTGTCATAAATATTTGGGATCATAGATCTTTCAAATCCCATCATGTATAGACCATGCCTGACATTAAGAACCTGTATTTTTTATGTGTTTCAGGACAGGTTAAATCCTATAAGATCTATTAGCTACATTATATCTAATTGCATATAGAATGCACTATTTAAACTTTAAAGTTCTATAATTCAGTGGTTACATTTTTTATTTGCAGTGATATATGTTTAATGAGGAATTTAAAATAAATAATATGAACTGAGCCTGGCCAGTGTGGCTCATTGGTTGAGTGTCAGAGCATGCACTGAGAGGTCACCAGTTTGATTTCCAGTCAGGGCACATGCCTGGGTTGCAGGTTAGATCTCTAAGAGGGGATGTGGTTTTATTTTGCATTTTTCTCATAACTAATGAGTCTGAGCCTCTTTCACAAGCATTGGCCATTTGGATACTCTCTTTTGTGAAGAAGCTGCTCAAGACCCTTGTCCATTTTCCCATTACATTATCTCCCTTTTCTTTACTCATTTGATGGAGTTCTTTGTAAATTCTAGATAAAAGTTCCTTGTTGAATGTATATGTATGCAAATATTTTCACACACTATGATTTTCTTAGAATATCTTAATCATGCTTTTGATGAACACATGTACTCAATTTTTAATTAGTCCAATTTAGATATATTTGCATTATCTCTATTACTTTATGTGTCCTGTTTTAAGTCTTTGCCTCCACCAAGATCATGCATATATTCTCTGAAGCTTAGACATACAACCATCTGTATCAGATTTATGTGTATTGCAAACAGGGTCCAAATGCATCCAGAGGAGGGAAGTTCAATGGCTTTCTGGCCTTTGCTCCTGAAGGACAGCATATCTTAGCAATTCCAAGGAACTAAAAAAAAACTCTAGAGAAACTGATCAATCAGCTATAGCAGTTCAGGTCTGGAGATGGTTAAGCATCCATTGAAAGAGTCTTTCTAGCTAATATTTTCTCATGAACTGTTATTCAAAACATACTGAATAAAAAGGGCACAGTTATAACGTATACCATTACTTACATAGAAAGCAAAATATCTACTTTTTCTCTGCTGGTAACTTTTCTAAAAAGTTAATTTGTTGATTTTTAGAAAGAAAGAGAGAGGGAAGGGGGGGAGAGAGAGAGAGATGTCAACTTGTTATTACACTTATTCATGCATTCATTGGTTGATTCTTACATATGCCCTGAGCAGGGATTGAAACCACAACCTTGGCCTATCCGGATGACACTTTAACCAACTGAGCTACCTTGGCAGGAGCATTGCTGATAACTCTTATACACTAAAAAAAAAAATCCAACTTCTAAAAAGAAATAAAAGATACCCAAACTCTCAGCACATACATTTAGAAAAACTCTATAGACCAGTGTTGTCCAGTAGAAATATAATGCAAGCCACATATGCTCCTTCAAATTTAAAACTAAAAACAAATCAGGTAACATTAATTTTAATATATTTTATTTAATGTAAAAGATCCAAAATATGTTTATTTGGACCGATGGCACTAGCCACATTTCAAGAGCCACATGTGACCCTAACTGGTTTGGCTCAGTGGATAGAGCGTTGGCCTGTGGACTGAAGGGTCCCAGGTTCGATTATAGTCAAGGGCATGTACCTTGGTTGCGGGCAAATTCCCAGTAGGGAGTGTGCTGGAGGCATCTGGTTGATGTTTCTCTGAGCCTCATGTGGCTCTTTTATATTGGGCTCTGTCATATTGGGCAACCCAGTCATAGACAGTTCCTGGAACACAATGCCTCCTTCATAAATATAATTTACATATACAAGATCAGCCTATTTCATAGTTACATAATTGCCACATATTTAAAGAATAATGCAGGGGGTCTCCGCATGTAGCTTCTGGACTTTTCACATAGGCATCCCCTAGGATTTTTAAAATTACAAATTCCTGACCCTACCGCAGAATCAGAACCTCTGGGGACTAGGACTAACAATCTGTGTTCTGTGATTTTGATGTGTGCTCCAGAATCCTGGGAATAGCACGGTTATTTCATTTTTATACAATGACATTAGCTGTACAGTACAATGTTATAAATATACTGTCCGGTCAGAAGCGGAAGCATCGGGTGGGGGTAACCTCATGGCCAGGTGACCATCGCACACATTCCCAATGAGACCTCCCATGGCACAATGGTCTCATCCCCTCTGCAATAGACATGTGGGAGAGAGATTTTGTTTTGTTTCCTGAGGATTCCCAATTGCCATAGGCATCTATTAAATTTGCAAAAGCAAAGACTTGGGCCCACACAGAAATAATCAGAGCAAAAAAATTGTATTATAGGGAAATAACTGCTTTCCCCTTATTAGCTCTGTGTGAATCAAGTGAATATATAAAGAGGTGCTTGAAGGACCTTTATTCTTTAAAAATATTCATTTCTTTGCTCAAGATATATAATATGGGAGACCCAATTTCATCACATGAATATCTCCTCAGAGCAGGGAGTTTCCCCTGTTTCTTTTGGGGTATCTCCAGCTCATAACACTGTGCCAGACACCTACTAGGTTCATAACAAATGTTCGTTGAATGAATGGATGGATGCTTGATCAACCCTTCTCCATGTCTCAGATTTTGGTTTAGAAGGCCAGTTAGCTTAATTGCTGGATTTCCCTTATTGTTTTAACACAAAATGAGCTGAGTCATTTTGTTTCCTTCTTAAGTAGAATTCCCCTTCTTGTCGAAAGAAGTCTTGCCATCTAAAAGTTCACATGGAAGAGATGCAGATTTTATTTATTTTTAAAATATATATTTTATTGATTTCAGAGAATAATGGAGAGGGAAAGATAGAAACATCGATGAGAGAGAATCGCCCCCCACCCCACTGGGGATTGAGCTGCAACCCATGCATGTGCCCTTGACTGGAATTGAACCCAGGACCCTTCATCTGCAGGCCTGCACTCTATCTACTGAGCCAAACCAGCTAGGATGAGATGCAGATTTTAGATATGCCCCCCAAGGGTGAGGATTTTGCTTGGTTCACTGCTAAATCCCTAGCATTTAGGACACTGCCTATAATATTAGAGGTGCTCAGTAAATATTTGTTGAAAGAATAGATTTTATCTTTTAAAAATTCCTTTATAGTCCTCTTCCCTCTGCCTTTTATACACAGCCATGGAAAGCCAGCTATTTTTGTGTTTATCCAGGCTATTCTGTTTGCCTGCAATGCCTCCCAGCCTGCTTTCTCCACCCGTCTTCTCCAACCAGTGAAAGTCTTCCCCTCCCAGAAAGGTTCCTCAGAGACTCAAGGTTGTCTAAGTCTTCATATTCATGTCTAAGTCTCCTAACTTCTACCCCACTCAATCCAACACTTGCTAACATGATGCCTTTCATTTGTTATTTTTGCATCATTGAATTTCATAAGCTTTCTCTTGCCATATAGACAATGGCTTCTTGAAGACTAGAACCATGGTATACACTTAGTTTGATTGTGGGTTTTTTAAATCTTTCTCACACTTAGCTTAGTGCTTAAAGCATATTAAACATAATTATGAGTTGACTTAAAAGGGAAGCTTTTAAACAATATTTGTTGGCCCAGAACAGTCCTACTTTATCTGGGAATAAATATTAATAGCTCTCTCATTTATTCTCAAACTAATCCTGGTTTGAACAATAAATTATGTTTTTACAAGTGATGGCCAACATTGATACAATTAAACATTGGCCAATCAAGGGTCTCCAAGTGCTTGATAATAGCCCATGAGGTGAGAACTGTTTGACCATTGTGATCAATTGACATGCGCAATGCCTTTGCTACTTACTCTATTATTTGGATTTATAAAAGAAGATATCAAATCAAACAGTACGCCGAGTTGGATAAGTGGCTTGATTAATCTTTTCAGAACGTCAACAGATTGCTTATAAACCTTTCTAAGAAGAGAAGAAAAAAATTGTCTAAACCCTAGTTGCATGTCCCCACTTTATACTTCTACAGCCTTTCACATATGATTTCTTTTGATGTTTACAACTCTACTCTTAAGTAAATCGTGGTGGTAGATACTAATTTCTATTTTAGAAATAAAACAACTCCATGGATTTTAGTGCCATTTGGGCAGCCAGAAAGAGAAGCTGTATATCTCCTCTTCCCCCATTAAAATCTATGCTCTTTAGCTATCCTTCCACACCTGAAGACACTCACTTCCCTTTCCAATAGAAATGAAAACACTAGTTGCAAAAATCAAAAAGAACTTCATCCAAGAAATGTTTGCAGACATGACATTTGCTATGCTTCTTAAGCACAGGGGTAATAATGATCATACTTTCCACTGACCTCACACTTTCCACTTTCTTAGGAATAAGCAGAGGAGGTGTTTTCACTCTGTCCTCAGAAACATTAAGAATGGAGCTCAATACTGCATTGCAGCCTGAAAGGGAGGGGCAGCCAAATATGACTGAGGTCACCTGACTCCCAGGTCAGGTACGTTTGATTCTGCCAAATGAAAATTTCATAAAATAAAATGCCAAACTTCCCATGAAGGTTACTGTCATGAAATTTAATGTGCCTTTAAAACGCACACATAAAATAATTGGAAGTTGACACGAAACCATCTTCTAATTTTTTCTATCTTTTCTTAAGTTATAGATGAGCAAGGTAAGTGCTCTCTAGAGATTCTGAGTAGTTTTATGTTTTGAGCACTATTGGGAGGACAGGACTAAAACCTTCCATTAGGAACAAAGCCATTAGGAAGAGGCGAGAGTGTCAGCCGTGGACTGTGACAACACAACAGCCTCCTCTGTGTCCCCTGTATTTCAACCAGATCTCAGGCTCTCATATTTCATGCCACGTAAGCAAGAAGCTGCAATAAGCAACTAGGACCACCTACACGTGTTTGGAATGAACAGTATTGACTGTATTCTTAAAAGCCTTTACAGCTTAAGGGCTCAGCACACGCTTCCACTTCTTCAGTTACTCCTTTGGTTTCCACTGCAGACACTTTCTCCTTGGCCCACATTCTGCCATGAAGAACAGGTGCCAAACAGGCTGGGATCTCTGATGGTCCATCCCAGTTGCTTCCTGTCGGGGCTGCACTTGTCCTGGGGCATGAGAAGTAGCAGAGAAACAGACTGTGGTACCTATTTTTCTCCCCTAAGTCTATTTAGAGAACTTTAAAGAAATATCTATGTAAATGAATGGAAAGAGGTTTGTCTGCTATGATTTTTTTTTTAATGTGTAGAGATTGGGATACTGCAGGGAAAGGTATGGGACCAGTATAAACAGTAAAGCTCCCCAAAGCTCCACTCTTTCAAGTTTTTAGGGTTTCTAAAAAGCTCTACATGTCTATGATCGTTAAAAGAACTCCTATTTCATACGTGGAGAACCTGGAATACTTGGATAAATTGGACTATCATGCCAGCCAGAAAGAGGAAGCAGAATGCCTTCATCTCCATACACATCTGTATTTGCCATGGAGACATTGCATGCTGGGGAAGAATGGGAAGAACCAACTTTCAAGCCCCCAGTTCTCTCACACCTGTGACAACAGGGATACTTGGAAACCTCCTTTAAGTTGCTCAGAGGTCATCCCTGAGCTGCAAACTCACTGTACCAACCACGGCTGCCCATTGAGTTATTTATGTACTATTTATTGCACATAGAATGCAGAAATCTCCACTGTTTACAGCTATCAAACCACCCCCTGCCTCTTGAGACAGACCACTGCCCACACCCTAGAAATCTGTGCACCCTCTAGAGTTCTAGCACCATAAACTAGTTTTTTTTTCTTCCAGTTTTCAAACCACAATATAGTTTTGTCT
>NW_006286587.1:6417249-6419787 GCF_000327345.1 Myotis davidii
AGCTGCAAACTCACTGTACCAACCATGGCTGCCCATTGAGTTATTTATGTACTATTTATTGCACATAGAATGCAGAAATCCCCACTGCACTGTTTACAGCCATCAAACCACCCCCTGCCTCTTGAGACAGACCAGTGCCCACACCCTATAAATCTTCTGTGCACCCTCTACAGTTCTAGCACCATAAACTAGTAGTTTTTCCAGTTTTCAAACCACAATATAGTTTTGTCTATTCTTGAATGCCATGCAAATGGAGTCACACATACATACTTTTGTGTGTCTGGCTTCTTTGGCTCAACATAATGTCTGTGAGATTCATCCATGGTGTTGTATCAATAGTGTGCTCTCTTTATTGTTGCAGGTATTCCATTGAATGAATAAACCAATATTTGTTTATCATTCTTTTGTTGTTGAACATTTGGCTTTTTTTCAGTTTGGGATTGTTATAAATACATTCGTTATGCACTAATTTTTCTTGGATATAAACCTAGGGGGTCTTTGAATGAGTCATAGCGTAGTTTTGTTGAGAGTCTAAGTTGTTTCCATGTTACACACACAGAATCTTTGCTGTGCCTGTAGCTTTAGTCAATATAGTATCCATTAGGCTTGTAAGCTTTTTTACTAAGGAGAAAAAAAAACACCAAGCAAAAAACCAAGAAAGCGAGAGCAAAGAAAAGATATAAAAGTTATTTTCTTTGACACACAATAATCAAATTGGCATGCAAATAGGATTTACTTTCTGAAACTCATCAATCGCAAGCTACATGTCGTTTATTTGAACCTATCTGCAGGGTAAATTAAGTTTGCAGGTTGCCTACAAATGTGTTTTGATTCATTACACAATCGGGTTCTTCGTTGCTTGAATATTTTTGTTTATTTTAAATAAATCAATGTTTAAAAAATGGCAGATATAATATCAAAAAATCCAGCTTTCTAGTTTCTCTTTAAAAAAATTAGACATCTAGTCAACCTGCGCTACATTCCCATCGAGAAATAACAGACTTGGGTTAAGTGCCACTGCATTTCGAAAGGCATAGCTTTCCCTGTTTACACAGTTCCCACCACCACCTACTGCTTTTTATACTGCTTGGTCTCTGTGGGCATGAGAACGCCATGACTTGTCAGTCAAGTTCATTCACATTTCTCTCATTGAAAATACAGGGACTTGGAAATACTGAAGATGAGAGTGTTTGTTAAGAAGTTGTCTTTTTAGATCTCAAACTATGAAATATGAGGAGATTGTTCTAAAAAGTACTATAGACTAGCCTGCTTCCAATAAATGGCTGAAGTAAGAGGGACAGCTCAGCATATGTTGAGTCTCAGCATTAAATGTCCAAGAGGAAATGCATGGAAAGAAGAGCCAGTTGATCTTGCTTCACTGGGAAAATTTCACTCAGGATATGCACCCACAGGCTCAGCATTCTGATAAAATCTATTAACCATGTGAGCAGGATATTTGACAGTGAGAAAAGCAGTCCTTCTGATCTGTTCAATTAAATACTTCCTGGACCAAACCCAATTCCATTATGATTGGTGCACTGGGCAGTTTCTAACTGCATTTAGTAATTTTCATGCTGCCAAAGATGTTAGGAGGGAGCCAAAGTGACTTCATTTTGATATTATGCAGTCTAGATAATCTGAAGATTCCTTATGCTAAAATACAAATATATCCAGATACATTTTTAAAATGAAAAATTAGGTCACTAGATTGTCAAGGAACTATCTGAACATCCCTTGACCCACCAAAATACATGAGAGAGAAATGGAACTGGAGAACCCATTGAGAGAATAAACTAATGCAAAAGGCAGGAGAGACCTAAGGGAACGTGGTGATAACACTAATCCAGAGACCTGGTCTTAGACCCTTCCCAAAGTAAGGCAGGGAAATTAAGCAAGCCTGAGAGACAGAACCTGGAATATTTTAACTCTCTTCCCTAGGCCATCTGACCCCCTTTTTCAAGGCTGTGTCAAAGAAGTTGTGGAATTGTCTTCTCCATTTGCTATGGGTTATCAAAGCATACAGGCTTCAAATAACTATCCTAAAAAACTATCAAGTGTCATTGACAAATTGTGTCATGATTCCTTTGCCACCTGTGAAGTGAGTCAGATGTGGGAACTTGGGAAGGAACAAGGATATTCCATGGTCATATTTTCTGCATTTGTTTTCTTCTGATTATTCAAATTGTGCAGCAGTATCAGCCAGGTACTTCCATTTTTCAATGGGAAAGCACCTTCTTCCTGGACAAGGGCTGATATATTTCTTCTGCTGAGATACTTCTTTTGGAGCACGTCATGATTCCTTTGCCATCTGTGAAGTGAGTTAGATGTGGGAACTTGGGAAGGGACAAAGATATTCCATGGTCATATTTTCTGGATTTGTTTTCTTCTGATTATTCAAATTGTGCAGCATCCCAATCAGCCATACAATTATTTTGTTGCAAAGATTTCCAGACTCTCTGAGCCATTGTCAATCTTTGTAATCCAGGGAACCCTGACTGGCACTTTAAATTTGCTACCGATTATGGTAGTAAAGTCTGC
>NW_006286587.1:6419834-6422260 GCF_000327345.1 Myotis davidii
GGAATGAAGTGTCCTCTGGGCCTTCATAGTCAGTTAGGCACATACTCAAGTGATAGGTTCTGAGATTGTACCTAAAACCATCCTAACATCCATTCTAACTCTCTTCCCTAGGCCATCTGACCCCTTTTTCAAGGCCGTGTCAAAGAAGTTGTGGAACTGTCTTCTCCACTTGCTATGGGTTATCAAAGCATACAGGCTTCAAATAACTATCCTAAAAAACTATAAAATGTCATTGACAAATTGATTGAATCTTGAGTTATGAGTGAGGGCCCCTGTATCAATAAATCATCTCTGACCCATCTTTAGTATATTTTGCCTTCCCCCAAATACATTCCAAGTCCACTCTCATGTGGGTTTCCTTGGCTCTGCTGGCATATATCAGCCAGGCACTTCCATTTTTCAATGGGTAAGCAACTTCTTCCTGGACAAGGGCTGATATGATATTTCTTCTGCTGAGATACTTCTTTTGGAGCAATTGGGAGTAGAAGAAAATGTCTTAAGGAGAATGAGAATCATCTTATGAGGCACCTGCTCTTAAGCCATCAGGCGAGGGAGGCTGTTCCTCTGTCGGGGGAGAAAGCATTGCTCCTGTCTTCTAAGATGGTTTAGGGGAATTTAGGAGCTCAAGGTTCTCAATATCATTGAGCCCATGAACTCAACCTAGGTCTCAGCATCCTTGTCAGGGCCATGAGTTTGACATAGGAGACCTTAGAAAGCTGTGCGGTCTCCTTTGCAGCTCTGTATACCTTACAGAGGATCCTGGGCCTGGATTTCATCCTGGATTTCTGGTCTGCCCTGCAATGACCAGAGACACATCTCTTTCAAAGCTGCCATAGAGTACGGTGATGGATGGAAACTACCACCTTTTGTTGTTAAGCACAAATGTCAAATGATAATGTTGTACATCTGAATGCTGTAAACCCCTGTTACCTCAATTTAAATAAAAAGCTGCCACAGATGACCTCTGGCTTTCAGAGCAGGCCTGAAGTTGGCAATTAACTACCCTCAGCCTAACTTTTTTGTTGTAGGTCAAGAGAAAGGAGGAGAGTAGTCACCCTATTCCACAATCATCATTGCAGTGATCATTTATATTCATGGTTTATATTCATTGTAAACTGCAGCTACTAGATCTCCCAGCACCTGACCTTCCACTTAAGTCTTATCTCAATTTACTACAGGTGAGAGCTTAAATAATTGTGGTGCTGTTTCATTCCAATTTACCACCCATTCACGCGCGTGCGTGCACACACTGTGGTCACTACTGCTTTCAGACAGGTTAGTAAATCAGTTCCAAAATCCACAGGGTATCCTTTCTACAACCATTTCTCTTAGCTCAGTTTCCCTAGGAAACAGACCCGGAGGCAAGCATTAAGTGCTAATGCTTTAACTAGAATACGCAATCTTAAGGTTGGAGAAAGTCAAGAAAGGAAATGAGGCAGGGAAGGACAGAAAGCAAAACAAGGTGATGTGTTCCTATCCTGACCACAGCATTGCCTAAGACATGAAGAAACACAGTCAGTAGGCCATCAAATGCATCTGCTAAATGACATGGGTCACCTCTAGGCATGCTGTACAGCAGTGGTTCTCAACCTTGGCTGCACATTAGAATCACCTGGGAATCTTTTTCAAATCCTGATTTCTGGGCCTTATCCTCCGGAAATTCTGTTTTTTTTGTTACTAATGTTGTGGCCCCACCCCACAACAAAGAAACAGAATTTCCGGAGGATGAGGCCCAGAAATCAGGATTTTAAAAAGATTCCCAGGTGATTCTAATGTGCAGCCAAGGTTGAGAACCACTGCTGTACAGGGACATACGCCTTGGAATGGGCCATCAGAGAGAAACACGGAGAGAGAATGCATCTGCTTTACTTCTCTCTCTCACAGGACAAGCTGCTAAGGATCTTTGTCAGCAGCTCTCAACCAGGTACAATTTTGTCCCCCAGGGCGATATGTGAATAAAGATATTTTTTTGTTGTCACAACTGGAGAAGCTACTGGCAAGTAGTGAGTAGAAACCAAAGATAATGCTAAACATACTATGATGCACAGGATAGTCCCCACACAAAAAATTACTCCGTCCCAAACGTGGTTAGTGCTACTGTTGACAAGCCCTGTTCTAGGCGCCGGTGATGCCAGGGGAGCATGAGAGGTGCATACGATGTGCCTGACAAAACAGCCAGCCCAACAGAAAGACAACACAGAAGCTATTTCACAGGCAAGATAACACAAAAGGAGAACAAAACACGAAGAGATACAGAACCTCATTAGCAACCAGGGAACTCAAGTCGTGGTGAGATACCATTTCACACTCAATTGAGTGGCAAAAATTCAGATATTGAGAACACCATGCACAGGGAGAATGGCTCTCCAGGGGAATTCCCACCTCCTGCTGGTTGGGAGTGTACATTGCTACCATGTCTTTGGGAA
>NW_006286587.1:6424410-6425731 GCF_000327345.1 Myotis davidii
CTTTCCCTCAACTATATGCCTTAATTGCCAAGTCACCTAACAGCATTATGGGACATTATGTTTCTGTGTTTGAACGTACTTTCTTTCTTGACTTATATGGCTTTCTACTTTTTCTGGCTCAGGAATACCTACTCACCCCATGAACTTTAATCTGGATGTTTCTATTCTTAGTAGACTGCAACCTAGATCTTCCTTTTCTTGCTCAATGCCCTTCCGAAATGTGGCCCTGAAGCTGCTCTCACCTAGAGGTGGAGAATCTACTTCTAGGTAGCCCTGTGATTTCCTTTGACTATACAATGCTGCAGACGTAATTGTTCTAAGCTTAGGCCTCAAGAAGCTTGCACACTTTTGTTCTCTCTCTCTCCCTCTCTCTCTCTCTCTCTCTCTCTCTCTCTCTTTCTCTTTTGTTAATCCTCATCGGAGGATATTTTCCCATTGATTTTTAGAGAGAGTGGAAGGCAGGGGGAGAGACAGAGAGAAACTTCAATGTGAGAAAGACACATAGATTGATTGCCTTCTCCATGTGCCCCGACCAGGCCCAGGCTGGGGAGGAGCCTGCAACCCAGGTATGTGCCCTTGACGGAATCGAACCCTGGACCCTTCAATCCACAGGCTGATGCTCTATCCACTGAGCCAAACCGGAAATATGTTACTTCCTTAGGAATATAAATGTTAGCACAGCTTGATAAACTCTGAAGGTCATGAAGAGGAAGGACATTGGCTGGTCTTTCTCAAGGGACAATTGGTGGGAGTCCTAGCAGAGGCTAAGAGCTGTCAAAAACTTGGCCAGATGAGACCTTCTCAACTTAACCCATGACTCAGAAGCATGGGTTATTGCTTAATAATGCTTATTGTTTTGAGCCACTGAGTCATGGTGTTACCTTGTTAGGCAGCACCAACTAATCATCTCTTTCTTGATTCTACTGACAGCTACTAGTATAGCATACTTCCATTATAGCCCTTACATCACTACACATTTTCCTGTCTTTCTCTTCCACAAATGTGTGAGCTCCTTGAGAATAGGGACAAAAATATAACTAGCAGCTGCCAACTCTTCAATCAGAAAAATATCCATAATTAATTACTTAATTAAGGGTTACAATGATGCCCAGGGGATGATTTTGGAGGCACACCAGAGCTTGAATCCCAATTCTGTTTCCTATATGTGTTATGCCAGAGAAATAGGATAACCTTGCTTGACCTTACCTGCTCATCTATAAACTGAAGACTAGAATAGGATATGCTGCAGGACTGTAGTGATAAGATATATAGCCCCACCTCCCTCAACTTGGCATAGAGTGAATGCTCAGCAAGTAAGAAT
>NW_006286587.1:6426536-6427698 GCF_000327345.1 Myotis davidii
ATTGCAGTTGATCTTGGGTACCTCTGTGCTTATCTTAAAGGGCACCTGGAACCATGGTATTGATTCTCGGCCAAGAAAGAAGTGAAATGCACCAGCTAGTGATATACAATATGCTGTTAAAAGTCCCAAATTCCCCCAGAGGCATCCTGTACCAGCTTGTCTACACTGTTTATTGAAACTATATGGATTGATGGTTTGAACCTGTTTACCTATTCACAAAGCCAGCTTTTAGCCACTGGAGCTGTGAGATATAAAACGCCCCTCAGTAAGCTTGAGCCTTGGCTCTCCTGAGACGAAGGTGTCGCACATGTATTACAGTGGTTCGTGACCAGAAAATGAAGTGTGTGATGGAGAAAGGACCCTGGGAGCTGTACCAGCAAGCCTCAGTCCTCTCTGATGTTTGCCAGACTTGCTTTTTCCTGCTGTACCTTATCCTTTATCCTTTACCTTTATCACTGCTTTACATGTTTTTCAATTGCCTGACACTGTAGAATCACTGCACAGAGGCTGGTTTCTGACAACCAAAGCCTTTTTATAGGGTCTGGGGTAAAGGGAGGGAGGGTTGGTATAGCACCCCAATTTACAGCTATTTCAGAAAGTTGTCAGAACTGGAAAGCAGGGCTCTTAAAAATGTTGTTTGGCTGAGTTATCATGAAAATTTTTCTGAACAAAAACATTGTGGTTGTTTTATGTTCCAACAAAGGTTGCTGGATTATTAAAATCTTGGTGCGACCTGCTAAGGTCATCACCTAATTCCTTATCCTCTGACCCCTCCTCTTGTACAACAGGCACATACTTCAGCATAGGAAGTCCTCACTGTGGAGGGGATTAGGTTCTCTGGCCAACATTGTTAAATCCACATATTCTTGTCTTTTTAAAACACCAATTTTAAGTAGTATTTTAGTTTTTCCCTGAATGTCCCACCTAGGAATAATCCAATATAAAGTTTCAGTCTTAAAGTCTAAACCTCTAGTCCAGCAGTTCTCAACCTGTGGGTCGCGACCCCTTTCACAGGTCGCCTAAGACCATCCTGCATATCAGATATTTACATTACGATTCATAACAGTAGCAACATTACAGTTATGAAGTAGCAAGGAAAATAATTTTATGGTTGGGTCACAACATGAGGAACTGTATTTAAAGGGCCAGAAGGTTGAGAACC
>NW_006286587.1:6428460-6432375 GCF_000327345.1 Myotis davidii
TGAATCATTTCTTGGCATAAATTTAACTTATTTTTTTATTGAGATATAATTGACATGTAACATTATATTAGTTTCTAGTGTACACAGAGGTTCAATATTTGTATAAATTGTAGAATGATCACAATGCCTAGTTAACACCCATCACCACACAGTTATAATTGTTTTTTCCTGTGATGACAACTTTTAAGATATACTCTCTTAGCAACCCCAAATACACAGCCTGGTATTATTAACTACTAGAGGCCTGGTGCACAAAATTCATGCAGGGGTGGGGTGGAGTGTGTCCCTCAGCCTGGTCTGCATCTTCTTGCAATCCAGAACCCCTCAGGGGATGTCCAACTGCTGGTTTAGGCCCGGGATCGGGCCTAAATCGGAAGTCAGACATCCCTCTCACAATACGGGACTGCTGGCTCCTAACCACTCACCTGCCTTCCTAACTGCCCCTAACTGCTCACCTGCCTGCCTGATTGCCCCTAACAGTCTTGGCCTCGGTCTCCGTCTCAGCGGCTTTGTCCAGAAGGACGTCCAGAAGGTTGTTCTGCTGTCTGGTCTAATTAGCATATTATGCTTTTATTATTATAGATTATTATAGATGGTCACCATACTGCATATTACATACCAGGAAATACTCGCTTTATAACTGAAATTTGTAACTTTTGACCCCCTTTAGCTCTTTGGCCCACCCCTTATGCCCTCCCCTGCCTCTGGCATCCACCAATCTGTTCTCTGTTATCTATGGAGTAGAGTTTTTAAAAATGTCATTTTTTTTTTTTTTAGATTCCACATTTAAGTGAGAGCTTATGGTATTTGTGTTTCTCAGTCTGACTTATTTTACTTAGCATAATGCTCTTAAGGTCCATCAATGTCATAAACAGACAAGTTTATTTCTTTTTTATGGTCGAATACTATTCCATTATGGTATATATGCAAACTTTACAGTAAAATTTTAAAAGGCAAAATGATAGCATAATTTATTCCCCTACCTTTTTACGATGGCTGTGGATGAATCAGACTCCAGAGGAGTGTGGCTACTCTTTGTGTTGTGCAACTCTTCGGTGGAACTCTTCAGTGTTCTTCATTTTTCCCCCGTGTCCATTTTGGCAAGAGGTGGAAGCATTTTGCCACAGTGTATTTCTGTAACAACATGGTACCTCCATGAGTCAGAGCCCCGCCAACATTAGGCTCAATTTAAAAATAAACATATGACCTCATTTACTTCACATTCTTCTGCATGCTGTACATCCTTTCCAAACTGTCTCTATCACTTCCTCTGGCGTATAGCTACTGCTCTGTATATCATTACCTAACCACAGCCAGACAGTGTGAGACTCCTCAGCACCTTTCCTGCATCTTTCTCCAGTTATCCCACAGCGAGTCCATGTCTCCAACATGGGGAGCCCCATGGGGATGGGAACTGTGCCCTTGGTCCCTGAATCTCTGGGGCCTAGTCCACTAACTTGCAATCACACATGTTTAATACAGTCACGTCTCATTGTCTGCAGTAGCTATGTTCTATGAAGTTGCCAAAAACACTGAGCCACTGCTTTTAGGGAAAACTGGGATTAAGTTTCTGCTCGTCTCTGGCCCCTAAATTTCCATCAATGGACCAGTATATAACCTTGGTTTGTGGTTTTATGTGTGTTTCTTTTGCAAGACACCTTATTTAATATATTGTTGTTTCATTAACATTCAATTCACAGCCAACAGCCTATAATGCATGCCTGAATGAAACTTATCTAAGACATATATTCTCTCCGTAAGGTACACCACAGCCTCCTTTCAGTTAGAACACTAAGCAACCCTTCAGCATTAGGCTGGGGAGCCATTTCAAACAGCAGAATCACCAACAAAAAGCACAGGCATGCAAATAACCTGAGAAGGTGAATTTGCAAATAAAAATCCATCTAGAATAATAAAAGTATAATATGCTAATTAGACCAGATGTCCTTCTGGATGACCTTCCAGATGAAGCCGGGGCTGTGAGGGAAGCCTGGGTCCTGGGTGCCAAAGGGAAGCCTCTGCCGACAGCCGGGGGAAGGAAGGCCTACTCTTGCATGAATTTCGTGCATCGGGCCTCTAGTAAATAATAAAGATAGACTGTATGCACATTGGCTGAATCAAGGTTATATGTAGATCCATAAGTTCCCAACTTTGCTTCTAGTTCAGCACAGCACTACTATATAAATGAGTAAATAACAAATACTATGGATAGGGTGGAAAGAGACTAAATCCAGATTTTATGGGTTTATGAAAGGTCCAAGAACTGAAAGCACTTATTTTCTCCTAACCTATTCAAAGGACACATTCCAGACCCTAGTTCTTTTCTTCTTCCTGATATTAATCATTGCTCATCCAATTTTCAGACAAGTGCACAGAAACTTTCCCGAAAATAATTATAGGTTTACAGTCCACCTATTCACTATGGGAAAACTCAAACTGCTCCCAGGAGACAGTTCCATTTTTCTCCTTAGATCATAATAAGAAATACCTGCTTTTATTTTATTATATGCATCAGTTAACTGTAGGCACAATGTACACTTTTAGCAGACTGGCATTTTCTGCAAAAATGCCAATACTCTGTGACATAAAAAATGAAGGCTTTACACTTTAAGTGTCTACTTTCTAGTGCATTTAACAATATTTAAGAGTTCCATGGGAATTCTAATTTTAAAGCAGATTTGTGTTTTAAAGCGTTTGCAAAGATTTTCCCATTAAGTTTACTTCTTAGTATGGCAAAGTGGTTATATTTAACCTCGATTTATTTGTAGTTCATGGAAAGGAACTTGTTGACAAATCACCTTCTTAAAAGCCTGCCCTATGTGTCAAACTACCATTGTTAAGATCAGTAGGACTTGCTTAAACGCAACGTCGTGTGTACGTAACAGGAAATCTTAGGAGAGTGATTCTGAAAGCTCAGTCTTATGCGCTTTTAATTTAGTTCAAAATGGGTTGCCAGACGGGGGGATGGGTGAAAAAGGTGAAGGCACTAAGAAGTACAAATTTGCACTTACAAAATAGTCACTGGGATGGAAAGTACAGAATGGACAATATAGTCAGTAACATTGTAATAACGATGTATGGTGTCAGGTGGGTACAAGACGTATTGGGGGCATCACTTTGTAAGTTATAAATGTCTAACCACTATACTATAAACCTGAAACTAATATAATATTGGATGTCAACTATAATTGAAAACAAAATAAAAATTTAGTTCAAAATCAGCTAAAATATAGACATAATTTTCTTTTAAAGTCCTATGATAATCTCTTCATATATTTCAGAATATCAGAAGAGAAGTCACCTTGTCAAGAAATACAATTTCAAGATTGATGTAGCCATATGGGTCTACCGCATAACAATAACATAATTTAATACATTTTACAAAAATACTCTTAATCCAGAAAAACAAAATGAAATGAATGCATCTTATTTTTATAGTTCATTAATAACACTATTATTACACTTTATATAGAATTAGCCCAATATATGTTTGAGCTTATTTTGCAAGAATTAGCATTACTTTTAATTTTCTATTTATTCTATAAATAACCAAGTTAATAATAAATCAAATGCCATCAACTTACTTTAATATCTATCTAGATCGTCATTAAAACTCTCCTGTCAAATTTCTTTCTCTTTAAACATGCCACTAAGAAACCATTATCTATATATCTCCTCATTGCCACTATTGACTTAAAATATAGCAATCTGAGTATTCAGGAAGCTGTGTTCAGATAATAGCTATACCATTCTTAAGCTATTAATAAAGTACATCTTAATATGAGGTGCAAATGCCAATTGAATTTCATATGTAATGTTAACAATATTTAATATTCCTAACCTTTATGAAAAAGGGATTAGATTTCGAATTGACAGATTTGGCTCCAACTTATACCAGCTGCATGGTTTGGGGCA
>NW_006286587.1:6432760-6441846 GCF_000327345.1 Myotis davidii
CCAGATGCCCCCCCCCTCTAAAATATAATTCTTATTGTTCAAATGTGAACTCCTATTCATGTGGAGGAAGCCATAAATGCCATTACCTTGATCTAAACAAGCTTCCAAAGAACATGTCTTCCATGAAAGAGAGAAATAAAAGAACAAAAGGACAGTTGAAGTACTGAGGAAGAAATTATTAAAAAATAATAATAATATGAAGTGATATGAAAAAATAGTAAATTAAGTTTCAAAACATATAATAGAGAACAGAAATGCTTAAATATGCCACAATGTATATTTATATACTGTATATGAGACCCCTAGAATAATAAGAAATACAAAAAATTCACTATTAACTCATTCTAGAATTGCCTCCCTTAAAAATCAAATGCCCCCTTGTAGGGTGTGTGTCCCATGTTGGGAACCACTGTTTTAGACCAGACACACCTTTCCCCCCACACACACACACATTCAAGGATGAATATCTGATGCAGATACATTTTAAGGTGTTATAGACCCAGGATGAAATCGGTCATGCAATCTTAAAATGTTTGTTGCATTATTCACCCTTTCATCCACTTCCCTTTGTACTCAGAGATGCAAATTTGTGAATGGTAGGTTTGATATGTGGTCT
Organism: Myotis davidii; assembly: GCF_000327345.1. Lineage (NCBI taxonomy): Eukaryota > Metazoa > Chordata > Mammalia > Chiroptera > Vespertilionidae > Myotis > Myotis davidii. Next base: position 6,433,377 of record NW_006286587.1, read on the forward strand.
GCGTTATTGTGTTAGAAAAACAAGATCTCTCTCTCTCTCTCTCTCTCTCTCTCTCTCTCTCTCTCTCTCTCTCTCTCTCTCTCTCTCTCAGTCTAGTCTCTGTCTTTTCTCTCTCTAATTTTGTGTTCTGTCCTTGGCCTCATTAATATTGAGTTCTGGCCAAATGAACTCCAGAACGGGTATAAAATCATGACAGATGCTAAACCGTCTTCCAACAACCCTGACACAATGGGGGTAAGAGGAGGAAAAATCAGTTTTATGGAGAAGACCTAATACACAATTTAGCTTTTAACCTTTTTATTATTCTTACTAAAATGGAATCTTTCAAAAAGAAATTAATATGGGCCATCCTTCTTGAAATACTACTTCAGCGCTGTGCCGTTTTTATAATAGCTTTCTCTTTGTGTATACTTTACAATGTGGGAAATTCTAGACCCGCAGCCAGAGGCTGTGCTCCGCTTCTAACAGGCAAACCCTAGCTACACAAAGGGTTTCATTACCAGGTTTGACAGAGTAAAAGCCAAGCAGAGAACAAGCCGTCAGAGACAGTTAAATATAAACCTCCTCCGAGGAATTGGAAACAACATCACATTTGTTTCCTGCTACTTGCCTGCCCCTCTGTGATCTTTGCCTCTCTCTATAATAAAATATTTACAGCCAGAGCTCAACATCCCTTCCTCTGTCCTCGGGGTTGGAATAAGGTGTGTTCTTCTTCCAGGAGAGAAGGCAACATCACAGAAACACTAAAAATTTGAATAAATAACTTTGGGGCAGTCGAAAACCTAATCCACTCAAAATGGATCCATTCGGAAGAAGATAACTATGACACATGGGACTTCATTTTGCAGTAATTATTTATGCACTTGTTGACGACAGTGAATTCTCTCTAGGGAACCTTCTTAGGAACCTACCAAACTTGCTGTCTGTGGATTTTCTCGCATATGGGTTGAGAACTATTTTGTTTTTCTTTTCAAATAATAATGAAACTTGATTTTAAAAAACAATGTCACCTCTTCCTACAGGAAAATACCCTGTTTAGCTATCATGCCTCTATGAGACATTCCCCTTGAAACAAGGAAACAATTTAGCCTTTTGGAATGGTAAACTGGAGGTAATGCTCTCACATTAATGCACTTTTCATCCGAAAGAGCAGTTTGTAACATATTGGCTTACATTTTAGGAGTAACTGTTCCTTGTATTGAAAAACCAAATGAACAATTAAGTGTGGATATAGTGGTTTTCTGGTTGAATAGAAAAGGCACTTACAATTTTTATTTGCTAGCTGCCCCAGGTTCTAACTCTATTGGTATGTACTTGCTTTTTAAACTTGATTGACTAAACCAACCATGGGCAAACTACGGCCTGCGGGCCAGATCCAGCCAGTTTGAAATGAATAAAAATAAAAAAAAAAAAAAAAAGGACCGTACCTTTTTATGTAATGATGTTTACTTTGAATTTATATTAGTTCACACAAACACTCCATCCATGCTTTTGTTCGGCCCTCCAGTCCAGTTTAAGAACCCATTGTGGCCCTCGAGTCAAAAAGTTTGCCCACCCCTGGACTAAACCATTCTGTATCTGAGCTTTCTCATTGTCAACCCAAGGTAACAACAGCATGTACTCACATGATAGCACATACCCACCCAATTTTTAAAGGATTAAGTGAGATGATGTGTGTGTAAGAACTTCAGAAACTCTGAATCACGACACATTAGGTTCAGAAAGGTTATTTTAATTCCTACGTGTTTGAGTTATACAGAAATTAACTTCAAGTTAATCTGATACAGAAACCAGTAAAAGATAACTGCTCTAAACCTGGTGATGATATCTCTGGAACATGAAGCATCTCTAATCTTCACTTCAGTGAATCTGTACCTGTCCATGCTGATCCTGATGAGCTTAGATTTCCAAAGACAGAGGGGGAGCTAAAGGAATGGTGGGGAGACAGGGGAAGAGAGAAAGACAGACAGAGAGAGGAGGGGCTACCATGGAGTCCATTCTTATAATCACTCCCCTCTTTAAAGCAAAGATTCCTAAGTGGGGGTCTGAACATCAAGTCCATGGGCTCAGGTAGATAAAAATTAGTAACAGAACCTGAATTATAAGCAAATGAATGAACCACAGAACTTAGGCTCCCTAACCTGCACAGGCCTCTTTCAAGAAAAAGCCGGCCTGATTGACTAAAAAAACATTAATTCATAACTTAAAGGTTTATTAAAGTTTTTGGTCCTGGAGTATGATCTTTTTAAGGATTATTTGCAAATTTGAGAATCTTCTCTCAAGTGTAAGATTTCAGGGTCTCTTTGAATTGCCAGCACTCAGCTACTGATTTGTCACCAATGTCCTCATTGACTTTGCTTCTGATACTTTTCCTGCACGTTAAGGAACAGAGATAAATGTATCATGAAGCCACTCACGTGTTCACGGGCATCAACGTTGGGCAGGACCTTACAAAATGTTCACACGGTTATATATTTTTAAGATATGGGAAAATGTAAGATATTTTAACAACAACTGGTTAAGACAGCTGTCTCTGCAATTCCAACTTCCTACATCACGCTTTCTAGGTGTTGCGTGGAGTTGGGTGGCTACAGCTATTCTGGGGCTCTAGCTGAAAGAAGACTTAAGTTAGGGGTACTTCTGGGTCTGTAATTAGTGGGACATATTTATGTGTTGTGAAGTCAATTTCCATTACAGTTCAGTTTTGCTAGTCATCCCAAAGTAGCAATAGCTTCCACGTGTTCTCTAACGCCCCCTCCCTCATGTCTTCACTGATCCAGCCTCATGCACAAGGACTTGCTCCATACCCTGCAGCTTCAGCTATAATGTGTATGGAGGAGGTCAGACTTTTATAAAGCCTCTTAAGCCTTGCAACATGGGCATATCAACATGTTAAATATGCTAAACTGTAGTTGCAAAGATTCACAAAAAGTTTGTTTACAAAGTCAACAAGGTTTGAACATACCATTTTGAAGGTATCATTAAAACAAGGAGCCCTAGCTGGTTGGTTCAGTGGATAGAGCATCAGCCTATAGACTGAAAGGTCCCAGGTTTGATTCCGGCCAAGGAGTGTGCAGGAGGCAGCCAATCAAGGATTCTCTCTCATCATTGGTGTTTTTATCTCTCCTTCCCTCTCCCTTCCTATCTGAAATCAATAAAAAATGTATTTAAAAAAACAAGGAGAAATTAAACTTCCTTGCTTTGATTGTTTAAGAAATGGAACCTTTTAATACCATCTTTATATTTATTTATTAAAGAATGGGGAGAAAATTTGAGATCAAAGGTAGTGGTGGAGTAAATGGAAGCTACGCTCATCTCCCAGAACAATACTGGAATTACCACTAAAATATACAACAGTCAATCTGAATAACCAACTGACTACTAGATGAAGATAAGCCTTATAATCAAGGATTTACATAGGAAGCCAAATCAAGACTGGTAGGAAGGGCAGAGACACAACAAGGGCTGGCCCTGCACCCACAGGGGGCAGTTGAGATTCTGAAGGGCTATCTCTGCTGCAGAGGTTCCCCCTGAGGAGCGTGGGGTCTCAACTCCTTGCCAGGCTCCCCAGCCGAGAGCACCAGAGTTAGAAAGAGGTGCCCACATAATACCTGGCTGTGCAGTGGGAATTCTGTCCATCAGGGAGAGATGGGAGTTGGCTAGAAACACAAACACCCTCTTAAAAGGCCAGCACACAAAATCTTATTCACAGCCACACACCCTGGGCTCTGGCAGAGGAAGGACAGAGTGGACTAGAATCGTTTGAGAAGATAAGGGAGTTTGTAGTGCTGGAGAGAGAGCTGAAGGGTCAGCCACAAGATCCCTGTGCTGAGTCCCTCTCCCACATTTCAGACACCATCTTTCTTGGATAGAGCACTCCTCTCCATGTGGCATCAGCCTGGGGGACTGCATTAGCACCACCCTCTGGTCTCCCTGTCATCCTATCCTGTGGAGCTCACACAGTTGTTGGGGAGTCAGCTGTCTGAACGAGGAAGCAGAGGTCCAAACAGACTCAGTGGTGTCAGTAACTGAGTTGCGTGGCTGTGGGGCGGGCCAGACACCTCACTTTCCTGTAAAACTGAGATCCACTAAACCTACTTTCCAGGCTCCAAGGAGCCCTATCCTCCCAACTGCTGGTGGCCCCTCCCTGTGGAGAAATTCTGGGCAGAATCTGGGACAGACTGAGTTGTGTGGCTCTGGAGCAGGGACCACTCCTCCCACCCTCCGCAAGCCTGACCAATGTCTGCCCCTTACAGGAGATCCCCTCCAGGTGGACCATCCTGCTGAGCTCTGGCTCCCGGCAGAATCTGGGACGGACTGAGTTGTGTGGCTCTAGGATGGGACCATTTTTCCCTTGCATGCCAGACTGGTGCAGATCCCTCCTTTCACAGGGCCAAATCTTGGTCTGTTTGGGTCAGATAAACTCTGCTGGCCTCACCCTGATAACTGCCTTAGACCCCATCCTATCAACTCCCCTGTGGGCACCTGATGGATGGCAACTAGACCTGGTGTTCCCGGGGACTTTCACTGAGTGGCCTCAGACCCAGCACTGGCACCGAGTTGGAACCTGCATCAAACTCTTGAAAACCACTCACCCTACCTGGTGACTCACTCACTGAGAAACTTCCTCATGCAACTCGAGTACTAGCAGAGGCTCTTTCAGGGGCTGAGTGTAACAGACAGCTGGCAGGCAAAGCAGGATCTTGGGGTCCCTTGGGCCTTTTGCTGGCCTGATCCCAAGCTTGTGATGGTGGAAGCCAGCCTTGGTGTGCAACTTGGTCCTTCCCACAAACTCTTCAGAGGATGTAAATACCTTGTTGCCCACAAACCTTAGCCCACTGGTTTTAGCAACCTTCAGTGGATTGTGTCTGTAACAATTATCACGGTGGCATTTGTCTAATGATACTTTTTATTTCCTCCCATTCTTTCATTGGAATTTATTTAATTCCATGTATTTAATTGGAATTCTTTAAAGTATTGGGGATATTTATTTTATTCTAGGGGTTACAATCCAAAACTCATTACATATTTTTTGCTCAACTTACCTCAGTTTTGGCCATTGGGAACTCTTTCAGATGGGTCCACGTGTCCTTCAGACATGCTCTTGTTCTTTTTGTGAGTGCTATCTTACTTTCTGACAACATAAATATGCTGGGCAATTCATATTTTCCCTGTCCCAGCCACGGAATCAACTATGCCTCCAGAGCCTTGGTTCCTTTCATTGGAGAATGGGATTTAGAAATCTCAATCTGGGAGCTAGGTGTGCTCTTTGCTACTGGGGTGTCATTGATTTTAGGTTTGTTTAGCAGTCAGAGTTAGGAAACAAGCCTAAAATCAATGATATCCCAGTAGCAAAGAGCATATCTAACTCCCAGATATGTATGTATACTAATTCATGCATATACAGCTGTATTTGTGCATTGTCACAATTTAGTCATGAGAAACCATTAGACAAATCAAAATTCAAGGATATTCTACACAATAACTGATTAATACACTCCAAAAGCATCAAGTTCAGAAAGATAAGAAAAGAATGAGTAACTGTCTTAGACTGAGGGTGACTAAGGGGACATGACAATTAAATGAAATTTGAGATCTTGGATTAAACAGAAAAGGAACTAATGGGAAAACTGATAAAACCAAGTAAGGCCTTTAACTTAGTTTATATTAGGAATTGGCAAATTACAGCTCATGGGTCATATATGGTCAGTCACCTATTTTTGTATATAAAGTTTATTGAAACACTGATACTCTCTTTTGTTTATATGTTGTCTGTGACAGTTTTTGTGCTTCAATGATAGAGTTAAGTAGTAGCGACAGTCACCTAAAATAGTTACTATTGGCCCTTTACAGAAAAAGCTTGCCAACTCCTGATTTATAGTCTTATACATTTTTAAATTCCTATTTTTGATCATTTTATATGGTTATGTAAAATGTTAACATTACAGATGAAGACTGTGTGGGGACTATACTATTTTTGCAAATTCTCTGTAGGTCTAAAATTATTTCAAAATAAATATTAAATATATAATAGCGCTATTTACAATAGCTAAGATCTGGAAGCAGCCCAAGTACCCATCGGTAGATGAGTGGATAAAAAGGATGTGATACATTTACACCATGGAATACTATGCAGCGGTAAAAAAGGATCTTTACCCTTTGAGGTAGTATGGAGGGACCTGAAGAGTATTATGCTAAGCAAAATAAACCAGTGAGAGGAAGACAAATATCATAAGATCTCACTTACATATGGAATCTAATGAACAAAATAAACTGATGAACAAAAACATGCAACAGACTGAAGAATCTCAGAGGGAATGGCAGGGGGGCAAGAAGAGATTAACCAAAGAATTTATATGCATACTAGAGGCCCAGTGCACAAATTTGTACACAAATTCGTAAACCTATGATCGGGCTTGCCTGGGGGAGAGACTGTGGGAGGTTGGCCGGACATGGGAAGTTAGCTGTGGGAGTGAACTGACCACTATCTTGCCCAGTTCTGATTAGGGCCAATTGGGGCCAGCCAGCTGGTAAGGGAAGGGCCACAGAAGGACTCCAGGGCATGTCTAGCTCATCTCACCCAATCCCAATCGGCCAAACCCCAGAAGTGAACTGACCTCCTATGTTGAGCATCTGTCCCTTGGTGGTCAGTGCATGTCATAGTGACTGGTCGTAAAGGTTGCTTAGGCTTTTATATATATAGATATGCATAACCCATGGACACAGATGATAGTGTGGTGAAGGCCTGGGAAGGGGGTGGGGAGGTAGAGCAGCTCAATGAGGGAGGGGAGAGAAATTTGTAATACTTTCAATAATAAAAATATGTTAAAAATAAATTAATTAATTGATATTAAAAATAAATTTCAAAAGTGTTTGAATTAGGTGCTAACATATAAAATACAGGAGGTTTCATATAACATTTCTGTATTTGTGGAGTATTTTGAAAAGTCAGGATGTTTGATAACACTGTCCAATAATTAAAGTAAAATAGAAGTTGGGTCCTGTGGTTAGTATGTCTGATGCTGCTGGTTATTGGCTCACCATTGGATTCCGGAGCATCAGAACTATGACTTTGTTTGGGCACAAGGTTTCAGATATAAGGCTAGAATTCCTATTCTCTCATTTCCAGGAGTGGTCAGTAATGTATAAGCATAAGTGTTTCAGTAAGACTTTAAGGAAAGCTCATTAGATAGGTCAGAGGGTAGACATGACCCCTATCTGCCTTCTCCCTTTCTAATGCTTCTTGCCTGGAAATTCAAGGTGCTGGCTGGAGTTACAGCAGTCATCTTAGACCCTGAGGTAAGAAAGAAGGCATGCATCCATCCTCTCTTCAAGTAGAGGCCAAAGTAGAAGAAAATTGTGGTAGACTTGCTGTGGCCTAATTTTCTAAGCTAACTTTTTTTATTGATGCAGTTTGTAATATCAAGATGTGGAGCCTATTTTCCAATCCTTTTAATATGAGCTGGCCTTAGGACTTGACTTGGCCAAGAGCATGTGGCAGAAGTGACAGAGTATCAGTTCTGAATCTAGACCTCAACTGGCCCTGAGGGTTTACTCTCTCAGAAACCTTCCCTGATACATGGAATGTTTCAAGCTAGAGAATGATGAAACACCAGGCAAGGTCAGAAAATTCTCCCAGCTTATATGTAGACCTATGAGTAATAGTACATTCTTCTTGTTTATGACACTAGGGTGATCTGCTATGTAGTATATAAATCCTGTATCTCTGATGGCCATGGAGTCACCACTATGGCCTGAGACTTGCTGCCTAAAGTCATCTTTTATAAGAAAGAAAAAAGCCATTTTCCGAAAACACTCTTACTTTTAGTCTGTCTTACTTGCTACCAAATAGGATTCTTAAATGACATATAAAGGGCAGGAGCTGTTTACTTTTCCATAATCCCAACTCATTATGTGGCAGCCACTTATGTCACCTGCCTTATCCCTGTGCCACCTAATGTGTGACTTTTACAAAACAGCCATACATTTTAGAAAGAGAAAGAAATATGATATTTCTATCTCACTTTGTACTTTGAGGATCATTAACTTTTTTTAGTGTATTTATTAAAGGGGCGTATGAAAGGACAGTTATATATTTTACTTTGTAAACTCATATTATACCCAAACCACCTGAGATGGAAACCTGTGGCTCAGGACAGCGATGAAAATACCCGCGGGAGACCTAATAAATAACTAAAATGATGTTTTTAGAGCATTTTAAGCTTATTGAGTTCATGCCTGACTCCCTATATTGTCAAGTGCTGCTAAATGTTTGATGATATCCCTTTAAAGATGAAACATTTTTATAAAAAAAGCAGTATAAATCTAGCTTCAACCATTGTTAGAGAAAATGTGGAAATCCATTATACTATTCCTTTCACATACATACACTTATGGCTATAGAAAGAGATTTGAAGTTTCAAACACTAATAACATTCTTCTAAACACAGTCAAAATAATGTACATGTAA
>NW_006286587.1:6442142-6448930 GCF_000327345.1 Myotis davidii
CTGCCCACCCAAGCGCAGGATCAGAGCCTGTCGTGTGTGGGGCAGGGCGGGCCGGGCAGGCGGCAGCACTATCTGAGCGGCCACCCGACCCAGCTCACGCCCGATCCGGGCCTGCCATCTGCAACCATGGGAGACGGGGCAGACACCGCAGGATCGGGCGTGCCATCTGCCACCAGGGGAGCGGGCCTAAGCCAGGAGGTAGTTATCTCCCGAGGGGTCCCAGACTGTGAGAGGGCACAGGTTGGGCTGAGGGACCCCTACCCCCCTGCCATTGCACAAATTTTTGTGCACAGGGCTTCTAATATGCTAATGATTTGCTAAGGCCACTCAACTGCTAATGATTTTCTAAGGTCACTCAACCACTTGCTATGATGTGCACTGACCACCAGGAGGCAGACGTTCCGACCAATAGGTTAGCTTACTGTTGGGATCTGGCAGATCAGGACTAAGTGAGACAGCCCGACATGCCCTGTAGCCCTCCCACAGTCCCTCCCTGGCTGGCCAAACTCCTGAGTCCCTCCCTGGCCCCAATCATGCACCAGTGGGATCCCTCGGCCTGCCCTGCATCCTCTTGCAATCTGGGACTCCTCAGAGGATGTTGGAGAGCTGGTTTCAGCCCGATCCCAAAGGCCAGCCTGAGAGACCCCACTGGTGCACTGGGCCTTTAGTTTTAAAATAAAATAACAACTTTCATCAGTAAAATTACCAAAAGGAAGGTTACTTCAATTTATAACTGGCACTATACTGCTATGTTTTTGGAAAAAATGAAAAAGAGACACTTCTCCTATACTTTATAATCATTCTTTGTTACATAAGAAATTTAAGAATATTGGGCCCATGCTTTCAATTTATGTATTTATTATTTCATTCTGCATCACAAACCTTTAACAAAAAAAGTAAAAATATGTGCATGCTTAAAAGAATTGTAGGCTCTGAAGATTCATTCTTAGTAAAAGGTAAAAGGTCTTAAAGAAAACTGGAAAATATATGATGATGGGAGTGTGTTCCAACATGACATGTCGAATCCCTAGGGATGAATACACACACACATCCACATTAAACTGCACCCTGGTTGGTTTGACTCACTGGATATAGCGTCGGCCTGGAGTCTAAAGGGTCCCAGGTTCAACTCCAGTCAAGGGCATGCACCCTGGTTGCAGGCACATCCCCAGTAGGGGGTGTGCAGGAGGCAGCTGATCGATGCTTCTCTCTCATCGATGTTTCTAACTCTCTATCCCTCTCCCTTCTTCTCTGTAAAAAATCAATAAAATATATTTAAACAATAAATAAATAAATAAATAAATAAATAAATAAATAAATTGCAGACACCAGCAACCACTGTTAGCCCAAGCAAGTGATTGTCTATTTCATTAAGCTCTTGATTGCTGACTTCTCATTCCTGTCATCTGGTTTTCTGTGCTAATCCTTGATCTATTATATAAGTGTAGGGAGCGACTCTAGAGTTAAGCCTCAGATTGATTTGTGGCAGAGCCACAAACAAGTCTCAGCTTAGAGGGCAGAGCCCTCTTAGCATAATTAAGCTTGACCTTGTGGCCACCTCCTAGATCCTTCCTGGGTAGCTAATGTGCTGTGGGAGATACAGCAAGTGCTGCCAAAACAAGTGAAACTCACAAGAACATTGTAACTATGTTGACCACTACCTTGTTTTTCTCTGATTATAAAATAAAGCCTCAGTTTGCTGGTAGGATCCTACTCTGTGGCCTCATCCAGGCACAGGAGATCCACAAAGCCCCAGCTATATTCTCTTTGTCTGTCTTTTCTTTAATCGTTCACCACCCCTCCTCAGACTCACTGAACCCTTGGCTGTGCTGGCATGGCACGATAAGGACTCAGGTTCACCCACTGAAAAGTAACTGGGATTTATGTGTGTCAATAGTTGACAGGAAATGTTCCCCGAAAACAAAACCCAAAGGTCAGGACAAGGAAAGTTAGTGTCCTACAATACACAGCAAGAAATACCTTGATGAGGTCCAGTGGACACTGACATCATGGCAGAGTCCGGTGGATACTAATTTGTCAAGTCTTGATATTGTATACAAGGAATGAGGGCTTCATTCATCAACAAATTTGGGTAGAACAAATCTCCTTGAAGAATAAGCAAGCTCTAAAGCAGCATTGACCAACGGTGCAATATAAATGTGAATCACCAATATCAGTCACATATGTAATTTTAAATTTTCTAATAGCTGCATTAAAAAGGTAAAAAGAGGTAAAATTAACTTTAATAAAATATTTTACTTAAACCAATGTAGCCAAAATATAATGGAAACATGTACCAATGAAATATTCTGATTCATTGAGGATGAAATTTTTTCATAATAGATCTTTGAAATCCGGTGTGTATTTAATGCTTACAGCACATCTCAATTTGGAGTAATCACATTTCATGTTCTCCATAGCCATATCTGTCCCCCATATTGGGTATTGTAAATCTATGATTTACTGTATGATTTCAAAATCTTAGGTATGACAGTAATCAAAGAAGAAAAGAATGAGATTTCAGATATAATAGATTACATCATTTTTTCTGAAAAGAATTTTATAGAAGTTATATTAGCAATACAAAAGTTGAAACCACCTAGTTGGGTTTTTAGTTTTTAAATATGTCAGTTTTAAAGCAGAGACTTTGCAGTGAAGAGGAATATATCATAGGAAATTGTCTCATTTATAACTCAATTATTTTGCAGGTAGAAAAATTGTTGGGACATTAATGTATGCCACAATAAAATCCATTATGCTGTAAACATCCCAAGCAAATGATGAAACACACATACATATTCAGCACCATGGAAAATAAAACACAATAATATAGAGTTTGAAATGACTGCAAAATGTCAAAATTAATAGCATAATTTTATAATCAGCTAATTATTAGTCTTTATAATGTGTTTCATTTACATTAAAAATTGACATATAAGGATTTTCTCCATAATCAAATGAGCTCATTAAAAATATCTATAGAGTCATTAGGTCAAATAGAAAGTTGCACGTTTATAAGCCATAAAACCTCTAGACAAAAAATTGGTGCTGTGCAGAAAATTTAAAAAAATACTTTTCTAGAAATTTTTAAGTAAAAATATTTATTTTTAAATTAGCTTATGTACCCTAACATCAATAAAACATTGCAAGCCTTAAGGCTGTCAAATTGACCTGATAGCTCAGCAATACTTACAGTGTGTGCTTCTTAGAGTAGCTTTTAATTTGCATTCTATGAGGTTGCAAAACAAATAGTTTTCACAAAATATACATGGCAAAAGCTATGCTTTTAAAATCTCTCTGATTATATATTGTTCATTGTAAGAAAAAATAGAAAAACATATGAAGCACAAAGTAGAAAAAAATAAAACAAACAAACAAAAAAAGAACTACCTCACTCAGTATCCCAGCACCCAAGACATGGTTGATATTTTCAGTCTACGTGTATCCTCCGTGCTTATACTAGCACAAGTATTAATCCAAGTCTTGGTGATATAATGAACTCACATAGGCTCTCTTATAGATCTAACTCCTCCAATAGACCATATAATGCTACTTGGTACATATGTACCCACACACTTTCCCTCTCCTACACAGCCATCTACACAAGGTTGTTCTGAGTTCAGGGGCTCATCTACCAGTGACTTCTCTCATGTCCTCCTCCTTCCATGCACACTCACACCCACATCTCTCATAATACACCTCTGTGTGAACACATTTTCTCCCAGTCAACGCAAAGCTTTTTAATGCTCTCTTATTTAAAAAGAGATACATAAAGACATAAGTTACCAGCTTTACTTATTAATAACCCTAGAACAGTAGTATAATTTGAAAGAGACATCTTCTACCTCTTACTCAGTAATAATATTGGTACTGGCTGATAAACATAATCCTTTGGTTGTATTTTACCTGGCTTTACTTTGTGTTTAAAAGAACATGCTTTCTTGGAACTAGATTCAACAATAAACACTTATCAAGTGCTTAAAAGGGCAGACATTGGGTTTAGCACAGACTATTGAATTGTACATGAATCAAACATATCCTTTAGCCTCACAAAAGTAACAGTTTAGTAAGGAAGATGGTTCGCAAGTGATTAAACAAATGAATACATGCTTACGTACTAGGATCAAAGTTGTGAAGGCAATGGGCATTGATGTTGAGATGGAGAACATGGCATTGCCTATCATTGTTATTAACCTGATGGCCTGTTTGAAAGACTGGCGAGACTCCAGGAAGTTTCCCACCCACTTCATCAGAACTGCCCCTTTTTACACACACCACTGCGGTAAAAGAGGCCAAAGCAAAACTGTTTGCACCAAGAATTCCTCAAATGGTTTTATCAAATAGATTTTGAATGACTTGCTAAAGTAGAGTCATTTACATAAGGATGGCTCTCCTTTTAACAAAAATGGAAATCCTTCCAAAGACCACCATGGACAAACAGGTTTGTTTGAAAGCTTCTATTAGATTTCCTATTGTAATAGGGGAATGTCTCCCTTTAACACTATTGAGGGCACCCCTGACCATGAAATTGATCTCAGATATATTATAAGAAACATGTAATCACAAAGCATATGACAGTGTTATTTTGTGTGTGTGTTTGTTGTTGTTGTTTGTTGTTTTTGTATTAGGAAAGATGGAAACCTGGAGAAATTTTAGATATTTTTTTAACAGAAGCACTACACTTAATGTCTATTTATGCAAAAGTAGGCCAAAGGTAAAGCAGGGATAAGGCAGACAGCTAGTCTGGCCTCTATGGAAGAGTAAAAGAAATTTGGGAATAGTAAGTAAGCAACTGGATAGATCAGAAAAAGGATGAGAGAAGAAGGGACATAGACAGAGAGACAAACTAGAGGGCAGAAGGCAGGAGTGGGAGAGAATCCCAGGACCTGGCCGAGACAACTCCAACAAGGCAGCACACAGCCAGAGAGAACTCCCCTGTGGCTGAGGATTTCTGGTGCAGGTACGAATATTAATAACTAACACTGAATTTAAAGTTTTCTCTCATTGTCTGCTACAATTTCTCTCTGTGAATCTTTAGTAAAGTCTGCTAGCAAATATCCCCTTAGAATTACAAGTGTATTGCAGAAATGAAGAAAGCGTAGAGCTAACCAGCCTGGGGCAAGCACAGCTGGTGAGAAGATGCTATAAAATCCAGGAGCCATGGAACAATGAATGGGAGGAATGAGCCTTCCAGGGGTGGACTCAGGATTGGTGAGTGAGCTGCCATTTCTCAAAATTAATCTTGAGGAAAGTATATGTAATATATAATACTATATAAGGAAAATGGAATTTACATTTATATTCCTCTGCTGTATAGATACATCATTCTTCAAAAACAACCCTACTGACTGGCTCTAGGTACGTTGATTTTTCTCACATAAGAAAACTAAGGCTCAAGAGGGAGTTTTCTAGGCTTTTATACAGGAGAGGGGACCCCAGGAGAGAACCAACAGATGTCCTGAGTTGTATAGACTGAGCTGAGAGACCAAAGCAGCTGGAGTTGTCAGGATAGAGTACCAGAGAGGGAGAGGAGAGGAGGTAGGGGACAGGGAGGGGGAGGCAGAGAGAGAAAAAGAGAAGACAAACTCCAGAGTTTTGTAGAACATACTCAGCTAAGTACCGACCAGTGCAAGCACATGACTGCCTCTCATGTTTAATAATTACTATCCTCCTACCCATACCTCTTGCCATATGATTTTTGGAGTTGCTCACAAAAAGGTGAGGTATATTTCTCCACCCCATGTGATGTGCTTTGTCCAACAGAACAGTAGCTTACTACTCCAAGGCTAGGTCTTTGGAGACCTTCTGCTTCCTCTTCTGCTCTTGGTCTGCCGCTGTACTCTTGAAGATATGCCTGGGTTAGCCTGCTGGAGGGTGAGACAAAGGGAGCTGCACAGAGTTGTTCCAGTCTCCCCAGCCAGGCCAGGCTAGATCAGCCAACAGTCTGCCAAGCACAGATATAGAAGTGAGCCCAGACAAGCCAAGATCAGCAGAGATGCAGAGCTGTGCCCTGGCTGATGTAAGACTTATGAGCCATAAACATTTATTGAAATAAGCTACTGAGGGTTGGTGTGTTTTATGCAGCATTATTGTGGAAGTAGTTAAGTGCTATAACACCCACACTCCCTAAAATGCTTGAAAATGAAAGTTTCACTAGATGGTCTCTCACGTCCCAATATGGTTCAGCCTTTTGCAATGGAACCAACACAAGGCCTTGGGCTGACCATTCCAGATCTTTCCCAGGTCACGTTGGACATATCTATCACAGACTGCACTGCCAAATGCTACCCCCAATTGGCCTTTAGTTAACCTTATTTATGCAAGGTTCCCTGCTAAACAACTACCCTTTATCTTTTTAAAAATATATATTTTATTGATTTTTTACAGAGAGGAAGGGAGAGAGATAGAGAGTTAGAAACATCGATGACAGAGAAACATCGATCAGCTGCCTCCTGCACATCTCCCACTGGGAATGTGCGCGCAACCCAGGTACATGCCCTTGACCGGAATCGAACCTGGGACCCTTCAGTCCACAGGCTGACGCTCTATCCACTGAGCCAAACTGGTTTCGGCTCTTTATCTTTTTTTATCTTTCAAATTGTCTGCAACTTTATCTTTCAAATTGTCTGCAAAATTGAAAGACAAGAGTGACAAATGTATGGCTCCTTGAGACCCAGTAGGGTTCCAGTCTTACTGACAGAGAATGGAAGGAGGGAAACAGAGATGGAGGGAGAAAAAGACTGACAACACAATACCTTAAAAATTGTTCACACTTTATTAGATCACCT
>NW_006286587.1:6448964-6487404 GCF_000327345.1 Myotis davidii
CCAAGCTCACTCAATTATATTATCCAGGAGGTCCCTGAAGGAATGTGTGTCTATCTCAGCTGACAATAAGGATTAAGCTTCTGGAGCAAAGAACTCTAGCTCCACTCTGTTGATTAAGAATGATATGACTTTGAGCAAGTTACTTGACCTCTCTTAGCCTCAATTTTCTCATCTATAAATTCAAGATTAATATCTGTCCCGTCTACTTCAGAGGGTTATTCTGGAGGAGAACATGTGATAATATCTATAAAATTGCTTTAAAAACCCTAACATGCCCTACAAAGCACCAGGCTCTATCATAAGCACAGTGCTAAGGGTGAAGGTCTTTGTTGGGGGAGTGATAAGACCACTAGTTGACACCTGGGTATCTCCTGAGATCTTGTATGACATCTCTGATACTAGTATACGCACTTCAGATAACGTTAAGTAGGATCCCAAAGATCCAGCAAAGAAAAAAAAATCCTCCCTCTTTCCTTTCCTGAAAGCAGTACTTTGAAAAAATGTCAGGCCAACATTAGAGGTAGCCACTTGGAGATTCTGTCCTTTTGCCCTTACTTTAAATCCTACCTTTAAAAGATATAAAGGGAGGTTGGAAGGCAGCAATGGTCCTATGATGAGCAGGTCTTCTTAAGGCACAGAGCAAGGAGAGCCGAATAAAGCAATGTGTCATCCAACCTTCACACCCCAAGGGCATTCAGAAGCCACACAGAGTTGACCTTCTTAGAAAAGATTCGAATAATGATTTCCTCCCCACACCCACATGAGGCTGTGGATCTGTTCACAGCAAGGAAACCAACAGACAGATGGCACTGGAAATATCAGGTGCCAAGTATACACTGTTTCTTCCATGCAAAAGCCAAATAAATAAAAAGCAAAAGAGAAAACCATCTTACTTTGATTATTGTCTTGTAACAAAGGTTAACTGTGAAACCAAGGCAGGTCTGCCCATTAATAAAAATAGGAGCCCATTATTCTATTCAAGTCACTCTTTCATTCATCAGATAGAAGTAGGATTTAATTGTTTTCAATCTCGTGCAATAAAGGCATCTAAATATCCCATAAATAAATTACACACACTGATGATCATTCTCTTAGCTGAAGTCCCCGAGGCATCTTCAGTATAAGCAAATATACCAAGTTCTGTTCAAACAGCAGACATTATGCTGTTATATAGTTCCCTTTCATTTCTGTTTGTTCTATACTCCTGTTGTAGAAACACACACACACACACACACACACAGAGTCATTTCACAATGGATTGAAGGAAATAATTTTATTTTTATAGATTTATTTATGTACTTCATTTCTACAGAATAAGGTTTCAAAAGTGCCACTAATATCTGGATATAGTGTTAAATAAATGCTCTCTAAAACTAAAACATAATTCACTTGTGGAAAAAAGAGAATTAACCCTGGGTCAACCCTTTCTTTCTCCCTCCTTCTTTAGGGCATCCCCAAGGAAGTATTGACCTTGACAAGACCAGACCTCCTTTGTAAACACTGGGATGGGACTCATTAGCAGCAAGATAACCCAGGAACTTCTCATCTAAGGTTCTAGCGGTTTTCTTCTGGTCTGCCTTGATGACTTTACACAATTGACCTGGAATTTATGGACTTACCAGATATAGCTTGTAGGGAATTAACATATAGACTCGCTCTCCACCTGTGTGATTAATAAAATATAAAAACATGAGAAGCCCTAAATCTAAATGGCTTCACCTGAACTAACTTATGTCACACCTTTAGGTAGCATTTGTTGCTTATTCCTAAGCCAAAATGCATTCCAGGGCAAAAAAGGGAGTTTTGGAAGTTGCATCAGAGGTTCATGGCCCCTTTAGACACAGGTGTTGGGATGCTGAGATTGTGTTTATGTTTTCATCAGATTCTTCATTAATTAGTAAACTTGATGTTGGGTAAGGTCCATGATCCTTTGTGGAACGATGTGTTATCTACAATATCTATTTTTAAAGAATAAGTAACATTTTAAAGGGTAATGCCTTGATTCCTTGAAGTCTGTCGTAGGCTGAGAAATGGCCCCTAAAAGATATCTACATCCTCATTCCTGGCACCTGTGAATGTTACCTTATATGGAAGATACTTTGCAGATGTGATCAGGTTAAGGATCTTGAGATGGGGAGGTTACCCTGAATTAGCCAGGTGGGGTGTAAATATCATGGCACGTGTCCTTACTAAGAGAGAGAGACAGAGAGATTAAACACCCAGAGGAGAAGGTGATGTGAAGAGAGAGATTTGAAGATGCTGGCCTTGAAGACTGGGGTGATGTAGGCTCAAGTCAAGGAATGCTGGCAGCCACCAGAAGCTGGAAGAGGTAGGGAACAATCCTCCCCTAGGACTTCAGGATGGGGTGTGCCCTGCTGACACCTTAATTTCAGCCTCTTGATATTGATTCACATTTCTGGCCTTCAGAACTGTGAGAACACCAACTTCCACTGTTTTTAGCCACCAAGTCTGTGGTAATTGGTTACAGCACTCACAGGAATTTAATACATACATCTTTAGGTGTCCTGAAACATTAGAGTTTATTAACTAGAAACAAACAAAAAAAATTGAGAAAGTGATATGGCTTTTTCTAAATAATTTTGCTCTAGCTCATTCAATCAGCCATGTGGCCTGTGCTCTTTATATAAAAGCTGCACCATATAAGCTCATTAAAATCAAGGACTTCTCTATGCACTAACATCTCCAGTATATAGTTCTTTGTGAACATTTAAAATATGTCCAATGAGCCCTGACAGTGTTGGTTGGAGCGTTGTCTGATACAACAAAGAGTGACAGGTTCAATTTCTGATCAGGGCTCATACCGAAGTGGCCAGGTAGATCCCTGGTAGGGGCATCTGTGAAACCCAACTGATGCAACTGATTCAAGCTTATCTATCTGTCTATCTATCTATCTATCTATCTATCTATCTATCTATCTATCATCTATCTATATCTCTGAGGTATCAATAAATATAAAACATATCCAATGAATGGATAAAATATTAACACATTAAATTTTGGGGAAAAATCATCAACGTCATGCTGGGTTACTAAATGTGTACATAGTAGGTTATGGGTTGGATAAAAGACTGGCAGAGCATTTTCACTATGTCCCCGAAAACAGGCAACACCACAGCCGAGCTCCTTTATACGTATGAGTTCGTGTGGTGGAATGACCTTCTTGGATGGTGTTCCAAACACACTCAAAGTTATCTTCATCTTGCCTTTGGGTTTAATGAGTTGCACATCCATGGCACTCAGCATTAGTTCTCATATTTTTCCCACATAACTCTCAGTATCAAGTTTTACTTTCCACACTTCTGTGATTTGAGCAAAATCAGCTCATTGCAGCTATTTTGAGAGGCCTTTCTGTGAATGTACAATTTGTTTGCCTATAGGTGAGCTGCTGAAGAAGTTTCAATAGCAGGTTGATGGGAATAAAGTGGAAACTAGACAGGCTCTTTGTTCCTTCCAGGTCAGGTTATCAGAGTATGTCCTCAGTATTTGGTTTATTTATTTTTTTAAATATATTTGTATTGATTTCAGAGAGGATGGGGGAGAGAGAGAGAAAGAGAGGTAGAAACATCAATGATAAGAGAGGATCATTGATCGGTTGCATCGAGCCTGCACCGAGCCTGCAACCCAGGCATGTGCCCTTGTTTATATAATTTTGCTCTTTTATATAAAGAGCACAGGCCACATGGCCGATACTCTAGCCACTGAGGCAAATCAGGTAGGGCCTCAGTATTTGATTTAAAATAAAGTCATCCCCAGTCAAAAGTAAGCAGAACATACCTTACAAAGCTAACTATAAGTAACATTAATTATCTGACATTTGGGCTATTCATTCTTTTCTTCTTACAGAGATTAATTGAAAGCTGTCAATACCAAGTTATTTCTTATTAAATTTCCATCTTATTAAATTGTCATTGCCTTAGTCAAAGTCTTAAAATGGTACACTTATCTTTTTATATGTCATTTTTCACTCTGAGTGACACAACATCAAAAAGCAATTTTCACTTTTAATATAAAATACATTTGACAGCCCGCATGCAGTTATAAGAAAATGGACTTCAACCTTGGGAACTTAGTTTCTTTGTGAGATGCAAAATCCCAAAAGAAGGAGACCGCCCTCTACAGCTGTTACATTTATCAGACAATAGATGGCCAATCTAATATCTATAATTCATTTGGGATCCTGGGCAACACAATAATCAGCCTCATTAGTTAGTGTAGTTATGCAGTGTTCTGAGTGCCCTATAGTATATACATCCATTAATTTTAGATCCTATATCAGCACTCCTCTAGCTGCAAGGTGCACACAAACCTTTTCAAAGGCAGGTGCTGGCTTTGTGGGTTCGGGGCAGGGCCTGATAACAAGCTCTGGGTGAAATCCATGCTGCTGGCCCCTGGACTGCATTTGTGTAAAAGGCCTTGCATCGATTAAGACTAAAACATTAGTTAACTCTGCTAAAATCCTCCAAACCTGAAAAATAGGAGGAGGGGGAAGTAGGGGGAACTGTCAATCTAAAAATCATAAGAAAAAAGAAACTGTGAATATAGTTTAATAGAATATATTGTTTTCTCACTGGCTTTTCCCAGCTCCTGTCCCCTGCCCCAGAAATCAGTGATAAAGAGATCACCTGCATTAAGCAGGAGCAAGGTTTTAAAATGACGAGAGCAAACACAACATGAATAAAAAGTATTTCCAAAACTTTCTGATCTCCCACATAGAGAATTAATCTTCCCTTCTCTGGTAATGATCTTCCAAAGACTGACATTATTATTTTACTTGGTGTCCCTGGCACCCCCTTTTGGCTGGTGGACCCGAGGCAGCCCCTGCCTTGCCCTGCCCTTCCCCAGACACTTTTGACACCTGCCCCATGGAGGGCCAACTCTGCCATGGCGGTACAGGTCTCAGAATGCACCTCCTTTTTATTGACTAAGTCCCTGCCCAGGCTTCCCAGTGCCCAAAAGAGACACGGGCATCCCTTCAGCTGAAGAAGAAAAGCAGACAGAGCCAAATATCTAATTTTTCTTTATATACTTTTCAAATTGACAAATAACTTACTACGATAAGTACACAGATCATAAGTGTACCACTCAATGAATATTGACATATCTGTACACTCAGTCACAACCCAGACCATGATGTAACATGGCACCAGCCAATAGGACTCTGCCATGATGGAAAGGTTCCACAAAATATATTTATACGCTGCCCAATTTATTCACCAGTGTCACTGAGCATGACAAATGTAGCTAGCTAGTACAAATGAGGAACTAAATTTTTAATTATATTTCTTTTAATTTACATTTAAGTAGCAACAGTGACTGGTAGCTGCCATATTAGATAGCCCAGGCCTAGAACATTTCCAGCACCTGGAAGTTTCTCTCATGCCCTCTCCCTGCCAATGTCCCCCCCACAAATAACTCCTCTTCTGTCCTCCAATACTGCAGGTTAATTTTGGCTGTCTCTAGTTTAACTGTGATCAAAACATTTTTAGTTTTTAGATGTGGTGCTTTATTTGAATGAATGATTAAAAATATTAGGAAATAACCCCTTAGCTATTTACAAAAAATCCAACATCTAATTTTATTATCAGTATGATTATTTTTATCTACAAATACCTTTTAAATCTCCCTTCATCAGGGGGAAATGACTTTTAAAGATTTATTGAGATCTATTAACTCACACACACATATATAAAACTGAGATGAATAATATAACAGTTAACTGATCGAATATTTATTTAAAATACAGTACAGACAGAGCTTTAATTCTCATTAAAAACACTCTGGAGTTTTCAACCATATCTGGGATTTGAATGTATACAATTGTTTTTATGTCTTTTCCTTCTTCTGAGGCTGAAAAATCCTGATGACCATGGTTATCTTTGATGTTTTTGCAAACCTGACAAGATCTAGAAGAGTTTGTATATGCTAACACATGTCCGGAGTTCACTTCTGGGAAGAATATCATAAATGAGGGCTCTAAAATAAGTAATTTAAATGTTTGTTTTGAAATGAATGTTAATGTGAGGTCATATTTTGCTGTTCCATTTTAAATTACAAAGTACCCAATCATACAAAGTGTTTGTTCTGATCAGTGACAAGATAAAGAGCTTCCACGAAGGTGTAAATTAAGTCACTTTCTCAAAAACAAAACAAACCCTTAAACTAGAGAAACATCAGCTGGACTAAGCCATGTGAGGAAGGACAGGTGTTCTGCACAAGTCGCTTAGTCCACTGTTGACCAGTAACAAACAGTTGGCAGATGGCACAGGTTCACAGCCATACTTGGAGTACCATTGATCTAGACTACAAGCTCTTAAGAGCTGTATTTCTTTTCTTTTTTAACGGTTTTTATTGATTTCAGGGAGAAGAAGGGAGTGGAAAAGAGAGAGAGAAACATCAATGATGAGAATCATTGATCTTGATCAGCTGCCTCCTGCACATCCTCTACTGGGGAGTGAGCCCACAACTGCAACCAGGGCATGTGCCTGGACCGAGAATTGAACTGTGACCTTTTGGTTCATGGGTCGATGCTCAACCCTGAGCCACACGGGCCAGGTGAGAGCTGTATTTATTAAAGAATTACACAAACATTATTTAGTTATGACTCTCCAGTGCTTTATAATTCCTGGCTTTCAGCAAGTATCCAATAAAATATTTCAGATAAATAATTGTTGAGCCACACAGATCTTCACCTATTTAACACATTAACCTTTATCAGTTTCTGCCCACACTGTCTACCAGAGGGAATTACTTTCTCGGTGGCCACAGCAATTGTTTGATGCCCTGTTACCCCCCAAAACATACAGTGAGAATAATCATGCTCATAGAAAATTATTAAATAGACTAATTCCATTTAATAAAGCCATATTTTTTAAAAATGACACCATTTTTTAAAAGACAGAGTAAAGCATAACATTGACTAAAGAGAATCTAGTTCAAAAATTAGTTCTAACTTTAATGAAAGAATTGGGAAACCAATGTAACAAAACTTTTAAATCCTCCTAAATAAGAATCTCATTTTCATGGTGCTGGGCAACATTAACATATGATTATGATAATCATTTAAGGGGCTGTATATTTTTGAGGATATAGAACTACTCACTGCATGATTAGCATTTTCTACAAGATTGAGTTAGTCATGGTTCTTCTCTGTAAGCAACAAAAAAGTGACTTGTTTATTGAAGAGTAAAAGGATTTATTGAAAGGGCAGTAGGTAACTCAGCACTGCTGGGAACCCTGGAAAAAGAACCAGGGAGAGGCAAGGAAGGCTAAAATGGGCCATGACTGGAATTCCACCCAGTCTGTCCATGAGGACATATTTGTGTTGTCACATAGCTTAACAAACCACCACCATCTTAGTTTCTATTGATCCTATGACCCCCAACTTCCAAATACTTAGGTCTACCAATAAAACAGCTTCTCTCGTGCTCTGCTTCTTTATATTACAGTCCAGGGTTCTTTCGTCTGATTGCCCAAGCCTGTGCCCTAGCTGCAAAGGAGGCTGGGAAACTGAGTGTCAAGCTTCCCTGACTTCTAACAACTATGAAAGGAAGGAGTTCTCCCCAAAGGTACTGCAGCTTTTTGGCAGCCTTTCAAATTACAAATCTACATCGCCATGTCTCTAAACTATTCATGTTAAGAGATATATAATTACTAATGTATAGATACAAATCATTACTAATATACAGCTGACCTATAAGGAAAAAGGTCCGCTAGCATCTTCAAAACACCAGATGTCTCTTGTTCAAAACCTATTTCTTATGACTCAAAACATTTTAGCATAAACACATTTAGATGTAATCCACCTAGGGAGATTTGCAATATACCATTTCCCCCTCCATTTCTCCCTCTCACGATGTATTTCCCAAGGCCATCATCTAGTTAACAATCACAAAGCTTCCCACAATACAACCGCCTATGAAATGACTGGCTTCTTCATTAGCTTGCTTCTCTCCTCTCATCTCTTCTGATTAGCAGCTGATAAAAGGAAATCAAAAGCACCTGATACCAATTTTTCATGATGGAGAGATTTCATTTCTCTCTCAAGCATGAATAAAATTCAATTTCAGAGAGCTCTCTTCTCCAATTGGGAAATGAGGCTCTGAATACTGGGGCCTTTACCTGGAAAAGACCCCTTTCTGAAAGTGTTTACTTGCATTGTATTAATTGAGCAACATATTAATATATTTCCTTTGTAAATGGCTTCACAAGATATGGAGCATCAGATGCATCAACTTTTAGTTCTTTAGACCATCCTGATTCCATTTCCATAATAAAAGATTATTTGTCACGATCAATATTTATTATGTGTAACTGAGAATATGGCCATAAGAATGTGGAAAATAAACACACAAAAGGTTATAAATATTCCTCAGTTTTGTTATTTAGTAAACATTTTATTTAGAAGCCTGCTCTATAGGAGATCAACAAACAATTATTAAGTGACTACTATGTAGAATGCCATGCATAATCACATACTATCTTCGATTTTTTAAGGCACACATTCTGGTGAAAGAGATAGGCAATAAACTGTAAACTAAAAAACCATACAGTATAATTAAGTATGCGAGGCAATATGATAAGAAGGTAGAGTCCTACGTGACATAGGTGGTTAAGGACCCCCTGCGAGAAGTGGCTGTATGAGAAAATAAATAAATAATATGAAAGTTGGAGAAAGAATATACCAGGAAGAGGGTCCAGAAATTACAAAGTCCCTGAAGCAAAATGGGCTTGATACACTCCAGGACTTCACAGAAAGCAGGTGAGGCTAGTGCTGGGCAGAAGTCAGATCACTGTGGGACATTTCAGGCAGAGAAGAGAGTATAGACTTATTCTAAGAGTGAGAAGTGAAAAGAGATGATTTCTATTTTTTAAGGATCTCTATGCCTATTGTATAGAGAACAGATTAGAGATGACCAAGAATGGATTTACAGGTAGGTAGATAAGTTAGGGAGCTACTGTAGTCAATCAGGTGACATAGTGGCTTGGGTTAGTGGTAGTGAGTTGGGTGAATTAAAAAATATGTTAGCCACAGAACAGATAAAAATTGCTGCCTGATTCAACATGGGGAATCAGCATGTGGAGAATTGCAAAAATAACCACCACTTTTCCACCACTCCCTGTATCCAAGCCCTTAGCAATGATATTGCAGCTTTTCCCATCAGGAGGTGGAGTCTGTTTCCTCATCCCTTGAATCTGGCTTGGATATATACTTGCTTTGGCTAACTGAATGGAGTAGAAGCAACACTGAGCCAGTTCTGGGTTTAAAAAAGCCTTGTAGCCCTAGTGGGTTTGGCTCAGTGGATACAGCATCAGAACACTGACTGAAGGGTCCTGGGTGTGATTCTAGTCAAGGACAAGTACATGGGTTTTAGCCTCAATTTCCCGGCCCTGGTCAGGGAGCATATGGGAGGCAACCAATAGATGTATCTCTCTCATATCAATGTTTCTCCATCTCTGTCTCTCCCTCTTCCT
The DNA here is from genome assembly GCF_000327345.1 of Myotis davidii. NCBI lineage: Eukaryota > Metazoa > Chordata > Mammalia > Chiroptera > Vespertilionidae > Myotis > Myotis davidii. Next base: position 6,458,457 of record NW_006286587.1, read on the forward strand.
TCCACTCTCTCTAAAAATCAGTGGGAAAATATCCTTGGGTGAGGATTAAAAAACAACAAACCGTTGTAGCTTCTAGAACCCTGCCACCCCCATGAGAAAACACTGACTAGTCTTCTGGAATATGATACATTATATGGAAAGAGACCCCAGTCATCCCAACATCCTAGCAAAGGGCATCCTAAACCAGCCAAACCCAAGCTGATCTCCAGCTGACTTCACACAATAAGAGCCAATAGCTAAAACCAACCGAGCACAGCCTAGATCTACATAGCTGCCCAGACAACCTGAAGACCAGTGAGCAAAATTAATGCTGCTTGTTTTAAATCACTAATTTTTGAGGTATAGTGTGTTACACAGCAATAGCCTATTATTACAATGGGAAAGCAAATAATCAATTATATTTATAAAACATAAAAGTGCAACACCCAGACAAAAATTTTTGCATTTTTTTTAATTCTATACATAGCCCTCAGGTAATATTTCTTATAATCAGAGAAAGGTCACATTACTTGAGCATAATGTATCATTGGTGGATGTGTCAATATTGATGTATGACAGACCAGGAAATGTAAGTGGTGGGCAAAAGAAGGTTTACAGTTGTGAGTACATGAAACACCGAGTTTATTCTTGTATTTACTTATTAATTGGTATTACAACTATATACCTAGTTTTGCCAACCCTTGTCTGATAAATTTCTTTAATTTTTCCAAGCAAGAATACAGTAGTTTACATGCTGCCAAGTTTCACAGAGGAGTATATATATATAACACACACACACACACACACACAGCAGGTTATTTACCACAACAGTAGAAGTGATTTTTTTCTGAAGATATGGGTAAACAATGCGATTTAACAGCCTTTGATTTAACAGCCTATGTCATATCTGGGTGTCAATTAACAGAGTTATCCACTATTTTACCAAGTAAGGCCATTACACACACACACACACACACACACATACACACACACGCACACACACACATTTATCTGCTTCTCTTAACTGGATCATTTCATGAAAAGTGATACTCCATAAAAGGAAACCCCAATTTAAAAATCATGAAGAGCATATCATATTTTTCATAGTTTGCCAAGGCCTATTGAAAAAAAAAAGGTCCCAAATAGGTACTATTACTGATTCAAGATTTGTGTGCCTAACGCTTCTGAAAGCCAATGAAAGTCAGAGTTTGGAGTAAGAAACAGTTTATTGGTAAAGAATGCACCAGTTTGAGAAGGTGGGGGACTAGCCTCAGAGCTTCCAAAAATCAATCTTAAGAAAGCCCAGAATTCTGGCTTGTTTTGGTCAAGAGAAGAAACAATGGGCAGGGCAGGAACTGTGTGACTCCTAGGCACCAATAGAAATTGCAGGAAGAGTACAGAATCTCTAAATCTCTTTGTCTCCTCCACCTCCCCAGTCCCATGACACCTTCGGACATTAGTCCAGTCTCAGGCTCCTGCGAATCTTTGCCAAATGTTCAAGACTCAAGCAAAATTCTTGTAATAATTAGCATATCTCTAGCAGGAGCTGTTCCCCTGAAGGCCCCAGAGAAATGCAGGCTAGAATTAAGACAGTGGCAGGGAGAGCCAGCACTTCACTCTGTCACAGTGCGATTTGGAGACTGTTGTAGAAGAGTCTGCTATGGGAGAAGGACCAGAGAGATAAGTACTTGGGCCATAATGTGTCCTTGGACAGGTAACCTCATCTCTTTGTACCAGTTTACTCATCAACAAAAATAAAATACAGGATTGATTGCCATCTCAATCTTTTGTCTGTCCAAAGAGGAGGGCTCTGGTTTTTAGGTTCCCCTTAGCATGATCCACCTAGCATACTGCCTAAAAGATAGATATGCTCATAGTCTTTTATCTTCTCCACCCATCAATAGTTCATGGGGGATGCAACATAAAATCATCAAGGAAAATTTCATAGTCCAATCTCAAAGTCTCAGAATATTGTTTCAGTTTAATCTCACCATAGATTCAAGTGAAATGAATAAGAAAAAGATTGAAGAAAAGTTAGATTCTTACAAACTTTCCTGAAGGCAGAAAATGTGATGAAAAAGGAGTCATGTCATAACCTTAGGGTGTGTAGAGTAGGAGCAGGTACTGAACTATCAGCTGGTGTGCAAGTAGCACCTAAAATTCATATCAGTCTTTGAATCCCTTCTCTATGTAACTCAAGTTCTAGCCACAGAGATTTCAGTCATATATATATCTGGCAATGCTTTCTCCAATGAGTTTTCATTTTTATGTTAACAACTATCATCAGCAATATGTTATCTAAACATTCTTATGCTACATTTGGGTTTGTGTTCAGAGGGAATATCTGCTGCCCTGGTTCCCACCTAAATAATCTTGACTACCATAGACAAGGAAGGGGGACTTTTTAAGTCTGCAATGAAGACAACCAAGATCAAAAATCAAAGAAGAGAGGACAGCAGTTAATAAATTCGTGTTCAGGTATAGAAAGGTTACCTATTGCTAGATTAATAGAGTAGTTTGCCATTCTGGTGTATTGGGTTTTCTATAAAAGTGAGAGCTTTCCCACCAAGTAACAAAACTTCCTCATTTTAACCATGAATTCTGGGAAGTACTGAGCAGTAAAGGCCTCCTTACTCTAAAACCTAAAACTCTCTTCTATGAATTAGCATTTCTCTTGCCTGGATCACAGCTAAGTTGAAAGTGGCTGCCAAAACTCGTTTGAAACTCTTCTAATGCAATTTGATATTTATAGGTTGTTTCTTTATTGTCAGGGATGGTTTTGTTCCTAAAGAGATGTGATCCTCACTGTTGGCCTGATAGTTCTACAAGACTGATTCCTGGATAACTCAGGTTTCATGGTAGTAACCAGTGACAAAGCAAGAAGAACTGAGAGTTTCATATCATATAGAATACAGTCAACAGGCAATGCTAATATTTAAGAAAGTGGTCTGGTATAGAGAAAAAAATCTCAGCCTCTGGAATTAGAACTAAAAGTCTGAACTTTGTCATACCTGTCAAGTCACTTAATGACTTTTGCTTCAGCTTCTCTACATAGGAAATGAAAATGAAAACATACCCCCTTACAGGATACTGTGACATTAAATAACATAAAATAAGTATATCAAATAACTGAGTCCCCATATAAAAGGAGAATAAATAATAGAAGTGTTTAAAGTCTCATGTAATAATGACACCACAAGCAGGTGGTTTCAAGTTCATCTAGCAGTATAGCATCAGGGCTGTAAGTAAGATTTTCTGGGATTTTCTTGGCTTTCCTCTCACTATCACAAAATGGCTACCATAGTTCCAAGCATCATGTTCTGACATGACTTCATTCAGAGCAGGAAGAAAAGGTGCTGGAGTTTTCCTGTTTTTATAAGCAAGTTAACTCTTTCCACAGAAGGCTCATCTCCCAAAAAACCTTTCCTCAGGACCCATTGGTCAGAATTGGGTCATGTGCCTATGTCTTATGTGCAAAGGATCTTGGGAAAACTGACATCTGGCATATTTTAGCTTCTTTAATGGTATTAGGAGTCTGCCACCAAGGAGGAAGTTTTGGACAAAAGGTTGGGGGGGGAAGCAAACAACAGTTTCTGCCACAGTATATAGAGTAGCTAAAACAGTTGCTGGCAAGTAACTACTGGCATTAAGTAAAAATAAATGTTAGTTCCTTTTGTTGCAATTGCCATTGATGCTGTGGATGGAAAGAGGGCCACATACTAAACCTGACAAGCTCAAGGGAGGCCATCATGGTGGGCCTTATACACTCAGAGACAAAGTAATCATGTAGGATGGCCTGAAATTAAAACTTCCTAACTAAAAGTGAGTCATGTGGGTAGTCACATCCAAGGCCTGTAGCTTCCTTGACAAAGGCCAATCTTTACCTCAAAAGTGAGCCTTTCTTTTGTCTTATTGCATCTAAGATAACATACCTTAGGAATGTAGGAGCAATCCCCTTTTTTTCAGACCCCTTAGGGCACAACCTCCCACCATAGCACAAGATCACAGAGCCCTTCTTTGTTATCTTGTCCCCCCATACCATTGGCTCCATGCTGTACATGTTAATTATCTTGTACCCATGAATGTAAAAGAAGTATGTGTCTCTCTGTTTAACTTTTTATCCAATCTCAGCAATTTCCCTGCTTTGTTTTCTGCCACTCCTTAATCTACCACCAATGAATTTCATGTACCACCCATTACGTCTCCTCCTTTGATTCTAATATATAAAATAAGCCGTAAAACTTCCCAGCAATTGTCATCAGTTTGGCTCAAATATGTTCTTATAAGGCTTTTTCTTAGGCTGGATGTTCTTTTATTGACAATGCTATAGTGCCCACACTTCCCATCAGTAAGAGTTCCCTAGGTCCTTTTGTGGCATAACAACTCCCCCCAATTTTATATGGTCTTGTAGAGTTAGTGCTTCCTTTCTATGACCGAAGCACAGTGGACTAAAGCTTTCCTCATACCTTCCTGGTACGACCAAGGTCGGGTATGTAACTTAGGTAGGACCAACATATACCTTCTCAAGGGCTCTACATATTGAGTGAGTGATACAACAGCAGTTAGTGATGGCTTCATCAGGGGGAGCCCGCCTGCTGACTGCCCTGTTCCTACTGTGTGATGCTCGCCACGTTCTCTATGTCACATCGGCCTCTAGTAGATAGTTCCCAGATCTTTGTTCATGGGACAGGGTACCTATTCCCAGTTGCTGTGAGTTTTGTCTGATAACAGTTTACACATGACACTTTTTTCCAAAAAACTGCCCTCAACAGACAGGACCCCCCCTCTCCGGGGGATGCCTGGAAGCAGTGATTTCCTGGAACCAGCTCCTACTAGCTCATACGAACTTATTGTGAAATTTCTCCCCAACTCCAATCCCAGTCACTTCACTTTGGTAGCTTAAAAGAGCCCATGATGGGAGTATTTACACCATGGAAGTTGGCAAATGCTATAGAGCTGGTAATTCCCTCCCCCAAAAGAGCCACTTTAGCAGGACATCATTGACAGGGGCTATCCTCAATCCAGAGGCAGTCCATACAGATACAGGAGCACAAAAGTCTGGCCCTTTGACTAAAGATGGAACAACGCTCTGATGAGATTTAAATTCTAGAACTCCTGGTGGAATCAAGCTGACTAAATTTCACTTGAACCTTTATTTTTGCTTGACTCCATTTCCTGCCCTATCCCGTAACTCTCACATCCTTACATCTTTCTCCAGAGACCATTCCCTCAGTAAGTCATTTGCACAAGAATTTCCGTTTCAGGCTCTGCTTCAAGGGACCCCCAACCTAAGTTGCCCCTAGAATGTCCTTGGCTCCTGCCTATTTGCAAAGCCTGAGACTTAACACGTCTATCAATTCTCTTAGTTCCACTATCTTTCCAATAATTTTCTTTTTGCTTAAGATAGCCAGCATCAGTTCTATTGTATTCACATTGAAAAATTAAGAAATTAGATGCACAGTTAGGGACTCAATAACCACCTTTGTCTACTGGGAAATGGCTTAAGAAGTTTCAGGAAGCAATATATCCCAGAAAATTAAATCGGTGAAAACAAAATGTATGATCTCAAGCACTGACCCAATCTGATGTATTAAAGATGTTTAAAAAGTTAATATAATATTTTCAATTACAGTTACATTAGCATGATTCTAATAGCCAAATTAAATACCCACACCATGAAAGTCAATTATTATGTAATAAAACACTATTTTATACTCAGTCAGTTAAACCCTACTGAGATCATCTTCCTCACATAATATATTATAACCCCAGAAATACCCTGCATATGCAATCAGCTGCAGTAAAGCCTTCGCAAGTACCTTTGCTTCAAGTTAACATGTTTTCTGTAGTACCTCAAAAGTCAATTATGCTGTGAAAATATTGTCTTTAAATTATTAAATGCTTTCACAGTACATCCAATGAATAAGACAACCTTAATAAACACAGAAAGCAGAGCCTTGGTCACATTAGCAGCTCCAATAAATGTAAAGTCTTTGACCCATCCTGCTAGCAGCAACTTTTCTAAGGTCTTTAAAGTTTACACCAATTGGTGGCACAAATAGTGATTCCCCCATGCATCTGACAGCCGGCGGGGAAGTATGATGTGTGAGCTGTCCATCAATTAGGCACCCGGGGAGGCAACATATGCCAATGCAGATATCCTGCTAACCAGACTCACTGTAACTCATTTCACAGTATAGCTAGATCCCCAGAAGTCCCCTGTAAATTAGTTCAAAGAAAGAACCTAAATCAAGGCTCTCTATAATTAGAGGAGCCTTGAGCTGAAAACCTCTAAAAAGTGAGAAATTCTTTTTTAAAAGAGAATTTTAAATAACCACAATCCAACTTATTTATTTTTGCATATGGTATTAGATTTGATTAAAGTAAGATAAAGCTTGATAACACATTGTGAAAACATTTGTTAAGTGCCTGTTTTTCTTGATGTAAATTACGGACTTTGGGTGATTATGATGTACTGATGTAGGTTTATCCATTGCAACAATTGTACCACTCTGGTAGGAGATACTGATAATGGGGAGACTGTGCATGTGCAGGGATATATGTGCAATCTCTGGTACCTTCCTCTTAATTTTGCTGTGAATCTAAAATTGCTCTAAAAAAAATAAAGTCATGCCAGGCTGGTGTAGCTCAGTGAGCATCAACCTATGATCCAGGAAGTCAGGTTCGATTCCTGGTTGGAGTACATGCCCTGGTTGCTGTCTCCATCCCCAGTAAGGGGCATGCAGGAGGCAGTTGATTGATGATTCTCTCTCATCATTGATGTTTCTATCTCTCCCTCTCCCTTCCTCTCTCTGAGATTAATCAATCAATCAATCAATCAATAAAGTCATTTTAAAAAACCTTTTCTTCATGGCACTTGTAAATATTTATATGTTGTTTTGTATACTGTTGACCTTTTCCATCAAAATGTAAACTCTATGAAGACAGAGCCTTTGTTTCTTCACTGAAGGGCCACAGGGTCTATAACTGTGCCTGGCCAAGGGTGTTCAAGAAATATTTGGTGGGTGAAGTAAGAAAGAAAAAGTGGGTAATGCAATATACAGCCTGGTGGCCATAGTTAATACCATTGTATTGTGTGTTTGAAAATTGCTAAGAAAGTAGATCTTAAAAGTTCTCATCACAAGAAAAAAATTGTAACTGTGAGACATACAGGTACCAAGTCACTATGTTGTATATCTGAAACTAGTATGTTATATTTCAAATATATCTCAATTTAAAAAAGAAAAGAGAATATATCAGAACCCAATTTTTACTAGTAAAACTCTATTCTGATAGATAACAAAAACAGCAGCAAATACATTGGCAAAGACACTTAAAATATTAAAGTTGTCAAAATATCTATAAACAAAATATTTCTGTAAAATAAGCAGAAGATAGCTTTCCCCAAGTTTTATGTCCTGAGAAATCAAAGGAACATAATCTAGTTGAGGAAAGAAAGCATCAGTTGGGTTAAAACTTGTACTATGTATTTGGTTCCTTGACATACTGGGTAGAATTAATTTGTGTGGGTTACTTGGAGAGCAACTGATGCATGTCCCCAAATACAGTAAACAGTAAGTCAAAAACAGGGACATTCCTAGACTATACTGCCCAGTATACTAACCCCATGTGGCCACTGAGTACTTGAAAAGTGGGTAGTTTGAATTGAGATGGGAGATGTGCTGTTAAATGTAAAGTGCACACAAAGATTTGGGTCAAAAAGTAAAGTATCTCACTAATAATTTATACACTGTCTGTATGTGGGAATAATAATATTTTGAACATACTAGCTGGAAATAAGAGTGTTGCTAAGTCATGTATCCCAAACCTGAGGTGTGATATCCTTCCTAGCCTTATGTTTTGTGGTGAACTCATCATGCTGTTAACACAAACACAGGGGCCAACACATTCATATGGAAAGGAATAGGGTCAGACACAAGAACATTGCTCACTTACTGAAGACGAATAGATCTGTCTCCTTCCCCAATGGCAAGCCTGTGCATCAATAATGACTCCTTCCTTCTATCCATGTCCACTAAGCGACAGCACAATTTCTACTTTATTTAATCTCATCAGACTCTAGGCAGTGTGAGCTGGCATAGCATAGTGAGGCTGACTGCCCCAGCTTCACTCCACTGACCTCACATTGGTAGCTTGAAACTGGCCCCTTGGTGAGAGTATTTATACTACAAAGATCAGCCCATGCTACAATTCAGGGCTTCGTATACACTGAACTAAAATGAACATATCAGCTTATTAAAATGAAATGTGTTCCAACCAGACAAGAGAAATCCCTGCCTTAATAAGGACAAGAAATGCCCCAGTCCAGTCCACAGCCCCCTTCTGCATGAGCTGTCCACTTTGTCTTTTGCCTGGAGGCCGCATCCAAGGAAAAGAAAGGTAGCAATAGTTTTTTCAATATAGAACCAGGTCCCAGGGATCATTGAGTTTAATTCTATATCTGCTTTCCAAAGGGACCAAACCCTTTGTGACTCCAGTCACAACACAATTCCTTGAGGAGTTACTCACGAAGGTAATCTTTGCTTAGCTCCTAAGAACTCTTAATGAGAAAACAAGCAAGCATTCATGATAGAAAAAATGCAAATGAGAAAGATTTCACTAACACCATGTCCTATAACAGGGAAACCCTGAAAAAAATAAATCAAAAGGGCCTACCCAGAGTGGGTCAGTGGTTGAGCGTTGACCTATGAACCAGGAGGTCATGGTTCAATTACTGATGAGGGCACATGACAGGGTTTCAGGCTTGATCCCCAGTAGGGGGTGTGCAGGAGGCAGCTGATCAATGATTCTCTCTCATCATTGATGTTTCTATCTCTCTATCCCTCTCTGAAATCATTAAAAATATATTTTAAAAAATAATTGAAAGAGTATAGGAGTTATGCAAGATGCTACAAAATCTAGCTTTGACTATTTTACTATCTCTTTTCACTGCTAAATATCTGATAATAACACCATGTTTTAAGGAAATTACTTTGTAGCACATTTACATTTTCTAAGAAGCTATTTCTAAGTCATATCTTATAGATAAGTGTGCTCATCCCTTTGCATTTTGGGAAACAACTTTCCTTTGGCAGAGTGAACAGATTGTCATGATTATCTTTGGAGAAGTGTTCAGCTATCTGCCTGATTGTTGCCTCACACCTGTTGGAAGCCTAAGGTTGTTAGACTTAACCAAATTATTTGAGAGAGCTTTTTAAAACACACATTACTGGGCCCCAGCTTAAGAGAACTTGACTCAGTAGGCGGGACCCATAACTTAGCATCTCTAACAACCTTCCAGATAAAGATGATGCCACTGGACTGTGAACTGAATTTTGAGTAGCTCTGCTCTATGCAACATTACACCTGTCCATTGTATAGATGTATAGATGCTGTCCATTGTACAAGGTCAAGAAAGGAGGTGCTTCTGGTCCCATGCATGGATCCTTGGGTAAACCCATAGTAGTGCCTTTACAATGTTTACCCAAATGCAGCTGAGAATGATTTCATGGAGGCTGGAAGACAATGATGCCTGGTGACAGAATGTTAAGTCATTGAAAAGAGGATCTTATAAGACCCCAGGGGACCATTTTAAACTCTAAGTCTAAGGTTACATTCAGGTCATAATATAGATCAACCACTTCATTCTCTATTCAAAAGCCATCTATGAGCCTTTTAGCCAAATAAAAATTTTTAGGTAAGTATACAGCTTTATACTGTAATAAGCTGCCCCCTATAGGCAGGTGTCCCCCTACCCTCATTTTTTCCAAGACTTGAATTGAAAGGTATTTAGATATCTAATTAAATCAAACAGCCTGGATGCCCTTTCCATGTGGTTTCAGTGAGAAGCTTGGCAGACAGTGTTCAAGCCACCTGAGGCATATTTACTGCAAACAATGACAAATTCATTTTTTTTATGTTTCAAAAAGTAGAACCAAAAAAAAAGGAAAAAAAGAGAGAAGCTTAAAAAGCTCATTCTAGACTTTTAGCGCAATGAAAAAAAATAATGAAAACATCCTAAAACATTATCATGTATTTCTCCATGCCACTCACCAGAATTCCCATTACTGAGAGTTGAATGATTAGTTTGATCAACAATCCATTTTGGGAATAACCAACAAAATGGCTCTTGTTTTCAACACTGAGCAAAACTATCCCACACATATCTGCTGTGCTCCCATTTGGATTTGGACTCATAACATGCATACTAAGTGTCAATATTGCTTCTACAAATCCATCAACCTACTCCTGACAGAACGGCCAGAAAGTGTTCCAGAAGTCCCCAGCACAGAATTTCAACATTTTTGATGTTTTAGAGAAAATGCATGTTTACCTGAATTCAGCTTCTTTTTGAAGTTCATCTGACATTGCTACTCCTCCCTGAAATTACAGGGCCTGTTCTAAAAAGACAGCTCATTCATTTAGCACTCCCAAACATGCTAAGGAGTTCTCCTTACACTATAAGCATATGAAGTGCCACTAGTGTCATTCAAGAATTAGACAAAGATGTTTCCCCCCAGTTTCAGGTAATATTGCAGGCTGATCTGGACTGATAGAAATGACAAGGGGGAACTTAGCCTCATCATTGTTTCTCATCACATTCCAGGCATGATGCCATATTAACACACCCACAGAAGGTCTTCTCTGCTTGTGGGTGGGAGCTTTCCCTCGTTTCAGACACCTTCAGGGTAGGGTCGTGGTTGCTAAGAATCCTTCCTTTAGAAGTTCAATTCTTACCTGATCACTAGGCAAATATATGTATTAATCAATGTCATGAAATTGATCACAATAAGATGGACATTTTGCAAGAATATTATAGAATGAAGCTGTGAAACTGCAGAATAAGTGGAATGTACAGTTTTTCCCAACTTTTTATTGAAACATTTCAAAACTATTGAAAAGTTGCAAGAGAAGATTCATGCCCATGTAATCTTCACTTACGTTCAAAGTTGAACATTTTGCCACATTTGCTTTCTCTATCTCATTCTTTATGTTACAAAATTATACAGATACTTACACATACATGTGTATATAATATATGCAAAGACATTTTTGGAATCTTTCTAAAGTTACTTGCAGATATGACATTTCACTCATAAGTATTCAGCACATTTCTCATAAAAACACTCTACCACATGACCACAATATACTGATTGTGCATTTAGGAAATTTAACACTGATACAATATTGTTTTCTAATATATGGTCTATAATCAAAGTCTCCAAGTTGTCCCAATATTGTCCTTTAGAGCTGGATTTTATTTTTCAGGGTTCAGTGCAGTACCACCCTGCACTAGTCATCATGGTTCCTGAGGTTCCTTTGATCCAGGACACTATGTTCGCTTTCATGACATTGATATTTAAGAGGACAGCTGAGTTTTTTCAAGGATGGTACTCAATTTGGTTTGCCCAATTTTTTCTCACAATTGCCTTCAGATTTAACAGTTTTGTCAGAAATAATGTGGAGATGACATTACATCCTTTCTCAATTCATCTTATGAAGCACATGGTTTCAATTTGTTCCATTATTGGCAATATTAAATTTGAAAAAGGCAATGTCTTCCAAATCTCTCCATTTTAATGATATCTTTTCTCTTTGGTCAGTAATAAATAATCTACAATTGACCTTTTTTGATGTTGCTGTTAATCCTCACCCAAGGATATTTTTTCCATTAATTTTTAGAGAGAGTGGAAAGGAGAGGGAAGGAGAGAGAGAGAGAGAGAGAGAGAGAGAGAGAGAGAGAGATTGGTTGCCTCCCACACACGACCCAGGTATGTGCCCTTGAGGTACGTGACCTTGAAGAAAATCAAACTGGGACCCTTCATCCATAGGCCAAGGCTCTATCCACTGAACCAAACTGGCTAGGGCTGCAGGTGACCTTTTAGGACTGTGTGAATATCCTCTGTCCCAAGAAACTTTAACCCAGTGGTTTTAGCATCTATTGGTGACTCTTACTTAGGTTAATCATGGTTTTTGCAAAATAAGCATTATGCTTAAAGCATTATGCATACTGAAAGCAAAGTCCAATTAACTCACATACAGAAAATAGTTTTAATTAGGCTTAATCCCATTATTGCTCAATAAAGAGTTTCCTTTACTTTCTGAGAAAATGCATTACTAGTGGACAATTCTTTGAGTATAGGTGTCAGTTATTTTCTAGAATAGTTCAGATATATGCAAGGATAGAAATGTATAGAAATGAATGAGCCTTTAAAAAAAAAATGGTGCCCTGGCTGGGTAGTTCAGTTGGTTATGGCAATATCCCATTACGCCAAGCTGGCAGATTCTTTCCCTGATTGGTGCACATGCAAGAATCAATCAGTGATTGCATGGGTGGATAGAGTAGCAAATCTATGTGTGTGTTTTTTCTCTCTCTACCTCCTTCTTTTCTCTCTGAAATCAATAATAATAAAAAAATAACAATGACTGAGTGGATGGTCTCTGTGGCAGAGGGACCAAGTAACTACTTCTGGCCAATAAGTAGAAGTGACAAGTCACTTCTGAGCTGAAGCTCCTATAAATCCTTGAAAAAATCCTACGTTCTTTCCTTTGCTTCAGCAAAGACCCTGGAGCCTGAGTGTTGAAATGAGGAGTCATAACTCAGAAGCATCCCGGGCTGCTAAGTCGTTGCATTGAGAACACTGAACAGGAGAGATGCTTGAGCTACAGTGGACATAACATGAATGAGAAATAAACTGTTAAGCTGCTGTAAATTGGGGTTATTTATTAATACAGCATAAGTCTGGCGTAGCATAACTAATACACTCTAAAAGCCAATTTTTATTAATAGTCAAAAATTTACCAAAAAATCAATGGATTAGAATGGTAGTGTATTAATTTATCAATTGCAATAGCTCAATAGTTGATGCAGAAACTCTGTCTACAGAACAATCTTCTCTCCCCTTCCCCCATTCTCTTCTTTTCTGGACGAGTCAAACTTCAAGTATAAAAGGCAAAAATGAGATTTAGTGGTATCCTGGACCCACTGGTACTAGTTTAGGAGAGCTGCCTTGCTAGCTGGTGCTATAACATTGATACCTTAAATTGGCCAAGGCGGGAGTATTTACACCAGGGAAACTGGCAAATGCTATATAAATCAGCCCCACTGCCTGAATCCTCATACAGAGAGCTTTAATGGCACATCATTGGCTACTTTTTCCCCAGGTCCTGCTGCAAATAGGAGCTGGGCATATGACTCAATAACCCCAAACTGGTTCTTATTCAAGGATGGATAAAAGAATACTATAAAGCAATGCAAATAATTTGCAACTACACACACAAAAACTGGCTGTTAATCTCACCAATAAAGGAGTCAACACAAGACAGTACATAGTATGTGGTTCACTTAAAATTCAAAGCAGGGAAAATTAATCTCTGGTGTTAGAAATTTAAAATTATACAACTAGTCACACTTGGAGAAGGTAGTTAAGAAAAAGGGAACTATGAGAGACTTCTTGGGTGCTAATTATATTCTGTTACTTGATCTGGCTGCTAGATGTCAAGTGCATTTAGCTTGTGAAAATATATCAAGCTGTTCACTTAGGATAGGTACACCTTTCAGTATGTACACTTCAATACAATTTTATCTTTTAAGAGAGAAAGAAGAGAGAGAAGAGACTGATGGCTTTCCCTTCCTACATTAAGACATGGCTATGTGAGAACTATGGCAGCTACCTTAATCAACACATTGAGGGAAGCAGGACTGAATCCCTGAAGGCAAGAATAAACCACTGCAAGGTCTTGGAAACCCCTCTTGATCTCCTGTTTTGGAAATAATAAATATCATTTTTGTTTGCCCAGGGATAGTTGTGTCACCCAAATTATTCATTCTTATCTTCGATGGAGGCAGCCTTTGGCATTACATGAAGAAAAAATGTAAATATCAGGATCTCAACGCAGAATGATTAACCTTTTTAAGTAAATAATTTGCAATATTGCATCAAATAATCAAAGAGGCTATCTTAATCCATTTGGGCTGCTGTAACAAAATACCACAGACTTCGTAGCTCATAAACAATGGAAAATTATTGCTCCCAGTTCTGGAGGTTGGGAAGCCCAAGGTCAAGGTGTCACAGCAGGGTCACATTTTGGCAAGGTTCCTGGTTTACAAGCTGGCACCTTCTCAATGTGCCCTCACAGGGTGGGAAGGCCAAGGCATCTCGCTGGAGCCTCTTTTCTAAAGGCACCAGCCCATTCACGAGGGCTTCCCCCTCATGGTTTAGGAACTTTCCAAAGACCCTACCTACTAACACCATCATCGTTGCTTATTAGAATTTCAACATATGAAGTTTGGGAGGGACACAAACATTCAGACCATAGCAAAAATTATCCCAATCACTTTATTTATTAAATGGTTCCCCTAACACACACACACACCTGTATACTCAAATTTATTTATTTATTCTGTAATAACAAAATTTCCTAACCCTAGTCACCTATTTCCTTCCTGTTGCCCTCCTTTATTTTCTCTAGCACACCTATGCCTCTGAAATTGAATTATTTGTCTATATGTTTTTTCTTTTAGTACATAAAGCTCTACATAAAAATAAACATAGGAGTGGACAGACCTTTTCCATCTTGTTTGATAAGGTCTCATCTGTAAAATTCAAACTGGCAAAGTATAGACAATCAATAAAGGTGTTTTTTTTTAATGAATAAAGGAGGAATGCATATTTCCAGGAAATATTTGAGCATTCCACTGAGTACCTATTGGTTAGTTTCAGATTTCCCTATTCTCTCATCCTTTAGACACAACCTGGCTTCCCTCTCTTTCTTCCTGCCAGTGATGGGTATTAGGCAGGTCTTGTGGGGATGAGGCTTGCCCTGTCCTACTTATTTATATTTGGGAATCAAGGGTGCCTTGTCACCTAGTTTTGTTCTAAACATGTCCATCGGTTTTCAGTCTTGCCACCTAATTGTCCTCTTTTTGCAAGAGGATTTTAAAAGAAAATAAACTAAACCTCCCAAACTGCTGACACCTTCTCAGAATTCTCCCTAACTATAATTTTTAAACATTTTCAAAATAATTCAGTGACAAACATCCCTCTTAACACAGCATGAAAGCAGAGCTATAATTTATTAGGCCTGAACTTTCGACTCATCAGAAGTACAACATAGTAAATCTAGCTCAATTAACATTCAGTAGATAAGTGAACATACAGGCATATGGGACATGATGACCCACGGCATAAATGAATTGACATCGAGGCAGGACATGTTTCCAAGTGTGTGGTGCTAAAGTGTCCCTATTTCACAATCAGTGGAGGGAACATTCTCTGTAAAGTCTGCTTGTGGAATAAAACATGCCATCAAAATACAAGGCAGAGTTCTAACAGTTCCTCTCCAGCCCTGCCAGTCTGCATAAGTACACAGGTGGCCCTGTGACATGCTCTGCCCCTTAGCTATCAGCACTAAAAATACTTCTTTGCCACAGGGTGAAGACTTTGACACCATTTATCAGATTTGGCTCTAGCTCTCCTTCTCTGCTATACTTCAATGATGCTCTAAACTCTTCCCTCAAAATTGAATCTGACAATTGCAAGCAAAAGTGATTTAAAAGAACACATGGTCTCCAAGCTTTCCTTCAAGCCTGGTTACACAGACTTAATGTACCTTTAGCTCAGCTGTGGGCTAGAAAGCATATCTAAGGTACAGAGTAAATTGAAATGCTTCACACGAAGATGACGAAATGGAACGGCTTCCCCATTCTCTAAATATTTGGCTGCTTTTTCTCTGCTCTTCGTCTGTTTTAAACCACCAACCAGCCATTTCCCATGAGACATAACCTTTGGTATGGAGAAGACATGTTTCTAGAGGAAGAAGCTCTTGAAAAGCTGAGTATGGTACAAAGAAATCAGGAGTCGCTAGTGGAGGGATGTAGAACCAGGAGATTGTGGGATGATGTGATCCTGCAGAAATGTATGAATAATTCTATTGAGGAGTTTTACTCTAAAGGGGAGTAGCAGAGGGTCCTGAATTCAAGAGAATTCCCTTTTTAAAAATAATTTATTTCTTAAAAATGAGAGTGTATGTGTGTGATGGGGAATGGTAAAGCTGGTGAACCAGGATGGGTGAGAAAGTTACTAGAGCAGGCCAGAAAGAATGGTGCTCTACTTTCTAAGAAGTAGGTTTAACCCTGGGACCCTAGGAGGAGCATAGACAGCTCATCCTGAGAAAAAGGAACAAAGGCAGAGAACATGGGTGCAGATGCAAGGTGAGTAGTGTGATGATGAGGAGTATTGGGGTATTCTATTCTGATGGCTTCTCTTGTCTTCAGGAAACAGGAAACAAGAACATCAGCTATAAGTTAGGATGAGAGAAGAGAGGGGAGAAGGCATGAAATGGTTTTGTAAGCGAACAGAAGACTTTATGGACTCGGGAAATATAAGCAGACTGCCCAGCAGCTCTTGGACCCATGAGTGGTTGTGGTTATGAATGTGAAGTGAAACTAGCCAGCATGATGGTATATTTTTCTCCAGCTGTGTTTTGCTGGGTGGATGCAGGCAACAAGTGAGTGAAGAGTTGAATGCAATCAGAGGTACACTTTTGCCAAATGAATAGGAACAAGAAAGGGGCCATTTGTGCAAAGAAGAGGCAAGAGAGCAATTATAATTAGGGAGACTAGAATCTCAGTTGAAACAGAGGGCAAATGAGGACATGAAGGAATGAGGGACATTGAAAAGGTGGTAAGGTCAATGGATTTGGGGCCACAATGAGGCGGAAGAATTGTTAAAGGTGAGGTCCTCCATGGAACAAGGACCCTGAAGAAGGCATCCTCATTGCCAGAGAAGGCTAACTATCTCAGTTAGTGGAAAAGGAAAAGCAAATTGTCAAGGATAGATAAACAGCAGAGATCGCCCCCTGTGATTTAAGGCTGCCATGGGAACAGACAATTCAGACAAAAGCTGTCTTAAGGGTAAGACAAAATGGTCTGGTAAGAAAAAGATTAGGAAAAGACCCAGGAGAACTCCTAAGTATAAACATATACCTAGGAACACACTTTTTCCCTATGAGGTTGTAGATATAAGAAAGCAAGATGTCAACAAGAAGGAACAAACATTCTTGAAATGAGATCTCTTGTGGTAGTCAAAGCAGTGACTTCAGAGAGCCTTCCTGTCTCCTTGAAGAGTCGTAAAACCAGAGAGTTATTCTTGAAAAGCTTCTTAGAATTTTTCCAGCCAAACCCATTTTACAGATGAGTAGTAACAAAACCCAAAGAGGTGGAAGGGTTTGCCTGAAAGCCACACAGCTATAATGGAAACATCTTGACTCGATTTTTAAAAGGGGAGATTATCTTTATGTCAGCTGAACAATATAAAATGGACTTTTAATAGGTCAAAGGGGTTGAATGTTGCCAGGTTCATGCTGTCCAACCTAATGTACTCCAGGGTCCTTTCCTCTATAGCAGAGTGTCAGGAATGAGCAGATATCAATGACTTTTTGTTGTTAATCCTCACTTGAGGATATTTTTCCCTTAATTTTTAGGGAGCGTGGAAAAGACAGAGAAACAAAGATGTAAGAGAAACACATCAATTGGTTGCCTTCCACACAGGATCTCCGACCAGTGCCCAGGTCAGGGAGGAGCCTGCAACCAAGGTACGTGCCCTTAACTGAAATCGAACCTGGGACCCTTTGGTCCACAGACCGACGCTCTATCTGCTGAGCCAAACTGGCTAGGGCAATCTTTTTTTTTTTTTTTCTTAACAAATTATCGCTCACTTGTTCTTCACTAATTCTCTGAATTTTATCAAGAAAATGTTTGCAAGAAGCAACATGAAGTTAACAGTAAAGAATCTCAGTTTTAAGATAATCTCAGTTAAATTCAACCTCAGGTAAGGAAATAATTTTTTAAAAATCCTAAGGCAACCAATAGGAGCATCCATCTGGAGCTGTGACTAAGAGATTACTGGTGACCCTCCAAACTAAATTAAGGTGACCAAGAGAGGTTTAATTGGATTATGATTATAAATATAATGCTCATGGCTGAGGAAATGCATTGTGTATAAGGAGAAGAATGATAGCAAGATATCTATAAAAAAAAAATCAAATCCAAGAAAGGGTTTAGCAGGAGTTGCCAGCCCATCCCCATAAAGAAATATCCCCCCTTACGGATGGATGCCATTGGGCTACAGAGCTCAATAACATCAGCCAGAAAGCTCAAGCGCCTGTTCTGAAAGCCCCAAACTCCTTGTGAAGATAAGCTGGCTTCTCACTGGGATATGACCACAAAGAGAGGCTATCACTGTCAGCTCACACATACTTGGGATTCTTGGCGGTTATGTTTCTCATTGAATATTAATAAAACAGAACTATTACTTTTCAGACATTTGTCTCTGTACCTGGTGAATGTGGTGAACGTGCATTGGTGTTTGAGAAACAATGAAACAGATGCTGTCAGTGCCCATGCATTTCCCCTGGGCCCACCCTGGGGACAGCAGCAGAGATTTTCCTCCCATACTCCCCTTGGCTTAAGGGTCAAGGAGAAGTGCTCAGCCTGTGTGCAAGGCCGGCTGGACACACCAGGGAGTTAATACCCCAAGAGCGACCCTCAACCAAGTAAGTGTTGGACAAATATCCCAACTTCCTGAAAATCCCATGGGAAAACTGAGGCATAGTCTATGCTGACTCCCCAGGTGTCTATAAAAAAAAAAAAACAACCCTCGAACTAAGATAGGTAACTCAGCATGCTGAGCAAGCAGGCTCCCCTCCCTTCAAAATCAAACAAGGGCTGTGGTGAATTCAAAAAGGTATGGAAGACCACCCAAGAAATCTGTCTAGGAGATAAGCTGGCTTTGCCCAAAGAATACAACCCATCCCAAAGCTCAGGGGAGTGTACCATAACCCACCTGAATGGTAATAGAAAGGGGCTTTTCCTTGCATTGATTCTCTTTAAACCCTATCGTTTCTCTTTAAACTCTTTGTGATAAGCATTAGTCAGTGCATGTGAATCTGGTAAATTATATCTCCCTGTCTTCTCTCATTTGTCTGGAGGTCACACTTCTCATAAATGGTTTCATAAGTGAAAAAGAAAAGCCCAGGTCCGAATATTACACATTGGCTTGATGTGGTTGGGAAGCAATGAAAAGGACAGAGAAAGAAAAGAAGGTAAAAGCATGTGGCAAGCAAGGGCAGAGGGTGGTAAAGAGCCAATTAGTAGATACCAGGAGTGACAATAGAGATGTTACTATAGTAATCCTCCCTTATCCATGGGGAATATGTGCCAAGACCACCAGTAGATGTCTGAAACCATGGAGAGTACTGAGCCCTATACTAGTATATACCATGTTTTTGTCCTATACATACATACCTTTTCACTTAAAGGAAGCAGTTATGGCTTCTCTTTGGAACATTGGAATTGCCACCATCACTACTCTTGTACTACAGAGTCCCATAGTACACTATATATAGTATGTTTTTGTCCTATACGTACACACCTTTTCACCTAAAAGAAACACTAATGGCTTCTCTTTGGAACATCAGACTTGTACTTTGGGGTCATTATTAAGTTAAATAAGAGTTACTTGAACATAAGCTCTGCAATACTGGGACAGTTAATTTGAAACCAGGTTGGTTTTAAGTGACTAATGAGCTGGTAGTGTGTACAGAAGGAAGCTACTGGACAAAGGGATGATTCACATCCCTGGCAAAGCAGAGCAGAACAGTGAGAAATTTCATCATGCTACTCAGAGTGGCACACAATTTAAAACATATGAATTGTTTATTTCTGGAATTTTAGGGAGGATGTAGAGCAGCTGGACATCTCACATGTTGCTGGTGGGAATATAAAGTAGTATCACCACTTTTACCTAAAAGAAACAAAAGATGAAGCTTTATACATAATAACAAAAAAATCAAAAATAGCCCAAATGTTCTTCAACAGATGAATGGATAAAATAAATTATGGTATATTCATACATTGAGATACTACCCAGAGAAAAAAGGAAAGAACTACTGGCAATAAACACCAATAAACCTCAGAGGCATAGTAATAAGCATGGCTGTATATACTTTCTAAAACAGGCCAAACTAATGAATGTAGACAGAAATCAGATTGGTGATTGCCTTGGGAGTGGTGGTGAAGGACTAGCATGAGGCATAAATAATATTGCAGGGCAATAATGTCCCATCTTGATTGGGGTGTAGGTATTCATCCTATATAATAAAAGGCTAATATGCAAATTGACCGACCAGTCGCTATTATGTGCACTGACCACCAGGGGGCAGATGCTAAATGCGGGAGCTGACCCCTGGTGGTCAGTGCACTCCCACATGGGGAGCACCACTCAGCCAGAAGACAGACTCATGGCTGGCGAGCACAACGACAGTGGTAGGAGCCACTCCTGCCTCCACGGCATTGCTAAGGATGTCCGACTGCTGGCTTAGACCTGCTCCCCATGCAGGCCTAAGCTATCAATCAGACATTCCCCAAGGGCTCCTGGACTGTGACAGGACACAGGCCTGGCTGAGGGACCCCCCACTGAGTGCATGAATTCCATGCATCAGGCCTCTCGTATCTATATATGTATGAAAATCCATAGAAGCCGAAACCGGTTTGGCTCAGTGGATAGAGCGTCAGCCTACGGACTGAAAGGTCCCAGGTTCGATTCCGGTCAAGGGCATGTACCTGGGTTGCGGGCACATCCCCAGTGGGAGATGTGAAGGAGGCAGCTGATCGATGTTTCTCTCTCATCGATGTTTCTAACTCTCTATCTCTCTCCTTTCCTCTCTGTAAAAAAAATCAATAAAATATATTTAAAAAAAAAAAGAAAAGAAAATCCATACAAGTATAAAATTTAGATCTGTGCCTTTTACTTAATATAAAATACACCTAAAATATATATTTGAGAATATTCAAAAACTGCATCACATACTCATATGTTATCACATTTCACTACAGCTGGGTGAAGCCTTTGTTAGTTTGTGATTCAACCAAAGTTGAGTGGTGCTTTTGCATGAATGGAGTCCCATGGCCTTATTTCCCCCCACAAAATAATTTCCCAAATTCATACAACTGTCATTTCCCACAAGAATAAATGCTATAACTACAGAGGAATTCTTTGTTTTTCTTTAAGTACAAAGTATTATCACATTCATTTCTTTCAGATAAAATATTGGGTCTAAATTGCGCTATACTCCAATACTGAAGAATTCTCTTTTCATCTGGCACCTTTGTTATTTTCCCCCTATGTACATATAAGAATTCTCTTAAGGGGACTCTGAATTACAGTGCGCTAACTGCTATGATAACTACATTGTCTCAAAGGAGGCCCCCAACCACATCATTAAGCACTTCTGATGCTACAGAGGGTAGGCATGGCTGTCTACTTTTTTCTTTTTGCCAAACTGTGAAAAGGGGACAAATCACAGTATTGATGTATGAGGCACTAAGTAGTATATTCAAGTAAAGTATCATTAACATATGTAAATATATCCAAGTCCCCCCAGTGCCCATCCTGAAGTATGGACTCAGGCACCATGTCCTTCTTCCATTCCTGCCTGTAAGTAAAACACTCAAGGGTTAACTTTACTCTAAAGGAAGGAGTCTATTTTGTTTTTTCCTACTAGTGTATGTTTTAGGACAATGTGTTTAAATAATGTCTAATGATATTTATTTCATATATATATATATATATATATATATATATATATATTCTACATCAAGTCTAAATGTATTAACTCTAGGACTCAATTTTTAATTTATAATTCAACATTATAACTCTCTGTAAGAAAGAAGAGTTAGAACATTCAGATGGTTGGGTCTCATTTAACATGACACTCTCAAAGATCCCGAAGGCCAAAACAGCTTTCATCTCCTAGTTTAATAGATTTAATTATGCTAAGAATCCTCCATCTGTAAAATTATTCTAACAATATCAATTGCCCTTCAATGCATGAATCAAATTATTTATAACATAGGACTTTGGCAAGAAATGGGGTACATCAATCAACTACAATTCTACAATAAAATTATAATTTAAGTCTCACCAAAAAAAGGTAAACAATTAAATGAAATAGCAGATGCCAGTGTCCTCTCAATAACCAAACACAGGAATCTCAGGTTAAACCAAACATACAGATAATACAGATTTTTCCTGGTTTAAATTTTAATTAAAGGATATTTCTGATGCTCTTGTATTTTCACAGGAGGATTCAGTAACTAGTTTAATTTTTTGCTTTGGGACTGCCACTGCTGAGATGCAGGAGTGGGGATGGGAAAGCGGCTTTGAAGGAGGAGAGAGGGTGGAAGGTAAACTTAGCTTGGGGTGTATTTTTAAGATATCACCCAGATGGAGACAAGTTGGAAATACAGCCTTGATGCTGAAGGGAGAGATTATAGTTAGAAAACACAGATTCGGTGATAACTATTGCAGAGATCATTGTGAGAGCCATGGCGCTGGATGCAATTATAGAGGGAAAGAATCACTCCTGGAGAAAAGCAAAGGAAAATCTCCTTAAAGGGAGTGAAGAAAACTACAAGGATATGAGGGGAGAGAGAGTCCAAAAGGCGTGATAGAGAATCTTCAGAGATCAGGTGGACTGAGGGTTAAAATGAACTTGTTGAATTTTTATTTTATTTATTTGTTTGTTTGTTTGTTTTAGTAAGAACTTTACTATTAGTGGAGTTCTGGAAGAAGGGAGAATGAGATAAACCTTGTCCTACGCTAGAGAAAGAATGGAAGAATACATGAGCACTTCAAAATGTCTGGAAGAAAACTTCTTGAGAGGGCAGCTGTTCGAGGGGAAAGGCATTGATGACGACCTGTGGATTAAGGATAAGAAGGCAAGAAAAAATACTTTGCGTAGACCAGCAAAATATGAAGCTCACCTGGAGATGCAAAGTCCAAGAGCAGGTGGGGGTTGATGAGATTAAGGGCTCACAGCTTGCAGTAAGGTGTTATAAATATGTTATAAATATATGAGCCTCCATGTGGGAGGGAGGGAAGGAGAGATGCAAGTCACAGATGGACTGCATTCTCTGTGAAGTAGAAGGCAGGACCATTTGCAGAAAGCAAGAGAGAAAATGAAGAGAGAAAAGACATAGCCACACCATCGCTTGGAATTTCACAATCCTCCTTAACTAACCTCTCTTACTCTTTACTGACAAGCACAGAAATAACTTGATTAAATTCATGTTAAATTAAACTAAATGCAGTTTCATTTCAAATAAAAAGTATTTTCTTTATTTCAGTGTAGTAACCCCTGTCCAATAACTTCAGTAAGTTTTAACATCATATTCGCTTCACTTTATCTTTCATTGTATTTCTGGCTTTCAAGACAC
The DNA here is from genome assembly GCF_000327345.1 of Myotis davidii. Classification (NCBI taxonomy): domain Eukaryota; kingdom Metazoa; phylum Chordata; class Mammalia; order Chiroptera; family Vespertilionidae; genus Myotis; species Myotis davidii. The sequence goes on from NW_006286587.1 coordinate 6,481,714, forward strand.
ATACCAAGTTATAGCTTTAACTAAATATCACAATCCCTAGATATTTTTCCATCTGTATCCTATGATCATTATGAGAATTCCTGACTTTAATAAATCATTTGAGGAAAGGATGTAAAAATTCACCCATAATAATTAAGTAGATTGAACCCATTTTTCGCTTCAAATTTGGCAAATTAACATATAAACATATTTGTGTTATTTAAATTATCACTCTGTGTTAGTATAGTAATATATGATTTGTATGATCACAAATGCAACAACAAAATGCAAACAGAAAAAAGTTTGATGACAAGTGACAGTGAGCAAAGAATTTTAATATCACAGCTTCAAAATGGCTGTGATAAAATGTGCTAGCTCAACTGAAAGAATCACAATGTCTGTTTTGTCAGCTTTCAAGTTTATCAAATTTTTTCCCAGTCTCTCCATTCCCTCTGAGTATATTTTCTTGGAAAATTATCAAATCTCTAAGTAAAGATAAAATGTATTCTCTCCAGATATGGAAATGTTGAAAATGTTTCATTGTATAGAAAATTGCTCCAAGACTAGTATGACATAAGATTAACATCTGAAGAGAATAAAACTAAATAGATCTGTGAGGAGAAAAGTGTTTGAATCAGTAAAAAGTAACTGAAAAAAAATGGCAATCAACAAAACTGGTTTATTTGATCACATGTCACTCACAAGAATATGTCCAGTATGTCAAAAGAAATACTTAACTATTAAAGTAGTATGTCTTGGATGATGGTGTCGGTATTTCCAAAGGGCAATTTTTTAGGCAGCCTCGAGGTCAGGATAGTGTCCTAGAATGATCTGACCCACACATCCCTGACCTACCCAACTTGCCTGTTAAACACCCCAGCCAATAAGAAGCACTGATCCATAGTACTTTATTCTTCCCATCTGCCCACATCCTTTAACTTCTGAGGGGTACATTTAAGTATTTCCTAATCACTCACCATGCAGCTGCTAAAGGTGGCAAGAAAAAATTCTAAGAAAGAATAATTTTTAAGTCAAAACAAAAAGAGCATTGATGGAGCCATAGTGATGGCTTAGTTTTACTAACCATTATTTACAGTGAATTCACATATATTACCATCAGTTTACTCTAACCATATAAATAAGGCACACGAGGCAGAGAACGGACAGTTACTTGCCTGGTTTCATAAAGGTAATTAGTCATCTGGCCTTGTATCTCTCATCTCTTCAAATTCTCCGCCTCCCATTCTCTACTCCAGCTCTACTAGTACCCATCCTGTGATCAGAAATGGCAAGCATGATCCCACCTTCTGGCCTTTGCACAGGTTGTACCCTCTATCTGGAATGCCAACTCCCTGGGTTCCCACACAGCTCTCTGTGAGAGTCTCTTACTTACTTCAAATCTCTGATATATTTCAGTACAGCTTCAGTCTTTCCTAAATATTGCCCATAAGCTTACTTCTTAGTTTAAATATTTGAGACTTAGGAGAAGTGAATTATGAATGCAATCCCTTGAAATTACTTAAACTAAGTTTTAGTTTCTTCATCTATAAAAAATTGACACCTACTATGCATGGTTATGAAAAGGATTTGCATATATAAGCAGGTGTGTGTGTGTGTGTGTGCGTGTGTGTGCTTGCGTGTGTGTACATTTACAGTGGTGTGCTAGTATATGTTTAACACTGGCTACCCCTCCAAAAAATAGATTTTGCTAAAATAGATTTGTGAATAGATGCCCAGTAACACAACATCATATAGTATTTTCCACATACATACATTCGATTTAAATAACCACAAGAGCATAAATAATAGTAAAATGAAGTAAAGCATACTTCTTAAAATGAAATTGTTTAATTGTGTGTATATCATTTTTAATAATGGCCAGAAATTAGTTGGCTTTACCACACGTGTGTGTGTGTGTGTGTGTGTGTGTGTGTGTGTGTGTGTGTGTACAAACACAAATCAAAGCCAGTGCCATTTACGGGAAAGAAAACTACAACATTCACCTTGTTTTCACTAAACAGACATACATTAAAGGAAGCATCGCCTCCACTGGCTATGATCTTATACCAGTAATGGCTAATATATTTAGTTACAGGGCTGTAGCAACAACTTTGATGCTAACGCACAGGAACTCTGAGATGTATCAAACGAAGGATTGCAGAGGGATGTCAATCAAGCAACCACAGAAAAAGTGAGTCCAACAACAAGGCAAGGATCTATCACTGGTGAGCAGTTTGTCACAATAGACACCTGTTCTTTTTACTGAAACCTCACCGTGACAGATTTCCAACAAGCTTGTCAGGACACATCCTCGAGTCATTACTAGCCCAGACAAACTTTAAATCAAGGTCAAGGTGAAATTATTCCACACCACCATCCAAATCCTAAACTGCTAACCCCCTTCAGTTGTGTTAAAATCCCAGAGGGGCAAATATGGGCAAAATGGGGGAGGGAAGCATGAGAAATAAAGGTAAAGTGACCTATATTAAAAGGTATTCTCTGGCAACTGCAGCACAGAATTAAACCTTCACCTTGCAAAATATAAAAGGCATCACACAAAACATCTTGTCTTCTCTTATGATCTGCTCATATCTAAGCCACTGTCATACTTTCACCTTTGTGGAAACTAGATATTTGGGACAATTTATGCATGCCTCTACCCATCATTGAAAGTCTCTTTTCTTATTCTTCTTGTGTTACATATTAAAGAGGCACCAAGACTCAGCTTCATTCTAGAAGTATCCCATCACCACAAGCAGTGAGGAGAGCAGTTAAATCAGAGGGGCAACTTACCTTGAGCCAGCCAGCAAGGGTCTCAGAGCTTTTAATAACCAGCAAGCACAAACTTAGGATGTAAAAAGGACGTGCAGGTGAATAAAGACCAGAACCCAGTCTTCAAAATTCCCTTGGTCTATTCACAAAGATGACCCTACTAGAAGGTGATCACCGGGCTGGAATGCATCTGGTAAAATAAGGCCACTGAAGGCCGTAAGAGCATTTTTTAGCCTAGAGCAGTGGTCGGCAAACTCATTAGTCAACAGAGCCGAATATCAACAGTACAACGACTGAAATTTCTTTTGAGAGCCAAATTTTTTAAACTTAAACTATATAGGTAGGTACATTGTTATTAACTTAATTAGGATACTCCTAAGGCTTAGGAAGAGCCACACTCAAGGGGCCAAAGAGCCGCATGTGGCTCACGAGCCGCAGTTTGCCGACCACGGGCCTAGAGTATTAAAAGCCCACAATATGCAATTTAGGCGGAACGGATCAATTATTTGTAGAAGTATGAAGGCAAGGTCTTAGTTACTCAAGTACAAATGAACATTTCTGTAAAATCTCTGCTTGGCGTGCTGCTTTCTTTAGGGAGCACTCTATGTGTCGAAAGTTATGCCTAATTCACACCTCTTGGTCCAAGCAGGTGTCATTTTGGCTTCATCTTGCTGGCAGAGCTGCGTTTCTTGGGGACAGATGGCTATCAAACTGCTCTTCCATTTGCAATACACACCAGATGCCCTCACAACTCAAAGTGAAACAGTAGGCCCTTGAAGGTGTGAGCACTTACACTCTAAGTTTAAAGACTCACTTGATATCTAAGTCTTCCCCCAGGAAGGAAAAAAAGCTTCCATTTAAGCCACTCTTTTCTGTTTTTCCTAAAACATTGCATATGCAGTCTTTACTCTTGCCATCATTAGGAATTAATATTAAAGGTGACTTCAAGAGCACCGCAGGCTTGACCTCCCTTGAATAAGCAGGGTTCATGACAGTGCAGGCACCATACCTGAACCCCCTCTCCTGGCCCCATATATGGTGGTGAGGCAAAGACTGGAAAGACCAGGATTCCTCCAGGAAAGCCACGGAGCTGCCTCCTGAACTTCTTGCTGAGGCTCCAGGACAGGCTGAAATACAGCATCCCCCCTCCCTAATCCCCAGAGACGTTACAAAGTCACGGCTGAGGACCATATGGGCTGGCATCAGTCAAAAGTTATCAACAAATGAATCTAAAAATCAAGTGAATAAATAATCTGATAAACAATAAACTGGTGAATATAATAGAATCAGGGGCATAGAAAGGGAGTGGACTGACTATTCTCGGGGGGAAAGGGCTGTTGGGGGTGCAGGAAGAGGCTGGACAAAAATCGTACACCTATGGATGAGGATAGTGGAGGGCAGGGAGTTATGGGCAGAGGATGGGGTGGAAACTGGGTGGAGGGGAGCTATGGGGGGAAAAAAAGAGGAACAACTGTAATAATCTGAACAATAAAGATTTAATTTAAAAAATACTGCCCAGGGAATGACACCAATAAAACTGATTCCCCCCTAATCCTAATCATATTGCATGCATTTGGACACACAATAGGATGCTGATGCAAATCAGGAAAGGGGGGTGTCCTCTCCATACCCAAGACACAAGCAAATGAATAAGCATCAGCTTGAAGAAGTTGAGGAGGCAGCTGTCAGAGAATCTAACTTAAGGAACTTCCTTCCCCAGCACAGCTTTCCACTCCAACTCCCCAACTGCTCCCCTGCGATAGCTAAAAGAGCCTGCCTCTTGCGGAGGCAAAGCTAACTGTGCGGCGCAAACTTTCTCTACTAGTTCTGCTCTTGCACTGGAAATTTCTGCCATTGAGAACCGAGGTGAAGAGACAAAGCAGATCCTGCCATGATTAAGCCACAGCATCATCCACAAAACAAATAATCAAATTTGTTTGCCTGTCACAGAGCAAATGGTGCAAAAGAAGCCCCAGGAGAGATACATTTTTAGGTTGAGGTGAAGTGTGGGAAGAGGAAGAAAGGGGAAGAGAGAAGACTATTCCAGGGCACGAGGGGGTGGGAGGACAGAAGGTTTGGGTGGGAATGTTACATAAAGGGAAGAGGGTCACTAAAATAAGCCACCTATGACTAGTAACATTATAGTCTGATCTTTATTCCAGACTATAATGTGGGAGGGAAGGAGGAGAGAGTACCTCTGAGAATAAACTCCTAATTCAGAGTTGGTCTCAAATCCAGTCAAGGCTAAGAGGAAAGGGGGGAAATGAATGTGTCTAAACTTGTGCTGAAGAAGAGTGCCACCATCTGCAGCTACCAAGGGGCAGCTTCCAATGGGATACAACCCGCTACAAGTCCAAGCACCGACACACTCAACTTCCTTTTAGGTTATAAATAACATTTTTTATTTTCTCCAAAACCCTGTCTCATCATCCCTCCACTTTTCGTCCCTTTTATCATCAAGATCCACAAAAGCAGAGCTTTCACTGCGGCATCTCCTTCTGAATCACCCACTCCCACGGCCCCTTGATACTTCTCTTAGATAGGGTTGATTCTGATTCCCTATTTACCAAAAGCAGTGGGGTCTGTCCTCAACCTTCCTGGCTTCCCTGCAGCACTGGGAATGAGTGGGATGCATTCCAGAAGTCTTGTTTTTGTTCCTCCCTCTTAGAGATCGACTGTCAGGCCCATTTCATTTACATGATAGTAAGATCCAATATTCTGTACTTAAAATAGCAAATTTTTAGATGAAGCTTCCTAAAGAGGCTCTTAATCATTTGAGAAATTTCTATGAAATTCAGTTCCCCAAGAACAAAATAGATGGATATATATATATATATATATATATATATCATAAAATATCTAGAAACTCATTTAGGAGAGGTCTTCTGAAATCCAAGAGTGTCTTAACCTTCCCCTAAAGCTATGAAGTTGTTTTCTCTC
>NW_006286587.1:6487510-6495571 GCF_000327345.1 Myotis davidii
CCAGAAAAACTATGTCTGCCAGCTAGAAAAAAAAAAAATCTCTATCCCCACCATGATTTCAAATACCTTTAAATTAAATGTGATATTGCCAAGATTTATAATGGAACATTTGATTATAATAAAACCTAATGATTTCAGACTAATTGTAGGAGAGGCCAGTATAAATTAAAGCATCTCAATTCTGAAGCCCTTGAGATAACTTATTAAAATTAATTCCACACATAAAAGTAACTCAAACTGAAGGCCACCAAAATGCTGTGAAGAAGGAGGCCCTGAGGAAACGTTTGTAAAGTAGCTGCTTGCTACTTTACCAGGGAGTGGACCTCAGCAAGCAAGAGTGAGGGGCGAGGAGCTAAAACAGGGAAGCAAATGGAGCCAATACGAAAATGCTTACAGTGCCAGTCACTACTAGGGTGACTGATTTCTCTTGATCTCCTGGGGCCATTCTCTGAGAAACCGTAAGAAATGCTTCTTAGGACAGTCAGGCTGGGAGAAGAATATTTTAACTGCCACTTGCTTCTCACCGGTCAAAGATTAGCCTTGTGTGGGGGACATTAATTGCTCCTATTCTGGGTGTGTGCAGTCAGGAGGGTCTCATGGAGTCCCATGCTTTGGATATAAACAAAGAAGGCAAAATGCATGTGGCTCATGCATAACATGGGGTGGCACCAGGCTGGACTTGTGAGATGATGTTTGGAGGCCAGAAAGAGCTGGCGGTCATTGTAGTGACTGAAGAGATAAGTGAGGCCAAGGGGCTCTGCAGTGTCATATAAAGAATGCTTAATGCAGGCGTCGCTGTATATATGGGGGATGCAACTAATGTGTACACATATCTCTTATATGCATTGTTAGCATCTGGAAAGGCATCCCAGAAGTTATTAACATGGGTTACATATGTGGGGGGGAGTAGTTTCATAAATGGGGGCAGAGAAAGGAGCCTTAACTGCACATTATTGTATGTTTCAATTTTTGAACCATATAAATGTGTCTTATTCAAAAAATTAAATAATTTAATAACTTTAAAGTTAAATACAGAGGCCCCCCCCACAAAAGATTTCAAATCAGGAAATCACCAGTGACCCTAGGACACTATTATTTAAAGAGCACCAAAGCTTCCTAAAACATTTAGAGAATAATGAGGGACAAAGACAAACAAAAGGATCAAGTCTTTTAACTGAGAACATTGTCACTGTTCTGAAAGCAAACACTGCACAAGAAATGCTCATTTTAAAAATGTGAGTTCATTGGAAATTGACATCCAGAATTAATAGCAGCAGTTGCCAGAAACTACAAAACCCCTTTACCAGGAAATCAATAACCACTTACGACACCAAGCCCAGATAGCATGGAATGATATGCAAGGGCATGGCCCAGCACACATCTGAGGACTGTAAAGTGTAAGGCTCACCAAAGTACTTAAACAACAACAGCTTTCCTGAGAGAGGAAAGGAGCAATCCTCCTTTCTGTGAAAATAGATATATTCCACATCCAAACAATTTGGATGACTTATGGCAAACAATAAGAAAGGAAAACACATTAGGGAGATTCTGAACATAACACATGGCCTTCAAAATAGACCATCCTATATAATAAAAGCCTAATATGCTAAGTGTCCAGTCATCTGGTGATCTGGTCATCCATTCAACTAATCAAAGCATAATCCTATATAATAAAAGCCTAATGTGCAAATCGACCAAATGGCAGAATGACCAGTAGGCGGGGGGTGGGGCTGGTGAGCAGGGGCGCCAGGCGAGCCAAGGCAGGTGCTAGAGGGTAGAGGGAAGGGACATCAATCAGGGGAGGGTGGTGAGTGGTGGTGGTGGAGGGACAATCAGGGGGTGAGGCCGGCCCACGGGTCGCCTCCCACAGAGGGGAGCAGGCCTAAGCCATTAATCAGACATCCCCCAAGGGCTCCTGGTCTGTGAGAGGGCACAGGCCAGGCCGAGGGACCTCCCTGAGTGCAGGAATTCGTGCACTGGGCCTCTAGTTTCTGAAATTAAGGCAGACCAAGTGGATATTGGAAAAACTGATGTAATCCAGAACCTGTAATTTATCTAAACCAATTTTTAAGCAAAACATGATGCAATTTCTATATTGGCATTAATGTACCACATATAAGAGAAAAACAACCTGCCCATAGACATTTTCAGGAAGAAGAATTAAAATAAATGGAAACATTATACTTAGTAAGTTGTCCAGGAACCAATAAGTCCCTTTCTCAATCAAACATTCCTAACTCCACCTGTTTTGTTTTATTTTTCTGTGCCACCCACAATTAAAATCCTGAAGCCTTTAAAACCATCCCCCAAATCTGACATAAAAGGGCACCATATACCAATGGGATAAGTTCATCATTTTGGTAGTATTAAAGTAAATAAAGGCAAAGACTAATATGGGAAAGAATTTATATATACAATTAAGCTAACTCTGCCTTTATCGGCCCTCCCTGCTGTGGGGGACCGCCTAGTCCCTTGTCACTAATAAGTGTGGTCTGGGGACCAGCATCATCATCACTGCCAGGGAACTTGTTAGAAATGCAGAATCTCAGACCCTAAGCCAGACCTGCTGAATCAGATTTTGCATTTAACAAGAATCCTAGTGAGTCATATGTTCACAGAAGTTTGAGAAGCACTATCTTGACTGCACAGTCACATGGTGGCACTGATACACATACATGCAGACTTCTGAGAGCCTTCTCAGACTTGCTGAATCTCAGAGGTCGGCCATGTAGATACAGTAAGCCAGCACTTCCAGTAATCTTTAAAATCAGGCACAGAAGAGAGACATATACAGCAATGAAAGTAAAATGAGAGTCCAGAGAAAAACACAGACCTCTATGTTCAGTTCATTTTTTAATTAAAACTTGTATGTTTTGACATGTCCAATATTTTTTTATTGAGACGTGGCTGGCATACAGAAAAGGGTGTATATTTTTAAGGTATGTCTCTTGATCATAAGTACACACCTGTGAAATCATCATCATATATAACGCCATAATCTTAACCATCACCTCTAAAAGTGCCCTCCATCTTTTTAAAAAATAACATTTAGCATAACATCTACCCTCTTTAATTCTTAAGTAGATACAATACAGTAGTGTTACCTCTATGTACCATGCAATACAGTAGATCCCTAGGACTTATTTATCGTGCATGAAACTATATCCTTTGACCAACACCTCCCCAAGTCTGCCTCTCCCTCACTACTTTAGATTCCTGATATAAGTGAGATCATGAAGTATTCATTCTTCTATGTCTAGCTTATTTCATGTAGCATAATGTCTTCCAAGTTTGTCTATGTTGTAGCAAATGGCAGGATTTCCTTATCTTTTAAGATGGAATAATATTCCATTGTACATAAATAGCATATTATCTTTATCCATTCATCTGTTGGTGGACATTTAGGTTTCCATACCTTTGCTATTGTGAATAATGCTGCGATAACACGGGAGGACAGGTCTCTCTTTGAGATCCTGATTTCAGTTTTGTTGAGCATATAGATGCTAAGATAGTTCAATGGGGGAAAGAATAGTACCTTCAACAAATGATGCCAGATGACTAGATATCTACATGCAAAAGAATTTTTGACCTCCACCACTCTCACTATATATATAAAATTTAACTAAAAATGGGTCAAAAACTTAAATGTAAGAGCTAAATTATAAAACCCTTGGAAGAAAACATAAAGGGTAAATCTTCTTGACCTCAGGCTATTTGACAATAATTTTTTAGATACAACAACTAAAGCACAAGCAACCAAAGAAAAATATAGATAAATTGACTTCATCAAATTTAAAAAACTTATGTGCAAAGGACACTATAAGAGAATGAAAAGACAATCTGTAAAATGGGGAAAAATACTTGAAAATCATGTATCTGATAATGGTCTGGGATTCAGAATATATATGTCCGGGACCCTTCAAGGGATGTCTGACTGCTGGATTAGGCCTGCTTCCTGCCTGTGGGGAGCCGGCCTAAGCCAGCTCCTCAAGCCGTCAGTCAGACAACCTTAGCGCTGCAGCGGAGGCAGGAGAGGCTCTTGCCACTGCCGCTGCGCTCGCCAGCTATGAGCCCAACTTCTGGCTGAGCGGTGCTCACCCTGTGGAAGCACACTGACAACCAGGGGGTAGCCCCTGCATTGAGCCTCTGCCCCCTGGTGGTCAGTGCATGTCATAGCGACCAGCTGTTCTACCGTTCAGTCCATTTGCATATTAGCCTTTTATTATATAGGATATATTACTCTTATATATGTATATCCATATCTTTTATTTTTAAAATAAATGAGTTATAAGAATTCCCAAATGCCCAATCTAAAAATAAGTATACATTTTTCCAAAGAAGACATACAAATGTCCAATAAGCACATGAAGAGATGCTCCATATTTTTAGTCATCAGTGACATAAAAATCAAAAACACAATGAGATGCCACTTTACACCCACTAGGATGGCTAGAATCAAATAGATCATAACAAAAAGTGACAAGAACATGGAGAAATTGGAACCATGGTGGGAATGCAAAATGGTGCATTTCTTCAAAAATTTAAATATAGAGTGCAAATGATCTAACAATTCCACTTCTAGGTATATACCAAGGAGAATGGAAAACCTATGTTTACATAAAAATTTGTAGTCACGTTTTCATAGAAGAAGCATTATTCACAATAGCCAAAAATTGGAAACAACCCAATGTCCATTAACTAATAAATGAATAATCAAAATACAATGGAATATTATTTGATCACAAAAAGAATTTAATACTGATAGATGCTATAACATGGATGAACCTTAAAAACATTACGCTAAGTGAAAAAGGTTAATCACAAAGGACCATAGATTGTGTGACCCTATTTATATGGAATGCCCAAAATAGGTAAATTCATACAGACAGAAAGTAGACTGGTGGTTGCCTAGGACTTACAAGTTTGGTGGGGTGGGGAAAAAAGGAATGACTGCTAATAATTATTATATTTATGTTTAGGGTGATGAGAATGTTCTAAAACTGCTTGTGGTGATGGATGTACAACCCTGTCAATATCACTAAATTGTGTATTTTACTTGTATAAAATATTAATTCTATCTCAATAAAGCAAATAATTAAAAACTCACATGAGTAATTATCTCTAGGGGAGAGAAGACAAAGCAATTTGGAGATAAATGCACAAAATGATTTCAACTAAATTAGTGTTATATTATTTCATATGCCTGGTGGTGGGTGGTATATGATCATTCATTATATTACTCTTTGGACCTTGTATGTGACTAAATTATTTATAATAATTTGTTTTAAAAATGTTCCCAGGAGGAAGATTTGTGCTCTGACCACCTCCATCACCTCCTCGTTCTCAAGCAATATTCTAAATTAGGGGTAGGGAACTTTTCTTTTTGCCAAGGGCCATTTGGATATTTATAACATCATTTGTGGGATATACAAATTATATCCTTAAAAATTAGCCTGCTATATTTGGTCAAAAATTTAATTAACTCACCCCTAATGTTTTGGAAGGTCCAGACCAAATGATTTTGCAGGCCAGACATTCTCCACCTCTGTTCTAAACCTTTAAGTATGTACCAGATACACCTATGATTCTTACATAAAAACAGAGATTCAGGGCCGCACACCAGATCTATCAAATCAGAGATTCTGGGGTGGTAAACTAACCATGAAAAATGGCCAGGTAATTTTGCTGAATAATTGATACTACTTTTCTGTTGAGGCAATCAAAAACTATTATATTTTTAGTAGCCTCATATGATGACGACTCAGATTCCAGATTTGGGGGATCACCCTTTGTTTAAAAAAATTAAAAAAGAGATAATAAGAGCTTGAGGCCACAAATATCACTGTTTTTAGAAAGAAAAGTAACAGCTGAGACAACTAAATGATCTTGCAGGCAAATATTTATTTCCTCCCATCAGGAATTTAATTGGGTATATAGTTGGATCTTGTCTTTGTCTAATCCATGTTGGACTTAGATTGGGTTCTAGTTCATTCTACTTGCTGAAAAATCAGACATGAATAGTTTTAAATTTAACAGTTTTGACTTGGATAGTTTTGATTTATTCTGTTACCTCTACCTTCTATCATTTGTCTCTTTAGAAGTAGGGTAATCCTTTCTTGTGTGTGTGTGTGTGTGTGTGTGTATGGTGTGTGTGTGTGTGTGTGTGTGTGTGTGTGTGTGTGTGTGTGTTTCACTGAGAACATCATTTCTTCAAGCTTGTTGGCTGTTGTTTTTGTGCTGCTGAAGTCCAGGCTCTTCCCAGTCTTTGGGCCAGCTGAAAGTGCTCTCGAAGGTCCCTAGAATGCTTTTGACACTGATTTTTGGTCACTTCACATTTGAAAACAGTGTTCACGCTGTTATTTCATGTTTTAAGATGCATTGTCTCTACTGGACCAATGTTTCTCAAACATCTTACATTTTATTCATATCCCACATCCCTTATTTCTGTCACATAGCACCTGTACAATCATTAATTTATAATTTTATTTAAACCAATTTCAAATTGATTCATTTTTAAAGTTATTCTCACCTATTAAATATAAATTCATGAAAACACAGGTTTAATGTGCCTGTTATGTTTAGACAATTGCATCGTTGCTAACAATTTGTAAAAGTTTATCTGTCAGTGCCCTGGCCAGATGGCTCAGTTGGTTAGAGCATTGTTCCACACATCAAGAGGTTATGGGTTTGATCCTGGTCAGATCACATACCTAGATTGCGTGTTCAGTCTCTGGCAGTAGTGCATATGGGAAGCAACCGATCGATGTTTCTCTCTCGCATCCATGTTTCTCTCTCTCTCTCTCTCTCTCTCTCTCTCTCTCTCTCGCTCTCTCTCTCCCCTTCCTCTCTTTCTAAATTTAGTTTTTCAAAAAGTCCTTGGGTGAGAACTTTTTTTAAAGTTTATCTGTCAGCTATCTAATATCATAATGCATACCACACCTGGAACAGAAAGCACCCTTTGGAAAACACTGCCTGAAAGGCTGCCAGGTCAGAAATTCGTTCTGAGGGAGCCTCCTCATCCTTTTAAGTTGTCAAACTTTGGAAAGGCTCTGGCCATGTGGTCCTATTTATCTTTCCTCTGACTTTCCATTCTGCACACATTTTCCTAACACTGCAGCTCTACCTTCCAATGCTCAAATAACAGACGCTTCCTCCCAAGACTTGCTGGCTTTATTTGGCTACCTTACCCTTCTTGGGCAGAGTTAAGTCCAGGGTCAGAGAAGCTACCACCACCTTTTGGTCAGTGGTCTTCAACCTCCACTGTACATGGAGGGCTTTCAAAAATCCTGATATTGAAGCCCTACCTCAGAATCATAAACCAGGATCACTTGGAATGGGGTCCAGACATCAGTATTTTTAAAGCCCCCCAGGGGCCTCCAGCATGTAGCCAAGTTGACAGCTGCTCCTTTAGAAAGACACATATCAGCAAGGCAAACCAAGAACCTGGCAAAGGCAGCATGTAACTAGAGTTAATTTAGCAGATCTTTGATTTCTTGACATCTCCAGACACTACAATTTATAATTCCAACTCTGCATTGCACTGATGATTAGAGATATTGAGCATCTTCTCATATGCCCTCTTTGAAGAAGTATCTATTCAAGACTTTTACCCATTTTTTAATTGGAGTGATTGTTTTTTGGTGTTGAATTATAAAAATTCTTCATAAATTTTGGATAGTAACTCCTTATCAAATGTATCAGTGAGTATGTTCTCTCATTCAGTGGGTTGTCTTTTCTTTTTGTTGATGGTTTTCTTTGCTGTGCAAAAACTTTTTAGTTTGATGTAGTCCCATTTGTTTATTTTTTCCCTTTGTTTTCCTTGCCCAAGGAGATATATTGGAAAAAATATTGCTATGAGAAATGTCCAAGATTTTACTGCCTGTGTTTTCTTCTAAATTTTTTTATAGTTTTGAGTCTAACATTTAAGTCTTTAATCTCTTTTAAGTTTATTTTTGTGTAGGATGTAAGAAAGTACTCTAGTTTCTTTGTGTGCGTGTGTGTGTGTGTGTGTGTGTGTGTGTGTGTGTGTCCAATTTTCCCAATACCATTTATTGAATAGTC
>NW_006286587.1:6495653-6500012 GCF_000327345.1 Myotis davidii
CAGTGCCCATCAGTAGGAAATCTGTGATACATTTACACAATGAAATACTACTAAGCTGTTAAAAAAGAAAGAAATCTTATGAAATCATGGACCTGGAGATCATTATGGCAAGTGAAATAAGCCAGTCAGAGAAAGACAAGTACCATATGATTTCACTCATATATGGAATCTATTAAACCAACAAGAAAAACAGAGACAGACTGATAGAGAGCAGGCTAACAGCTCTCAGTGGGAGTTGGGGGGCTGGAGGGGGTAGAGAGATTGACCAAAACGAAAAAAAATGAGAAAAAACTCATGAACCTCATGTAGGAGATACAGTGGGGAGAGGTGGAGGAGGATAGGGGGAATAAATGGTGATAGAAGGAGATATGACTTGGCCTAGTGAACACACAATATAGTGTACAAATGATATGTTGTAGAATTGTTCACCTGAAACCTGTATACTTTTGTTCACCAGTGTCACCCCAATAAATTAAATAAAAAGAAAAAATAAGAAAATATAAGTAAAAATATAATTCCCATACTGTGATACCAAATTTGAAATTATGCTTTGACCAGTAGCTGTTAAATGATATACTTGCAAAATGTACTCTACTTGTGCCCTGGCCAGTATTTCTTGGTGGTTATAGCATCTACTCGCACATCGATGGGTCATGAGTTTGATTCCTGGTCAAGGTCATGTACTTGGGTTGCAGGTCCCATCCCCAACCCCAGTTGGGGAGCATGAAGGAGGCAACAAATCTCTCTGTCTCTCACACATCTCTCTCTCTCTCTCTCTCTCTCTCTCTCTCTCTCTCTCTCTCTCTCTCTCTCCCTCCCTCCCTCTCTCCCTTTCTCCCCCCTCCCTCTCTGCCTTTCTCCCTTCTGCTCTCTAAAAATCAATGGAAAAATATCCTTGTGAGGATTAACAACAACTAAAAATGTATTCTACATGCTACTACCGCAATGGGTAATCCATTTCTTAACATAGACTATTAAAAACTTGCAAAGTCAGGTTTCCCCATTTTTTCACATAAGCAAATAAAAGATTTGCAAAGTTAAGTTTTACTATACACACACACATTTATATACATATATACATTCAGACATTCATGAAGCAAGTCTTCAAATAACTCTAGTGATATGGAAAACACCATGGTAGTCAGCTCACTAAGGACACATCTGGTGGACACATCTGGTGGCCACATCAGCAAAGGAAGCAGCCTAACAGTTTATATAGATTGCATGATTTGCTGCAAATTTTCATATATTCTGTGCTGCCTAAGCATTACTTGAATATCTCTTTAATGACTGTGGAATATTTAAATTGAGTAAAATGAGCACCAGATTATTTACAGTGTGTGCTGACCAATGATCCCCGTTTTACAAATAAATCTGTATTTCAATATCTATCTAAACATATCTATACATCTATATTATTTATATATAGATATTTATATCATTCTCTCTTCCTCCCTATCCATCTCCCCCCAAAAAGTAATGTGTTCCTAGAATTTAAAGGAAAAGCAAGGAAGGAAGGAAGGAAGGAAGGAAGGAAGGAAGGAAGGAAGGAAGGAAAGAAGGAAAGGTTTTGGGGGTTCATTTTACTAATAAAGAATGGTCCAGTGCAAAATTACCATGTGGGCCAGTCCAATTCCGGCATAGAGAAAACTATCCTATATAATAAAATCTTAATGTGTAAATTGACCAAAGGGCAGAATGACCAGCAGAATGACCGGTCACTATGATGCGCACTGACCACCAGGGGGCAGACACTCAATGCAAAAGCTGCCCTAAACCCTCAGGCCCCCGGCCAGCCAAGGCAGGTGTGAGCAGCGGGGGGGGGGCAATTGCCCCACTGGTCACACCACAGAGGGAGGTGACCCATGGCAGTGGCAGGGGGCAGGGTCAGTGAGCAGGCAGCACCAGGATGGCCAAGGCAGGTGCCAGCACGGACCCCCTGATCGCCCCACTGGTTGCCTCACAGATCGACCCTGATCACCAGCCTGGTCTAGGGACCCTACCCATGCATGAATTTTGTGCACCGGGCCTCTAGTTTGTAATATTTGCTATCAAGTCTAACAATGTGGAGTGAGAAAGGAAAAGGGAGTGGTGGTACTCTGACCAGTGGTGCAGACTGCATGACGGTGAGGCTGGAGGGCCCCCCAGGAACTAAGGGCCATGCTAAAGTTGTCCAAGCTGGTCTCTATGACTAGAAACTCAGCCGATCATGTCTATCTATGTATTTACATTATACAGTCCAACACCTGAATACATGTAATTTTAAAATATTATGTTTAAGAACCCTTCAAAAGTATAAAAGTTAACATATGCTCACACAGCTGGTGAAACAATGTGAGGTGGGTGATGGAAAAAGTGACTGCGCTCCCTCTAGCCATCCTTCATCCTGTCTTCACATCCCACCCTCCATGGGGTAAGGAGTCAGAATGCTTCATTCAAACACTGGATTCACCAGTTTCCCTCTTGGTGACTGTGGAAAAGGTGACTTCATCTCCATCAGTCTGTTTCCTTACCTTCATAACAGGTATAAATTTTAGCAATTACAGCACTGATCTCACATTTTGTTTGTTTGTTTATAAATAAGAAATTCTTAGACCAGGTCCTGGCATAGTCATCAAAATATGTTAGCTATCATTATGGCTCTATTATATCAGGAATTGTACACCTGAACCCTACATAATTTTATTAACCAATGTTACCCCAATAAATTCAGATTAAAAAAATAAATTAATTTTTAAAATTCCAGAAATAAACAATCCAGTTTTATGCCATGCTGAGTAGCATGATGAAATCCCGTGCTGTCCCTCTCCATCTTATCTGGGATGTGAATCATCCTTTGTCCAGAGTCTCCATGCTGTATACTCTACCCACCCGTTAGTCACTTAGTAGCCCTCTAGGTTATCATATTGGCTACCAGAGAGAAAGAGAGAGACCACATTCACATTTCTTACAGTATATTGTTCTATTTTATTATTATTGTTGTTCATTCTTACTGTACCTAATTTATAAATTAAACTATTATATATATGAAGAAATATAGCATATATAGGGTCTGGAACTATCTGCAGTTTCAGACATCCATTGGAGGGCTTGGCATGTATCCTCCACAAATAAGTGAGGGGCTACTCTACTACATAGCAATGAGAACGAATTAAGCACTACATATTAACACACAAAAGAATCTCACAAATGAAATACTGAGCAAAAGGAGCAAGGCCAAATGAGGATTTCCCTTATGATTCCAATTTTAGTTAATGCTGATATAGGTCAGGATGTAGGTTACCCTTGAGGTACAGTGGCCTTGAGCAAATATTAAATGAAAGCTTCCAGAAATAAACAATTCATACAGTTAAAATTATACACCATTCTGAGTATCATGATGAAATCCCACCTGTCCCATCCCAGGAGGTGAAATCATCCCTTTGTCCAATGCATCCACACTGTACACAACGCCTGCCCATGACTCACTCAGTAGCCATCTCAGTTATCTGAATGACTGTTGGTATTGCAGTGCTTGTGTTCAAGTAACCTTTATTTTACTTAATAGTGGTCCAACGCAACTTACATAACTTTTATTGTAGTTTATTGTTATAGTTGTTCTATTTTATTATTGTTGTTAATCTCTTACTGTGTAATTTATAAATTAAAGTGAAGTCTATATATAGAAATCATGGTGCTATCTATGATTTCAGACATCCATTGTGGGACTTGGAATGTATCCCCTGAAGATAAGGGGGATTTCTGTAAAAAAAATAAATAAATGATATAATCACTATAAAGGACTTAACACAGTGCTTAGCATACCTTCAAAAATTGCTTGTGGTTAATATTACTATATTTCATTGAATTTAAGATACCAGGAATTGCAAGATGCACCATTTTATATAATAAGAGACTAATATGCAAATCGGCCGAACGGTAGAACAACCAGTCGCTGTGACATGCACTGACCACCAAGGGGCAGACACTCAACACAGGCGCTGCCCCCTGGTGGCTAGGGTGCTCCCACAGGGGGAGTGCCCCTCAGCCAGAAGCTGGGCTCATGGCTGGCAAGTGTGGCGGCGGTGGCAGGAACCTTTCCTGCCTCCACGTCAGCTCTAAGAATGTCTGACTGCTGGCTCAGGCCCGCGCCCTGCAGGGAGTGGGCCTGAGCCATCAGTCAGACATCCCCCGAGGGCTCCTGGACTGCGAGAGGGTGCAGACCAGGCTGAGGGAACCACCCACCCCCCCACCCCCCCCCGCCAAGTGCACGAATTTCATTTGCCGGGCCTCCGGTTATTTTATAAATCATTGAGTGCATGAATTTCATTCACCGGGATTCTAGTTATTTTATAAATCATTGAGAAAGAGAAAAAATGT
>NW_006286587.1:6500051-6503629 GCF_000327345.1 Myotis davidii
CGGCGGTGGCAGGAACCTTTCCTGCCTCCACGTCAGCTCTAAGAATGTCTGACTGCTGGCTCAGGCCCGCGCCCTGCAGGGAGTGGGCCTGAGCCATCAGTCAGACATCCCTAATGATGTGAGGATGTCCACCTGGAAGTTGTGTGTTACTTTGCTACCTATACTGCTAGCCATATAAATCTGACTTAATATCTGCATTGCAAACAACACTATGAATACTTTCCACCATTCCTCAGGAACGCAAGAAGTGATCATTAAAATGCACTGTGGAGTGCTTGAAGTTTCTTGGGAAAAAAGATACTATTAGGGTCCAGGTGATGTTACTGAGCCAGCTCTCCCTCCTAGAGCTGCTCTGGAAATTCATACACTCAGGTGTAGACCATACTCATGGTTCCATCCCTGAAGCCAGGCCCTCCCCAGCTCTGACAGGGAACAGGAGTTACTATCACATGTCAAGTAACTGTGCAGGCATAATTTTGTAATGGTCCCGTTTCTGTTATAATTCTCTGTGCCCTGAATTATTTGTTCTTACTGTGACTCCTAGTGATTCAAACATAAGTCCTTATTATGATTAAAAGTCTACTGCAGCAATTCCTTCTGCTTCTATTATTTGAAAATTTTCCTTTCTCTGCTTACTGAAATGATAATTAAAGCTGAAGAGAGTAAAAGAGGTCAAATATGTGGTGGCAGGAGGGTAGACTTTGGGTGGTGAGCACACAGTATGATGTATTATAGAATTGTACACTTGAAACTGATATAATGTTATTAACCAATGTCGCCTCAATAAACTTAATGAATTTTAAATTATTCTCACCAAGCTGGCCAGTGTGGCTCAGTGGTAGAGCATTGACCCTTAATAAATTTTAAATTATTCTCACCAAGCTGGCCAGTATCGCTCAGTGGTAGAGCATTGACCTATGAACCAGGAGGTTCAATTCCCAGTCAGGCTCAATCCCCGGTGTGGGGCGTTCCGGAGGCAGCCAATCAATGATTCTGTCAATGTTGACGTTCCTATCTATCTCTCCCTCTCCCTTCCTCTCTGAAATCAATAAAAATATGTTAAAAAAAACTTTTAAAAAATATGCCCCACCAACTTCCACACAGGAGAATAAGAGCCAATAAGCTCTATTTCACATGCCAGAGGACAATTCCTGCCTGACTTGCAAACAACTCAACCCAACAAGCTGCTTCTCTGGTGTTCCCTTCCTTGAGCCAGACACATAGCTTCTCATAAGACACTGTGAAGACTGCTCTTACAAGGACAACATTCAGGGAGCTCCAAAGTCACACTGCAGTGGCCCTCGCTGGTTCTGAGTAACTGGAGTGTGAAGGGCAGTCGGATTTAATGAAGTTGTGAATTACAAGAGATTGGTGGTGTGCAGTCAATGTTGCTTTGTGGTTGTGAGGACAGGCTCTGAAGAGATTTCACTGGGCTCAGAAGTGGCAGTGGGGCCTTGTGCAACAATTTCTCTAAAGCCTCCGTTTCACCATCTGAAGTATGGGGATTACCATTGTACTAACCTATGGCGTTATTGTGAGCATAATATCTGCCATATTAAGAGTGAAATAAAGGTGGGCCACCATGACCATCACTGGTTTCATTATTCCACTATAACTGCCGCTACATAGACATGCAGCAAGGGGAGAATGACAGCAGATAGGACAACTGAACTCGAATCCTGTACCTGCTTATGACTGAGCACATCTCCTGGCTTCTCTGGTATTTCTGCTACGGAAGCGAAATCATGGTAAACTATGAGTTTAAGAATATACAATAAAGAATTCAACATAATAACCCTTTGTGGTAGAAGTGGAATCTCAAAACCACTAGCTTCAAACTTCATTTCCATGATTTTAAATCTGTACAATTAAAAAAAATGATCCAGATGAAAGACTTTCAAGTCCACACGTAAAACAGCCTTGGGTGTCAGCAAATAAAATAATGGGCATTTACTGAGTGCCTACTGAGGGTCTTGTTCTGTGCTAAGTATGATTTATTCATTATTTCATTTAGCACATCCCTTATATGTGCCAGGCTCCCTTCCAGGCTGGGGAGACAGAGAGTTGAACAAAATAGACAAGGTCCCTGATCTTTTGAAGAAGATGTTTTATTGGTGGAGGAAGATAATTTAAAAAAAATAGACAAGTGAACAAGGTAATTTCAGATGGTGAAAAATGTGTAGAAAATAAATCACAGTCACATTTTGAATTTGGGATGCTGGTAACTACCCACAGCAATGCTAATGAGGAACCTATGAGTATTATTATTTTTTAAGGCTTAGGAAATCAATGCTCAGGGTAACTAATAAATTTGACCAATTTTTACAGCTAATAATGGTCCAGATAGGATTGGAATCCAACATCTTACCCACTACACAAACTGCCTATGTAATAATGAGGTTTTTCTTATTTAACTGTCATGGCTCACACAGAGTTATACACCAGGTTAAACCATATGAATTATATCAAATTCCAAAGCTGTTAATTCTAAATTAATGAGGTCAAACCAAGTGAAGGGCAGACACAAGCAGGCTCCAGGGCCTCGGAGCAGCTGGGGTCAGCAGCTATGTTTGTCACATAAAATCCAGTTGCCATTTCCAAGACAAATATTCAGCTTCTGTTGTAAAAATCCAAGAAGACTGAACTTATTTGGGAAAACAATAAAATTCAGAATAAACACTTCCTTCAAATTCAATTTTGTTATTTCTGCCTTTTGATCTGGAGGTAAAATTGTTCTGGGGAAAAATATTAGTTTTCCTGGAAGGAAAGGAAGACTTAAATCTTTTCTGGAGGAAGAAGTGGAGGAATATACAGATTTTTCAAGCAGGGAACCCAAAGGAGGTCAAAGGAAGAGAAAGAGCCCTAACCAGTTTGGCTCAGTGGATAGACCGTCGGCCTGCAGACTAAAAGGTTCCAGGTTCGATTCCAGTCAAGGGCATGTACCTTGGTTGCGGGCACATCCCCAGTGGGGGGTGTGCAGGAGGCAGCTGATTGATGTTTCTTGCTCATTGATGTTTCTAACACTCTATCCTTCTCCCTTCCTCTCTGTAAAAAATCAATAAAATTTTTTTTTTAAAAACCCAAAAAACAAAAAAGAAAATGACTTTAAAACCAGTAGAAAAACATGGGAACAGCAGTTTGTGGAACAGAATCTTATAGGAGGAGGCAAGAATCAATGACCCACACCATATCAGGGAAAGCAAATACCATATTTTTACACGTATAAGATGCTCTTTTTTTCTAAAATCTTTAGACTGAAATCGAGGGCGTCTTTTACATGGAAGTCAGCCTAGGAGGAGCCACGCGGGTGCATAGCTGCCTATTGTTACTGACATCAGCTGATGCTGTAATTGGAAGTGGAGGTGGAGAGTGTGCAGATGTAACAGGAACTGGAGCATTCTGAGCCCATAAAGATGTCAAAAAATAAAAAGGTAAATACCAGTAAGCGATTGTCTTACTCTGAAAAATTCAAACTAAATGTGATCAGCTATGCAAAAGAACATGGAAATAGAGCTTCAGAGAGACAATTTGGACCTCCTTGCACTGAGTGTATGATCAGGCCGTGGAGCAAACAGGAA
>NW_006286587.1:6505480-6506369 GCF_000327345.1 Myotis davidii
ACCACTCTATTGATTTATCAGTTTAAATTTTTAGTTTACTTTGTAAAAGGGTTCTTTTGGATTTATTGAGTCAAAGCTGGTTATCATATGTCATTCTTTAGGAATATATAGAAAGTAAAAATATAAGTTCTTACGAGAATGTCTTCCCATTCAGCATCTCACTGTTCTGAATCATTCTTGGAGCCAGAATCACCTAAAAATCCATTTTGAGCACCTGGGTAGGCATCAGCAATGATGTGAGGATGTCCACCTGGAAGTTGTGTGTTACTTTGCTACCTATACTGCTAGCCATATAAATCTGACTTAATATCTGCATTGCAAACAACACTATGAATACTGTCCACCATTCCTCAGGAACGCAAGAAGTGATCATTAAAATGCACTGTGGAGTGCTTGAAGTTTCTTGGGAAAAAAGATACTATTAGGGTCCAGGTGATGTTACTGAGCCAGCTCTCCCTCCTAGAGCTGCTCTGGAAATTCATACACTCAGGTGTAGACCATACTCATGGTTCCATCCCTGAAGCCAGGCCCTCCCCAGCTCTGACATGGAACAGGAGTTACTATCACATGTCAAGTAACTGTGCAGGCATAATTTTATAATGGTCCCGTTTCTGGCAGGCATAATTTTATAATGGTCCCGTTTCTGTTATAATTCTCTGTGCCCTGAATTATTTGTTCTTACTGTGACCCCTAGTGAGATTCAAACAAGTCCTTATTATGATTAAAAGTCTACTGCAGCAATTCCTTCTGCTTCTATTATTTGAAAATTTTCCTTTCTCTGCTTACTGAAATGATAATTAAAGCTGAAGAGAGTAAAAGAGGTCAAAAATGTGGTGGCAGGAGGGTAGACTTTGGGTGGTGAGCACACAGTATGATGTATTATAGAATT
>NW_006286587.1:6509800-6514782 GCF_000327345.1 Myotis davidii
TTCTTCACCGCTCCGTCCACACCTTTGGGAACCCCTGGACCCGCTGGGGCTGGACCCCGGCAATCAGACAATGAGAAAACAGGAAGAACAACTCCTTAAGATGCCAAAAAAGGTCTTAAGAGGAAAATCAGCAAAATGTTTAAAATATTGATTTATTAATTTGGGGTTGTAAAAGTGGGGGTGTGTCTTATACACAGAAAAATACAGGTATACCATCTAGGATTGTCAATCCATTAATATGAGAACAGCAGCTCATGGGACAGAGTCTTATAGGAAGAGGCATATCTGCAAGAACGAATAACCCACAACATATCAGGGAAAGCAAATATACCTGAACAGGTGCACAGAGACATTGATGTTCCTAAAGTCACTAGTATTTAATCTCTTAATGGACAGATGAAATTATCATAAAGTATATATCTGATAATATTCCATGAAAAAGAATGGAAACGTTATGGTTTCCAAGGGTCTGAAGGCAATCATTAAACAGAATTGTAAGTATGCCACTTTCTTAAGAATTCATGAACATCCAACCTCAAACAAATTGATAGGTGTATATTGTTCAAATAAAACATAGACTGTCAGATAAGACTAGAAATAATACAAACAAAGGTATTGGATATCACTTAAACTAAATAAGAGCCAAAATAACAGTAATTACTAACAGTATTTTTCCTGTCCAAAAGTTGACCTGACCTAACAAAACATGAAATTATACAGGGAACATGATACCAAATTACTTAAATCACGAGAAATCATACTCTGCATGGGAAAGCCAAAGAAGGACAATATTAGGAGAAGTTGAGAGATTGGACGTATGCTTTTCATGTTAGTTTGGTATGATAGTATGTCCCCACTGTTCCACCTAAGTTCATTCCCAGAGAAACATTTAGGTGGCAATTATCACTGATTTTCTTCCCATTACGTGATGTTCTAAATATGCTAATGATTTTTCATTTTAATTTCATGCTAAATCAGTATGTCCACACAAATCTATTTCCTACCAAGGTTCCAAAATAGAAGCAGCCATACAATGGCAAAATTAGGACACAAAGATAAAAAGTGACGATCACAAGAGGATGATGAAAAAGAATCTATGTATAGTATCTTTGGAAGCTGCTAATTCATTCCTAGGAAAAATAGGTATTTTCACATACAAACAGTCCAATAAATTAGGGTTGCCAAAACCATGTGACCAGAGAAATTTCACTGGGCCAGAAAACTTGGTAGAGAATACTATAATTACATCAGGCAAATTTACTGTTATCCACTCTAAGAAAAAATTTTCTTCATGATTATATCTATTGCTCCTGCCTGTGATAATCTGTGTGAATCCTCTCTCCCCCAGCTCTTGTCCGGGTGATTTGAGAGAAAGTTAAGTCCACTCTGACTATGACACCAGGAAGGGGTTTGGACTCAAAGAGCAATAAGAACATTCAACAGGCTAGCCTATTAAGACAAGGAATGGGCACTGTCATGTGACCCATAAAAGTAATACCTGAGCTACTGAAATTCATTCCTAAGACTTTTGTTGGAATTCTTGAATCCCTGAGTATTTTCTACTGGATTTTGAAATCAGTAGGATATAAACCTAGAGTGGCAGAGTGAGGGGGTGGTGAGGAAGGACATCTGCCCAGAAAAGTAGAAGAATCTTTCTGAAAATGAAGCCCACAGAGAAATATGTAGAGCTGAGACATGTGGAAGAAATGGCACCATGATAACATTTTTGAGCTCCTGACCCAGTTGTATTTCTGGACATTTTAGCTCAACAGGTCAATAAATTCCTAGTTTTCTTATGTACTTCAAGTTGGATCTCTTCAAGTTTAGTCTCTTTCAAGCAAAAGAATCCCATTGAAGATACTCACTCTCCACTTTCCAAAGCATCTGGCTACAAATACAGCTTTAGCTTACAGAATACACTCAGTATATCCTCTTCCTAATGCCAACTTTCATGAAAATGAACCAAGAAGTAGAAATCAGGAGAAAAAAAAGCCTACTTTCTTTAAATTCAAATTTCCCTTATGTACAGAAGGCACTCTTATTTTATATTCTAACTAAATTAGGCCAAATTTATTTTTTAGTACTCAGACTTTAATTTGCAGCCATGATTTCATTAATATAAACTGGTGGAAGTACCTGGAAATGGTAGGATCTCTAATCAACTGACTCAGTCTCTCTAAATCTCTGCAGAGATAATTTCATACCTTCTCCACTCTCCTTAAAAATGCCTATCATCATTGCAGGAAAACTACAACCTTCCTCCTCAAAGTAAACAGATGACTTTGCCTCCTTCTTTAAAGATAAAATGAAAAGGCTTCAGACAAAAACTTTTAGGTTCCCACCACCAATTTTTCCTGAATCTATCCCATCCTTTCCTTTACTCTTGTTCCAGAACAGGCTCCTGCCTATTCTTCCATGTTTCTGTCCTCTGGGTTCATCTCTGCATGGTTATCAATCATCAGTTCTCTCAACTACACGTTCCATCTCCTTCTCATAACTGCATCCTTCCCATCAACTTTTAAACATGCTCAAGCCCATCCATCTATATATATATAAAAGCCTAAGCAACCGGCTGACCAGCCAGTAGCTATGATGCACGCTGACCACCAGAAGGCAGATGCCCAATGCAGGAGCTGCCAATCTGCAGTGACTTGGCAGCTGCAGTTCTTGGGTGACACAGCCAGAACCAGAGAGGAGGGAGCCCGATTCCGGGGTGCATCACCCAAGAACTGCCCTCTTTCAATCCAGGACTTCTTGGGGGATGTCAGAAAGCCAGTTTTGGCCCAATTCCCACAGGCCAGGCTGAGGGACCCCACTGGTGCATGAATCCATGCACTGGGCCTCTAGTCTTTATATAAAATTCTCTCCCCCTGACCAAACATCCTATTTCAATTATACCTTCTATTCTTAATAATTTCAGTCCTTCACACCAAAATTCTTGAAAGAATTATCTTCACTCAGTGTTTCCACTCATGCACCTTCTGTTCACCATCTCCACATCCTGAAAGGAGAAATGAAGGCAATGTGTGTACCTCTATGGGGTTACTGTTTGGATAAGGGACATACACAGATAAAATAATTTATACAGAGGCTAACACACAGTTAAGTCTCAGCAAGTTCCAGCATTATTATTCACTCATTTATTTAGTAAAGATTTATTGAGCAACTCAGTGAAGGGCATCATGTGAGATGTTTTATTATAAATACATAAAATCTAGCTTCTTCTCTCAAGCCTCTGACAGTCAGGAGGGAGAAGGAGAAAAGAAAACACAGCATAGTGATCCATTTCACAAAGTTTGGACCGAATCAATGACAATGCAAGAAGAATCACTGCAGAAGGCCATTCAGGCTGTGGACTATAGCATTCCAGAAGGCAACATTCACATGGACCAGATTATCAATCATCAGTTATCTCAACTACACTATGTGAATGATGTTCTTTGAAGTTTTACAATACTTAGGTCCTGAATATAAAAGAATTGACTAGTGAGCCCTGAAGTCCTGACTAAAAAAGAGCAAAACTATAACTCTCAGGTTCAATAATTAGAGCAATCATGATGGTAAAATAAGGGTTCAGTGTTGATGATTCAAAGACACTCAAGACCACTCTTATTCTCACTCTAATATCTCTTCCCAAATTTCTTCTCTTCATTCCTTTAGGAACACCAGAAATTTGGAAAGAATTCTCTACACCTTTCTGGCATTCCAGGTGGGAAACTCCAGCATCCAAGGTGTTGTCTGGTATGGAAAACCCAAGGTTTGTCTAGAGGGCTCCTTGCAATATCATTAATGATGCCTTTCTTAAACCCTTATCTCAAATGCTAGGCTTATTATTTTAAGAGCACAATGATTTGGGGCCTGCTAAGCCTAAATAACTTGCTGGCAATCTTGATGTGACCTCCTCTGCTTTGTATCCCCTTCTTGCCCCACAATTCTTTGAAACAGATGGCCAACTTTAAAACACTTTTCCTACTATCCTACTCATACATTCTCATCAAGGGAACCATCTGGGTTATTTTTTAAATCTCACTACAGGCTGCTAACTGCCTTTCCAATATCCATTCCTTACTTCTTGCTGATCAAGTACATTTTGACACCCAATGTTAAAATTCACTAACATTTACTGTATTCACAGATATAAATATAACTAAGACTTGTCTCTCTGCTCTCATCAGACATATTATGCACTCTTCTTTCTCCATTGAAAACTATTTTTAGTTTGGGGTTTCTAGTAGGCTTAAACTCATTAAAATCATTTTATTATCCATGGCAGTCGGACATCCCCTGAGGGTTCCCAGATTGGAGAAGGTGCAGGCTGGGCTGAGGGAGAGCCCTCTCCCCAGTGTACAAAGTTCGTGCACCGGGCCTCTAGTCATCAATATGTTTTTGGAAACTCCATCTTAAGTGTAATAAGTGAAACCAATTTTATCATAGGCAAATTAATATAAACAAGAGTTAAGTTCCTACAACATATTTATGGTCACAAAACCATCACCAAACTTCTAAAAAAGACTCAAAACATTTGTAATTTAAACACTGAAATAAATGCAGTTATATGGACACTTAAGAAAAAAAAGTAATAAAAACAAGTAAGATCATTATTTTCCAACCTGCAGATTGTAGTTCAGAGTGGTAGGTGGCCAGTGATTGGAGCCTAACTCAGAAGCTTAGCTCACAAGATGGGACCCACGTTGGACAGGAAGCCTTCCATTGCA
Organism: Myotis davidii; assembly: GCF_000327345.1. Classification (NCBI taxonomy): domain Eukaryota; kingdom Metazoa; phylum Chordata; class Mammalia; order Chiroptera; family Vespertilionidae; genus Myotis; species Myotis davidii. Next base: position 6,514,516 of record NW_006286587.1, read on the forward strand.
GGGGGCACTCATGCACACACCCACACTCACTCAGACTGGGACAATTTAGACATACCAATCCACCTCATGTGCATCTTTGAGATGTGGGAGGAACTCTAGGTCCCCAGAGGAAACCAAAACAGACAGTGGCCCCAGATGGGAATCGATCTTTTTCCTAATCAATATTATAATGAAATACTATTAAATGAAATGATGGTATTCAAAGGACTGCTGTATTTGGGACACAGAGTTCCATTAATGCCTTGGAGGGGATGGCGTACCAACTGG
>NW_006286587.1:6514958-6515792 GCF_000327345.1 Myotis davidii
TCCCAATCCGCCCTGCTCTGTGCATGACAGGGGGCGGTGCCCCAACTCCCCAATCAGCCCTGCTCTGAGCCCGACCAGGGGCTGCACCTAGGGATTGGGCCTGTCCTCTGCCACCCGGGAGCAGGCCTAAACCAGGTTGTTATCTCCCGAGGGGTCCCAGACTGCAAGAGGGTACAGGCTGGGCTGAGGGACCTCCCTCGCCCCCAAGTGCACAAATTTTTGTGCACCAGGCCTCTAGTCTTATATAATAAACTAGAGGCCTGGTGCATGAAATTCATGCACAGGTGCGGTCCCTATGCCTGGATGGGGATCAAAGCATGAGCATCTGGCGTGAAAGGGCAGGTCTCAGCTGACCTCTGGGCTCTGGCAGCACCTGGGCACCCCCCTCCACCTGAGTCACTGGGACCCAACCCAGCTCCCTCAGTGCCTGAGAGCCAGACAACGGCCTCATCCCCTGCCACCACCACTGGTTGCTGTCCTCGGGGCAGTTGGTGGGGTGCTCGCTCCTGCCTTGACCTGGTGCCACCTGCTCACCTGCTTTACCATCCCACTGCAGTCCCACTCTCGTAAGGGCCCATCAGGGCCGGGAGCGCCTCCACTGCTGCCCGCTGCCAGTCCCACATGGCCAATGCCCACCATGGTCCGCACCGCCTCCTGGTGGTCAGCGCACATCATAGTGAGCTGTCAAACTCCCAGTCAAGGGGACAATTTGCATATTAAGCTTTATTATATAGGATAGGTAATATGCAAATTGACCATTATGCCCTCACACAAGATGGCTGCCCCATGTGGTCAAAGATGGCCAGCAGGGGAGAGCAGTGAGAGTGACAGGGC
>NW_006286587.1:6517075-6547692 GCF_000327345.1 Myotis davidii
AAGGGAACTACAGTTATGGATATAGCAAGCCCCATTACTGTCCACCCAGATGTTTACTGACTTCCAACTGCCAGTATACAGTTACTCAACATCTGATTTACCCCCTAGAAACTTACTTTTCTCAATATCTTCCCTTCCTTAGCTGAAGGTAATTTCACTCTTCTAGTTGCTCAGACCAAAAAGCTTGTAGTGAGCCTTGACTCACTATCATGATCTCTCTCTCTCTCTCTCTCTCTCTCTCTGTCTCTCTCACTCTCTCTCTCTTTCTCTAGTATCTCTCTCTCTCCCTCTCTCTCTCTCTCTCTCTTTCTCCATCATCATCGTCATCACCATCGTCATCTCTTATCTGAATTATTGCAATGTCTTCCTGATCAGTCTCCTGCTGTCATACTTTCCCCTTCTTATTAGAGAAGCTAAAGTGACTCCTAAGAACTCTGTCAGATCCTGTCCTCTTCTCAAATCTCTCCCTCTTGCTCAGAGGAGAGGCCAAGGTGTTTATTTCTCTCTACTGGTTCTGACTGACCGCTCGCCCCCCTAACCTTGCCTCCTTCTGTAGCCCCCTCATTCACTTTGCTCCTTGCACTTCCTCAAATAGCCAGGTGTTCTATCTTGAAACCTTTGCACTGGGTTCTCTGCCTGTGATGCTCTCTCATTGCTATCACAGGGTATTTCTACACAGGTAGTTCCCTTCCCTCCTTCAAATACCACCCACTTAGTGAGGCATATCCTGACCACTCCCCTCCCTATTTCAAACTGAATTTTTCCTGCCATCATCTCAGCACTTCTGGTCTCCCTGATAAGCCATTCTACTTTTACAAAGTACAGATCACCTTTTTACATTCTATATATTTACTTATTGTGTTTATTATTTATTATCTGTCTCTCCTTGCATAGGAGAGGTTTTTATCTATGTTTTTCGATGTGCCTCCACATGAGTAAGTGCCAACCCAAACAAACAACATAGTAGTGCCCAGTGAATGCCTGTTGAATGAATGATTACTTGGGAATGCTCATTGTAATATGTATCCTATTTTTCTTATCTGGCCTATCAAAGGACAAAGCAAAAGCAAGCAGATACCACCTTAGTAGATAGATCCAATTATCTTGATTTTAATCTTACCAGTTAAGTGATTTACTTAGAACCAAAAAGATTTTCTGTTTTACAGTGAGATCTATAGTCATTGCATACCCTGGTATGTGTAGAGAGAGAGAAAAAAAAAACACAGCTCCCTTCACTGGGTGGGCTGTACACCGTGTTTCAAATAAAACTGAAGTCTGAAAAAAAAAGGCGGGGGGGGAACCACTTCCTAAGATCTCTCACTCTTCTAGCTCAAGAAATAAAAACTCTAGGGACAACTCTGGAATTTTCTATCTCATTTGTTTTTCATTAATTTTAGTAAGGTACAGTGATATCATTATTCTCAGTCGCCCTGGGTGACTCCAATATTGATTTTGAGATTTTGCCAACCATTCTATAGAATGCATGTCATTTATAAGGTTCTACTTCACTTCTGTGGGCATATTTGCATTCTGAATGTTTTATACTTTCCAGATGATAATGTCATATGAAATATGATAGCATACTTTTCAGTTCTAATCATTTCTACCTCCAGCAAACTCAAGACCCTTTGGTTTCTTATTCTATTTCAGTTTAATTCAAATGAAACACAAGAGGAAATTCTTCATAATCATCTAATGTTGAAAAAATATTTTAAATTTTAGTTACTGAAGCTGAACTATGAAAATATTCTCACCGAATATTCCCAAACTCTATATTTTAAATTATTTATTATTTTTAAACAAACTGACTCATTTTCAGAAAATGGTAGATTAAGAAGGAACAATATATAAGAATAAAATGATCCAAAACTAAAGAGCAAGCCTCTCCTCTAATGTAGAGGTTACAAATTGAAAAGACTTCAAGGACTAAGAGGGTAACATAAACATGTAAAATGGGCCAATGATAGACAGCAGGGAGTGGTGTGGATTGTGGCAAAGTGAAACTCCATTACCTGCCTATGGTGGCAGCAGCTGCTACTTAGCCAAAGTGGATGGTTGTCATGAGGAAACGTGGTCAGTGTTGTCAAATTTTTATTTGTGTATATAATTTTTTTAAAGAGATGTCCACAATCTGGATTTTTAAGGGAAATTTCACACTCTGCATGGCAAACAGAACACACCCAGGCCACAAGACTGGAAACTCTAATTAGCACTGTCCAATGTTAGTACCTACTAAAACTCAGTGTTCTACACCTTCCAGTTTCAAGAAGATATCTTGACTATATTTCATAGATAGTAGAAGTCTCCAGTTGTTGTTACTTGATTCCTGGTTGTTAGCGGAATCTAGATGGCAAGTGTTTCTTCCAACCAGTATAGACAGCTAATATGACGATATAGGTACCCACCTCAGGAATCAAACCTAAAGAAAACACAGTAACGTCTTTCATAGAATCTATAAATTGTCTTTAAAAAGATCCTCCCAGTTATCATCCTAGAATCTTCTCTGAGAATCCTGCCAAAATTCATATGACCAAAAGCCTGAAGAGACCCTGGGTCCTACACTGGGGGACCCCTTTCTTAAACCTCTTACTCTGATTCATTTCCCTCCCAAGCCTCCCCACTTTTTTGTTTTGTTTTGTTTTGTTTTTCATTTTTTAGAGCATCTGTTACTACGGAAGCAAGGGTGCCAAAAACTTGAACAGAACTGAATAAAACCCCAACTTCAGGATAAAACTCAGCTGATGTTCAAGCAAGGATCACACCACCAACCAAGTACATTCATATCAGGTGTGGGACAACAGAGCACCAGGTGTAAGTTGCATCTAGTAATCAACTATGTATTCTTAAAGTTTATTTTAAGAAGCTCAGTTTATATACTCTATTTTTTGAAAACTTGCTCTGAGCTTATATTTTGCATCATTACTTTCTCTCTTTTTAGTGTACTTAGAATAGCTACATTATACCCCTACCTAATATTTAGATTTTTTTTCTCCAACCAGGAACAGAGAGCATTCATTTTCCCTGCCATGCCTTTCCTTTTATAATGTAGAAAATGAACATTGGTGTGCAACTTATTTTCTAAGGAAATTGGTTAGATCACTGATAGTTCCTATTCCAGAATTTTAAACTATGGCCTTTCCCTTTGACATCTGGGCTCATTTTCTTTAAATTTTTATTTATGATTAGAGAGTGAGAGACATCAATTTTTTGTTCCATTATTTATGCATTCATTGGTTGATTTTTATATTTTCCCTGAAAAGGAATCAAACCCACAACCTTGGTTTTTCAAAATGATGCTCTAGCCAACTGAGCTACCTGGCTAGAGATGGGCTCATTTTTTAGCTTAGGTAATATCTATTCATCCACAAACATTCATTAAAGACCTGACATGTGTATGCATAAAGCTAGGTACTGGGAACACAAAGACCAAGATACAAGATACCTGCTGTAGAAGAAGGGAGTCTGGTACAAGAAGGGAGTTAAATAAGAAACATCTACCAAACACTGTGATGAATGCTTTAAGAGGGATAACCCAGAACCATGAAAAATATTTTTTTTGCGGGGGGAGATGGTGTCTGGGTAGGAACTTTTCAATGAGAGGGTGATAATCAGATGCTCATTTTGGGGTTGGAATAAAGACAAAGAGAACAGGTGGTAAGTTGACACAAGGTCTAATTGAGAGATGCTAAGAGGAATGGCTGTGGGTACAGGGAAGGGCACATGTGAGAAAGTTTTAAGTTGATGAGATTTAGGGAGCTCATGGCTATGAGGACAAGGGAGAGTGGAGTCTACCTGGAGCAGTAAGAAAATAGGACACAATTTGGAAGTAGCTCTTATCTTAAAAACTCTCAGAAAGTGTAAAACAAACTACTACTTAACTCAGGTTATGAACAGCTGTGATTCAAATAGTATTGGAAAATTCTGGTTACTATTTGTTTCCATGTCTCTAAAATCTAGAGAAGCAATAACATTGTTCTAAAAACCATACAGATGAGGATCGCTCTACATTCGGTTTCTGTAAGGTGCATTTTTTTTTCTTTATCCCCCTCTTCCATGAGTGTTTATTTATTTAGAGATTAAGTCATACCCACATAGTAACTGTTCTTACTTTGGGGGAAGAATCTCTCTTTTAAATAAATGAAGCGTACATTTCTACTCTTCTCTTCCAGGAAGTTCTCTCCTTGGGTCAGTAAATTTCAGTGGAGCTAAATCAGGAAAGGGAGCAACTCAGTTGACAATAAGAACAATTAGCTAGAAAGTCAGTGTTTTATGCACATCCATTTGGGTAAATCAAATGACCATGCTTAGAAGAAAGGGATCAAGTTCCACCCAGAAAATAACTAAGAGTTTCTAAAATAGTGTGTCAACCTTGAATGTGAATATGAATTGAAAAGTGAGGCTAACAGCTTTTGAATCTAGCAATCATAGATCTTATATTTGGGACCTAATGTGTGAGTGAGCCCTTGCCCACCCCCCCTATAATGTGTTATATGAGTGATGGAACCAATAATATTTGCATAAAATCACCCTGACAATGGAGTAACTGAGGCCTGGGGGATGAAACAGTGCTTTAAGGAAAAACAGAGATACTCTCCGTTGCCATTTTACCTTCATCACCAATGGCACAGATGGCAATGCCTTTGAAAACTGGCAGAAGCATTCCTATAACTGACATCTGTTTTAAAGGGAAAGTTAAATTTGTTTCTTATACAAGCCACCGAATATTGATTTTTGGCTTTGATCATTCAGTTAATCATAATACCGAACACAGCCAAGCAGTCAATGCATTTACTTTCCCTTTCATGAGGAAATTTGCATGAAGAGAAACGCTGAATCAGAGGATTTGAGAGTCAAGGTGGGTTGATTAATCCAGCAATTTTTAAATTATTGAAGGTTGAAAGGACTGCAAACAAAGCTTCCCTTCTCACCTACTGAATTGCCATAAGGCACAGTGTTGATGGACAATGGGATTCAGATGAGCCAGGATTTGATTGCTCTTTGTTACCCTGTTTAGCCTGCATGATATATTTCCTTGAATGACCTATTTTATAGAGCTCTATGAAGACTAATTAAGATACACAAGTCAAATAGGCGGATAGGGGCTTAACACATCTTGTTCAATATGTTAGCTATAATTTCAGTGTAGTCTACTTTTCTTATAATCTACATTGCTGTTGCACAAGCAGCTAAAGTGTGTGTGTATGTGTGTGTGTGAACAACTGAGTGTTGCCTTTCTAAAATAGCTACCCACGCAGGCCTGATTCTAACATTTGAGGAGGCAAGAGCACAAATGGAACACAAATGGAGATATATTATTATATATCTTAGATATTTAAATATGATAATCCAAGCTACAATTATTAAGTATGACCCATGTGCCTAGTTAGCCTAACAAATATGCCTTCATAACAACCCAGAAGCCAGGTTTAAATATCGAACTCTTGAATTTCAGACATGAAAAAATAAGGAAAATCAACCTCTTGCTCCTTCTACCCTGGCCTCCAGGACTTGCGTGTAGACTACAACATCTGTAAGTCCAAACTCCCATTATCAGTCTTTCCTCAGCCCTACTTGGGCCCATGAGCCTTATAAGCTTGGAAGTCCAAGGTCCTAGGTGTGTGGAGAAGGACCCAGAGGGGGCCAAGGTGGCACGTGGGCTCTTAGGTACAGAAGGGTGTAGCCCAGCTCAGCTCCTTATCATGCAGTGTCCACGGCAAGGCCCCCTCTTAGTAACTTAAGATTTTCTCTGTTCTGTTTTTAGTGCAACAGGAGAATAATTACCCTTTTCCTTCCCCTTTGCAAGTTTTCTCTCCTCTGGGAAAAGTTTATAAATAGTTATCAAAGCAACCCAAACCTGCGCATTAAATTACCTGGTTAGCCACAGATATTTCCTACTTAGGATGAAAACTATAGGAAGAATACACACTGGCCCATGGATGATTTTTCAGTATTATGGACCAACAGATATTTAAACTAAGAGCGCAGTGTTCTCAGTGGACTAAACTCAGACATTGCTATAGGACCTGCTAAATGTCAGCTAATTCTGAATAAAAAGAAACCTAATCTTGCGTGAGTGCCCCAGTTATTTCCAAACTATACCTCTTACTTTTGCTAAACAGTTTTCCCCCGGTAATCTGTTCATTGGCTCTTGCCTCACCTGAGAACGGGATCTCCCCTTCCAAAACCCTGCCCATGCAAATGAAATACTAGCAGACAGTTTCTTTCATTTGCAGGAAGATCTGAAAAGCCACCTTCCTCATGACATGCTGACGCCAGGAGCAAACAACTTCTCCTGTGTGGGGCACTATGGGGTCCCTTGCACCTCAAACCCTGTGTTATCTGTGTTCTACATCTCAGTGGTTGCTCCCACTACAGGAGAGGGACAGATGGCTGCTACTCAGTCCTGTGCACCTCCAAGTTCTGGGTAATGGCCATTTTTGTCTTTTTGTTTTCATCTGGTTGGGGTTGTTTAGCATCCATCCCACTTCGCTCGCTTCTTTTATTGTAAAAGGGGCAGTGGGCCTGCTAACCAAGGTGCCCTCCTCTTTCTGATGCCAAGTGGGCTGGGTGTGGTGAGCAAGCCCCAAAGTATAACCACCAGAGGACTGTGGCCCAGCCCTGAGCAGGCTGTTCTTGGTCATTTCTCCAGTTCCTGATATCTAGATCAGGGAACTGGCTAGGTTCTGCTTAGCTCAGGGGTGGGCAAACTTTTTGACTCGAGGGCCACAATGGGTTCTTAAACTGGACCGGAGGGCCGGAACAAAAGCATGGATGGAGTGTTTGTGTGAACTAATATAAATTCAAAGTAAACATCATTACATAAAAGGGTACGGTCTTTTTTTTTTTTTTTTTTTTTTAGTTTTATTCATTTCAAATGGGCCACATCCGGCCCGCAGGCCGTAGTTTGCCCACGGCTGGCTTAGCTTCTGAGCCTGTCTTTTGGTGATGGTTGTTATTGTTTTTGCCCCATCTCCCTCAATCCTGACAATTCTATTAGCTACCTGATAACCAACCTTCTAGTTACTCTCTTTTCTGAAAATACTAGCAGACAGTTTCTTTCATTTGCATGCAAACTGAAGTTCATGCTGACATACTTGGCAGAGCCCCTGACATGAGATAATCAATGAACGTTGGTTATGTAAATGAATAACTACATTTGAATGTGTATCACTGCCATATTTGTAAAATAGTGGGGTTTTATTCCGTTTCATAAAACAATATGTTATCATTGACTAAATTTTGAAAAATTTGGCATGGTATAAAACAAGTAATCCATATTTCTACCACCCAGGCATTGCTTAACTTTGGGTTCCAGTTTTTATATGTCTGTGTGATATTTCCACTTTACAAAACATATTGAAATGCAGTCGTGCATTTGGTTACTTTCACTTAAAATTGTTGTTCCACGTCATTACATAATATTCAAAATGATCAATTTCAACATCTATGTAATAGTCTATCATTTGAAAACCTTAGAATACTTATAACCAGCCCCCAATTTTTAGTTACATAAGTTTATTGTTTCTGTTATGCAAATTATATAAATAATACTCTATATAAAATTTGTCTGTATCTGCAAAGACTAAAATAAAAGTAAAATTAAAAGCCAGAGAAACAGCCTGACCTGAGAGGCTCAGTAGGTTGAATGTTGTCCTGTGCACCGAAAGGTTGCTGGTTTGATTCAGAACAGGGTGCACATGTGGAAGGCAACTGGTCTGTCTGTCTCTCTCTCTCTCTCTCTCTCTCCCTCTCCTCTTTCTCTTTCTCTTTCTCTCTCTCTCTCTCAGGATTTTTTAAAAATCCAGATAAATAGTTGTGTCAAATAACTTGAACTTTTAAAGCCTCTCACAAATATTTTCAAACTGTTTTTCATGAAAGTTGTATCATGTATGTCTCCTACCAGTACTAATGAGAATATCCTTCTCACTGCATCCTTGCCAGTACCTTACTATTTTATACACACACACACACACACACACACACACACACACACACTGTTTAATACGTGAAGCATAGTATCTCACTTTTGTTTTAATTTGCATTTCTGTGATTAATAATAGGAATATTTATTAAATATGTGTATGAGCCTTTTATTTCTCCCTTTTAAATTACTTATTCAGATATTTAAACAACGCTATTAGGATGTTATTTTCTGCTTACTAATATGCAAGAGTTCAGTGTAACTATTACATTATCTGTTCTGTCATTCGTGCTGTCAGTACTTATTCCATGACTGTTTTCTGCTTTAAACTATATTTTTCTACATGAAAAGGTTTAAAATATCTTTAAATCTATCTTTCGCTTTGTGATTCTTTTCATTAACTTTATATTAAAAAGCTCTTCCCCGAAATGGTTAAATATCTCCTTCTAGCCTTGTTTCTTGCTTGGCAGGTGAATGTTCCAATTTATTTGGAACAATCTAGGGCAGTGGTTCTCAACCTTCCTGATGCCTCGACCCTTTAATACAGTTCCTCATGTTGTGGTGACCCCCAATGTCATTGTTACAAATTGCACATAATTAAAGCATAGTGATTAATCACAAAAACAATATGTAAGTATATACGTCTTTTCTGATGGTCTTAGGTGACCCCTGTGAAAGGGACATTCGACCCCCAAAGGGGTTGCGACCCACGGGTTGAGAACCACTGGTTTAGGGAGTCATGTAATTAGAAGTTCTTAGTTGAATGTTTTCTACATACTTAGCCAATTTCCTTGACCCTTGTCAAAAACTCTTTATTTCAAAATGCCTTTTCCATCACATTTCTTTATCCAAAAACTATCTGAGCCTATTTCCAGGCTATTCTATTCCATTGAGCTATGTATTGATTCTTACACCAGCACTACACTGCTATGATTATAGCTTGATGATCAAATCATTTTTTTTTAATTTCTGGAAAGATTACTTACCCACTCCATATATATTCTTTTGCAAAATTTTCTTGACTTCTGTCATATAGTTATTTTTCCAGACAAATTTTAAAATCATTTTTTCAAGTTTTCCCAAATTCCAATTCAATAAAACTAATGAATCATGGAGAAATAACCAGTTCATCATTTTCATCTTTCTACCTAAGAATAAGGTATATTTTCATTTGTTTGTTTCTTATTTTATGTGTCTGTGTAAAATTGTATAGTTTCATAAGTCTTTAGATATTTCTTATCAGTCCCCAGTGTTTTATGTACATTTACTATGTTTCCTAGGTAATTTGTATTTTTGTGGATTCACGGACAGAACCATTTTCTATTGTATTTTTTAGTTGGTAAATGCTGGCATTTTGGGTAGCCATTGTTTTTTAACATGTATTACATAACCATTACCTTACTAAAATCTCTTATTAGTTTCTCTAGGTTTTAACTTATTCAATTGTGTATCCATTGCTTTTAAACAAAATCAAGACACAATGTCTGATTTTTCATTACTTAGGTAAAAAGTTATACATAACCGTATGCATTAAGCAATTTAAAAAAAAATCACCTCTTATGCAAAAAATAAAATGACATGAAATTGAGGACACCCTAGAAATCCCAAATGTAACCTGTGTTCCTGTGTTGAACCACATTCACTGCCCTCAGGCACTGAGTCTTTCTATTCAAAACTGCCAAAAAGAGCTCTGAATGAGAAACATTGTCACTTCTCACTTGGATTAAACAGGACATGTCAAACAACTCAGCTGGTTACTAAGAATTTTGACACCAGGAACATGCTCTCATACAAGCAGCAATCTGTCTCTTATTTTAAGCCCAGAGACAATAGGTAGGATGACTTTTAAAAGAGAACAGGGCCCACTTAGATATATTCGGAAAGCAATTGCATGGCCTTATATATATGAGCAGATTCTCTTTTCCCCAGATAAACACGTTTTCTATTTTAAAATATCAGGGTAATAGTATCTACTAATTATCAATTCATCAAATATTTGTTGTGCATCTTATTAGATTCTGTGTTGAGAAACATTGGAGGGCTATCTATAGCAATAACTAGGGATAGGGACTGATGAGAACCTGGGATATAACGTAAGTTTAATAAATAATGTTATTGATTATTAATTATTATTATTTATTAATCTTTAAAAGGCTAAGAGTCTAGTTCACCATTGGGCCTACCATGGCAAATACAAATGTCCAACAAAATATTTCTGTAATATTTGTTGATTGACTGATATATTTTTACAAAATCCTCAATTGCCAGAAAATATTTGGACTCAGTTATTAACTGCTCACTTAAAACCAATTCTTAGTAGATGCTTTTGTTAGAGCCAAGAATACTCTTCTTTTGAAGTCATAATGAGGTTCTTAATTGCTCTTTTTATACAACATAGTAAATTTAAAAATTTCTAAAATATCAGATCTTTAAAATGGCCCAGAAGAAATGGCTATGAGGAAGAGTATTCATTCCTTCACTCATTCACCAAACATTTATTAACATCTTCTACATGTAAGATACAAAATAAACTGCCATCACAGAGCTTACAGACATTAAATAGCCAAACAAATAAATAGAAAAATAAGTGCTATGGAAGAAAAGCAGCAGGGCGATGAGAGATTTGGGTTATGGTGAAGGGAGATCAAAGAGGCCCAAGGGATGAGTACAGCTTGAATTGCAAAGTATAGGGGGCAAGTGCCTGGGATATCCAAGAAACAGACAGCAGAACAGGAAGGCAGCAGCAAGAGGAAGATACCCCAGCAGGCCAAGTACCCAAGACTCTGAGGGTCTCTGGAATTTGTCGGAGGAAAATGGATGTATTTTATGTAGGGGACTGACATGATCCTCTCTGTTAATGGATAAAGTATCGGAGGGGCCAAGCAAGGAACCAGGGGTCTTGTTAGAAAATTATACAAATAATCCAGAGGAGAGATGAGGACTTGAAGTTTGATGGTGGCAATGGTAGGGATGGAAAGAAGAATCTATCAAGATATATTCAGAGATATGAATAGAAAGACAGAACGTTTCAGACTGGGTGATGGTTTTGGGTGTGGAAGACAAAGGGAATGGAGGTATCAATGATTCTTGAGTTTCTGGCTAAAGCATCTCCATGAACAGAAGTGCCATTTACCAGGATAAGAAAGATTAGAAAGGTGTTAAAATTGGGGTATTTTTGGCCCTAACCTGTTTGGCTCAGTGGATAGAGTGTCAGTCTGCAGACTGAAGAGTCCCAGGTTCGATTCTAGTCAAGGACATGTACCTTGGTCGCGGGCACACCCAGTAGGGAGTGTGCAGGAAGCAACTGATGGATGTTTCTCTCTCATCGATGTTTCTAATTCTCTATTCCTCTCCCCTCCTCTCTGTAAAAATTCAATAAAATATATATTTTTAAAAAGTGGGGTATTTTTGTTTCTGTTGTTATTTTTGCTGTTTAATTTAGATTTCTGGTTTGTTTGCATTGTGTTGGTGGGGTAGCAAAAAGAGAGGAAGGCAACATTAATAAATCTATTTGGGACAGTGTGTTTTAGGTATCTTCAAACTCAGATCCTGGATTGTCTGGGTTTCTAGGAAAGTGACATTTGTATAAGTGAGGTATGTTTGAATGCTGCTCTTCCCTACCATGTTTGGGTAAATGAAACCTCAAATAAATTAAACTTTAAATAACTTTTAAAGTCATTCCTGAGCCCATACCACTCTGACTTTACCTTCTGCTTGTATGCTGACTAATATTAAAGTAGTCATCCAACACAGATCTTAGGGATGTTGGCATACTGGGCTGAATAGTGTCCCCCCAAAATTCATGTCCAACCAGAACCTATAAATGTGATCTTATTTGAAAACAAGATCTTTGCAGATGTGATGAAGTTAAGATGAAGTCATACTGAATTAGGGTGGACCCTTAGTCCAATATGAATGGCATCTTTATAAAAAGGGGGAACTCTGCCACGTGACGATAAGAATACAGATTGGAGTTATGCGGGTGCAAGTCAGGGAACACCTGGGGCTATCTGAAGCTAAAAGAGGCAAGAAAGCCCCTCCCACAGGGGCTTCAGAGGGCACACAGCCTTGGCTGCACCTTGAATTATGGCAGCGGTTCTCAACCTGTGGGTCGCCAGCCTGGGGGTCGAACGACCCTTTCACAGGGGTCGCCTAAGACCATCGGCAAACACATATATAATTACATATTGTTTTTGTGATTAATCACTATGCTTTAATTATGTTCAATTTGTAACAATGAAAATACATCCTGCATATCAGATATTTACATGACGATTCAAAACAGTAGCAAAATTACAGTTATGAAGTAGCAACAAAAATAATTTTATGGTTGGGGGTCACCACAACATGAGGGACTGTATTAAAGGGTCGCAGCATTAGGAAGGTTGAGAACCACTGAATTATGGACTTCTAGCCTCCAGAACAATGAGAGAATACGTTTTTGTTTTAAGCCACTTTGTTTTTGGTAATTTGTTATGGCAGCCCTAGGAAACTAATATAATTGGGAAGATTAAACGAGATTGCATATTTGAACCAGACTAGCATGATAGGAGGTACCTAGTATAGGTTAAATAACATCCATTTCCCTTCCTCTTATAATGGTCACCACTGTTTTCTTGGTGGTTCATATCATGAGTAACACACACACCACACGCACATACATTTAGATAAGTCTTACTTACCTAAAGTCTCCCTACGCTTCTTTTACAGATGAGGAACCTGAGGCTGGGGAAAGTTAAATAGCCTGCCCCAGATCACAAATCTAAATATGAGAGAGTCAGAGCTCAAACTCAGCTCTGCCTCATCAGCAAGATGAAACCACACCCTGGTACACCTGCCTCTCACACCTGCAGTAGTTCAGCAAACTCTGACACGGTGAAGGAGAGGCAGTGCCAAACTGTGTTTTCAATGACTGCAATTAAAACTCACTTTTATTTACAAAATGACAAACTGCAGAGACCTAGTACAGTCATTCTCTACCCATTCACACAGGAACAGAAACATTTTATTCTAAGACCAATACCATCAATGAACTTGTCATCCACTAGTACTGTTTCCAACTGCTTTGCACATATGTATTCCAAGTCAAGGTATCATCAGATTGGACATTTATGAGTTTAATTTCCTTAAAGGCATTTTCCTTAAGCATTCCCCATTTCAGTTTGATGATACTGACTCATTTTTGCTACCTAAGGAGACCATAAGATAAACACTGTATGTATAGCGAGAAGTGTCTCTCAACTTTGTAGTCAAAGATGGCCGTTCTTTACATTATAAAGCAAAAAAATAAAAGGATATTCTAAATCTAAATTGATTTCCGTCTCTGAGTTGTACTGCTGAATATAACAGATATACCACTATAAGGTGACAGGGCTGTTATTATGGGGTGTCAGTTTCATAGGTTCTAGTGTGGTAGGGGCTTGTGAAGAGCATTTAGCCCTCTGGACTCAGGTGAGAGTGTCTACATGTCACCAGACCCCAGAAGAGAAAAGGGTGCGCTGAGAGGTTCTGTGAGTTACCTAAGACCCTGTGGAATGTCAGGTTTCCTGATTGCCCCCTAAGTGCGTTCAGCCTTCTAAGCTATCAGCAACTATTAACTATGACACTTTCCTCTGGCATTGTGTCAACTTCTCTTTTTCTTTATTAATTTGGCCTAAAAGTGCCCACCACTGATAGCCCCGGTCCTTCAAATCCCTTTAATTGATATCTAATGTTGAATTCACTTGTGCCCCAGGTTTAAAGCTTCAGATATACACGCATGGGTTCGAGAAGAGCTAACACGCTTCTCCAAACTGGGCACTTGTCTCTGGACTTTTCAAGTTTACCCTCCAGGAGGCCCACAGAGCACTCAATTTTGACAAGAGTTTGGCACCGAGATCCTCTTCCATGCTCTGCCCACACGCGTGCCATGAGCAGAAGTTCTCTCTCTCTCCATTACAACCCACCAGGCACACACACACTCCAACGCGAGTAACAAAGAAAAACACAGCCCCATAAAGGCTCAGCTCTTGCATCTTGCAGTCCACACCTGCCAAGAGACAAAAGCCATAAGGGAATCCTGCCCTGGCAATATGTCCAACACTCCTTGGGAGATGCAGGCACCCTGGCACCCCTGGGCGGGCATGCACGGCTGTATACACAAAGAACTGCTACTGGGCTTGCCAGTGGTCCGGGGACCAGCGCACTCCCAAGACTGGACCCGGGGTTCGCCTCCACGCCCTCCCACCCAACAAAAAGGTACTATCCTTTATTCGACCCGTGGAGAGCCCAGTCTGGATGGTAGCGCATGGGTGTGTGTGAGAGGGCCGGGGGGCGGTCCCCGATCGCCAGCGGATCCCCAGCCCTTGACATCTCCTAGGAGATGCACAATCGCGCGCTGTCACAGATGTCCGCTTCGCATCCTCTCGCGGCAAAGCAAGACGCCCCCGGTCCCAGCCGTGCACATCCCCGCAAGCGCCCCTCCCCGCGCCCAGATCCACCCAGGCAGCCCCTCCGGGCGCGCCTGCCTACCTGGCGGCTGGCTGTCAGGCTGGGAGCGCCATGTTCCCGGTGTCCACGGGCGCACGCTGGGCAACTACTACGGGCTGGGGGCAAAGGGTGCGGGAGGCCGTTGGGAGGTGGGGGGAGCAGATCCAAAGCTTTCTACTCTCCACCCCAGCCTCCCCCAGCTACTGAGCATGCCCAGCTGCCCGGCGTCGCCCCTCGGAGGACTTTCCGTGAGCTCACGCAGCAATTCCGGGTTTTCGTGGCAGCCGGCGGGAGGCAGGCGGGAGCATCTGCGGGGCGTGGGGGTGGAGAGGTGTCGGGGGAGGGTCGGGGGAGTGTCTACTCACCGCGGAGCTGGGGCAGGAGAGAGCCTCCTTTCGCCCATCCGATCGCACCATCCTCTGCCCTCCCCGGAGGGGGCAGCTCCTGCACGGCCCCTCCCCACACGCTCCGGTTTTGCAGAAATTTTGTGCAGGACGAAGGCAGGGCGAGCTTTGCTCAGAGCAGAGCTCAGAGTGGGAGGGGGCGGGGCTGAGAGGCAGATGTTTCCTCCACCGTAGCGCTTCTTCCGCCCAGAACCGCGTTTCTCAAACTTCAACGTGCCGGCGAATGAACATGCAGGTTAGATTTCAGTTGGTCCGACCTGGGGCCTGATATTCTAGCCCAACTAGCTCCCGCGTGATGTGACGCTCCTGGTCCTGCCACCACTGCTGAGTAGCAAGGCTCTGGAGCCCCCCACACTGTGACCTCCCAGGAGCCATCCTTCAACCAGCCAGCCCAGAAACGCCTCTGGCATCCACAGAGGCCCCACCTGCCCACAGAGGGTGTGGCTGCTAACAAGCTCAGGTATCGCCCCTCCCCCCCCGCACAGCCCACCCCCAGGGTTGCTGTGCTCGCCCTGGGGGGAATCTCAGTAGGGCTTGGCTCTGGGCACCCAGCACAAACTGGGTACTGACGGAATCAGAGGCCTAAGGGAATATGGGTTCCTTGACCTCCCTATACTCCCTTTGCTAGGTGACTAGCAAACTATCAGTAGTTGCTAGTTGAGTCTCTACTCAAATCAAAACCAATTTGCTTCGGCTGGTTTCCCTGCCTTTCCTGATCTGGGACAAAAACTAAAACTAGACATCAAAGGGTCAATCTGTAGTACTTGGAATGGTTAAAACTGGGTTTGCCCACCTAAGAAGACTGATGCGAGCAGAGTGATTATGTCCCAAGAGTTGACAGGTCTTTCTGGTGAGTGATGTTTGAGCTGAGATTTGCAATATCTTGTGATTCATCTTAAATCCCCCAGTTATTCACTCTCTTCCAAACCCCCAAAGCTCCAAAGGCTCTGGAATTGTCAAGAGTATTCACTGTCTATGTTACAAGCGAGAGAGAAAAAGAGAGACACAACACCAGTCATGAGTTTCAACCTTGGAACAGAAAATCACACCCTTGTCTGTCCTCAGATGCCAAACAGCACCCTCATTAACTAGTTATGATAGGGTGTCTGGTCCCATACCTGTATAGCAGATTAAAAATAAGAGTTTGTATCTATTGGTACTCTATTATACTCAGTAACTCTAAACTGCTTTCTAACTAATGGAAATTATATATATATAACTTCCCTGTTGTTTGTTTTCCATTCACTCAGTGCCCTCAATGTAGTAGCTGCCATATGAAAACAGAAATCATATGATAAACAAATGATTACTTTTCTCCCTCAATATTCCTACATATAAAGGAAAAATATATCCTGGTACATTGTATGCTGTTTTCTGGTTAAAGGAATAGGAGTCTTTAAATCCATCCTTTTATTCTCCGAGCCACACAAGTAGCCCTAAAACCCACCACATCATCCTCACCGTTATTTGCATAAATATTTTCTATTTTTTACTTTCTTTTATGTGTGCTGGCACAGATGCAAAGCCAGAACATACTTTATAGAGGTGTTGCTTATTTGTGATTGATTGGTATCAATTAAAATTTTGCTTTGGAATACTGAGCTCTAATCACTTAAAATATCTTTACTGTTATAAAGCTTATGTTTGTGTGGTTGCTCCTACTGGTTAAATACTATGATTATTGTTAGTTGCCTCAAATTCACTTATGATTTAGGCAAGGTAAACATTATAAATGAGTAATAAGACTATTTCTGTAAATATTACATTACACTAAGTCATAAGGGTTTTCTTTTTATATAATGTAATTTCTTGAGAATTTACCAGGCAGGATGGTAACTAAGGACCAACATCTGTGTGTAGGAGATACAGGAAGCAAGAGTGGGCAGTGGTAGGAGTTCAGCTATGATGCAGGCCCATGACCGTCTTGGCCACTATCCCTCCAGGGAGTTCTGGAGCTACGACGACCCTTCAGAGTTGTTCCAGGATAGTTTGAGTTGTCCAGTCCTTTTTATATTAATATCAGTCATTGTAGGAGGTGCCTTGGAAGGTTATGAACTTGAGACAAGGCAGCTCTCTGAAGCTGAGGCAATCCCTGAAGGAGAGAACAGCCAAAGGCACTTATCCCTGCAGCTGGGGAGACTGGTCTTTCACTTAAGAGGGATCTGGGCAATACATTACTTTGTCTACCATGCTAATACATTTATTGAATATATCACTTTTGAACACACAAAACAGGACTGATTTGTTAGAGGGATTCAAAAACTTTATTTTTAAATAAGTAATCGACTTTCTCCATGGCTCAGAGATTTAAAATGGGAAAGTAACCTGTAATCAGCAATTGGGAGTTGTTGGAGGAGGTCATGGAGAGGACATGACCCCCTGTTGATCCATAAGCTGGATCTGGATAACTGGAGACCCCTTATCCTCTACCTTGTCCTTAGAATGTACCCTCTGCCCATCGTTCCCACAGTAGGAGCCAGCTTCAAGGATGCAACCTTGAAAGAGTAAGGTATTGTTGAGACCATCTGGACCCAGTTAAGGGCTCTAGATACACTTTTAAGATTCGGGAGGGTGTGTGCAGAGATCGATCCGTCTTGTGGCCTTGTGACTAAGACAAACCTCGTATGTAAGCTCCCTTGCTTATTAACATTGACACCAGTCAATGGATTTGTTGGCATCTTTCTTTGGTCTCTCCTTTCCCTCCTTGTCCAGGAACCAATTTCAGATTTCACCCAGAAGCTCCCGAGTTTGCCTCTTTTACACAATCTCCCCTAGAAAATAGAAGAGGAGTACTTTCTAACTTATTTTACAAGGTTGGTATTACCCTAATAGTAACACTAAACAAGCACAGTAGGGGAGGAGAAAACTACAGGCAAATATGTCTTTTGAGCCTAGATGCAAAAATCTTCAAAAAAGATTTACCAAACTAAATCTTACAGTGTCTAAAAAGAATTGTACATGATGCTCATGTGAAGTTTACCCTAGTAATATAGGGCTGGTTTAATATTTAAAAAATCAGTTAATATAATCTACCATATTAACAAACCCAGAAAGAAAAATAGGATTATATCAATTTATGCAGAAAAAAAATCATGACAAATCTAATACCTCTCTGATTTAAAACTCTCAGCAAGGAAATAATAGGGGGGAATTATAAAATTTAACTTAAAAGGTCTACAAAAAACCCCAGCTAACATAAAACTTAATAGTGAAAGACTGAATGCTCTTCCTCTAGGATGTGGAACAAGACTAGCATGCCTGTTTCCAATATCTTATTCCACATAGTATTAGAAATCCTAGCCAGTGCAATGAAGCAAGAAAAACAAATAAAATATATTTGATTGAAAAGGAATAAATAAAACTGTCTCTGTTTGTAAATGACACTATTGCCTACATAAAAAATGTTAAAATGTCTACAAAAAATAATTCCTAAGACTAATAATTGAGGAAGCTTGTTGAATACAAGTTCTATACATTCAGAAAATAAAATGTAAAACACAATACCACTTACATTTGCTCCAAACAATATGAAATATTTAGGTATACAGTTAATGGAACATGTACATGATCTATATGTTGAAAATTATAAGATAACAACTAAATAAATCAAAGAAGACCTGAAATGGAGAGACATACTGTGTTCATGAATTAGAAGACTTAGTATAATAAAGTAGCAATTTCCCCCAAAGTTATCTAAATGTTTACTAAAATTTCTATAAAAATTCCAGTCAAATTTATTGGAGCATTTATATGGCAAGGCATGGGCTCTAGAATAGCTAGATAATTTGGCAAAGAAGAATAAGGTAGGAAGAATTACTCTTTCCAATAGTAAGACTTCTGCAGCTATAATAATCAAGAAAAAGGGCTATTTGCAGAGGAATAGACACACAGATCAATGAAACTGAATAGAGAACCTAGAAATGGACTCATAAAATATGACCAACTGATGTTAACAAAGGTAAAAAAAAAAAAAAAAAAAAAAATAAAATTTATAAAAAAAAAAAAAAAAAACAATTCAATGGACTAAGACTAGCTTTTTCAACAAATGGTGCTAAAAAAAATGGATAAAGAAAAATGAACCTTCCCACAACTAACATCATACTCAATAGTGAATGATTGAGATCTTGTTCTCTAAGATCAGGAACAAGGTGAGGATCCCACTTTTTCCACTCCTGTTCTACACAGCATTGGACGTTCTAGTGAGAATAATTAGACAAGAAAAAGAAATAAAGGTAAACAAATTGGAGACGCAGAAATCTCTCTTTGCAGAAAATGTGATTTTGTATGTAGAAACCCCTAAGGATTCCACATTAAAAAAAAGTTAGAATAGATGAATTCAGCAAGATTCCCGGAATAAATTTAACACACAAAAATCAGCTGTATTTCTATACACTAACAATGAAAAACCCAAAAAAGAAATCAGGTAAACAATTTCATCTTAAATAATATAAAAATAATAAAATACTTAGGAATTAATTTAACAAAGGGGCGAAAGACTTACATACTGAAAAGTACAAAACTCTGTTGAAAGGAATTCAAGAAGACATACACAAATTAAAAGACTCCCCCTGTTCATGAACTGAAAGACTTGGTATTATTAAGATGTCAGTACTACCAGTGCAATCCATAATAATCTAAAGATGTGGGGGTTTGTGTGTGCATTTTCTTGTTTTTTTGTTTTGGGGGCTATTTTTGCAGAAACAGGAAAAAAAACTATCATAAAATTCATAAGGCATCTCATAAGGACCCAAATAGCCAAAACCATTTTCAAAAAGAACAAAGCTGAAGTACTCAAATTTCCTGATTTCAAACTTACTACAAACCTACAGTAATCAAAACATGTGTTACTGGGCCTGGCCAGCATGGCTCAGTGGTTAAGCATCGACCTATGAACCAGGAGGTCATGGTTTTATTCCCGGTCAGAGCACATGCCTGGGTTGCTGACTGAATCCCCAGTATGGGGTGTGCTGAAGGCAGCTAATCAATGATTCTCTCTCATTATTGATGTTTCTATCTTTCTCCCTTCCTCTCTGAAATCAATAAAAATATATTAAACAAACAAACAAATATGTGTTACTGGCATAAAGACAGACATAAAAACCAATGGAACAAAATAGAGAGCCCATAAAAAA
Source organism: Myotis davidii (assembly GCF_000327345.1). Lineage (NCBI taxonomy): Eukaryota > Metazoa > Chordata > Mammalia > Chiroptera > Vespertilionidae > Myotis > Myotis davidii. The sequence continues at coordinate 6,537,001 of NW_006286587.1, forward strand.
ATTCTCACATATATGTCAAATGATTTTTTACAGGGGTGCCAAGATATAAAGAACATTTTCCAAATGTTGTTGGGAAAACTGGATATCCATTTATAAAAGAATGAAGTTGCACCTTACCTTACTCCAAATACAGGAGTGAATTTTACATGGGTAAAAGAAACATAAGTGCTAAAACTATAAAAATCTTAGAAGAAAACAGGGCAAAATCATCATGAGGTTGCATACAGCAATGATTTCCTGTTTATGATGCCCTAATCACAGAGAACAAAAGAAAAAATAGATAAATTGGACTACATAAAAATTAAAATCTGTGCAAAGGATACAATCAACAGAGTGAAAAGAAACCTCACAAAATGAAAGAAATATTTGCAAATGATATCTGATAAGGGGTTGATATGCAGAATATATAAAGAACTCCTAAAATTTAACAACAACAAAAAACAAACAATCCAATCTAAAAATGAGCAAAGAACTAGAATAAACAGTTGTCCAAAGAATATATGCAGATGGCCAAAAAGCACATGAAAACATGGTCAGTATCACTAACCAGGGAAATGCAAATCAAAACCACAGTGAGATGTCACCCCACACCCATTGGGATGGAGTTGTATATATGAAAAGAGAAGTGTTTGGCAAGAATGTGGAGAAATTAGAATCCTTGTGTACTGCCAGTGAGAATGTAAAATGGTTTAGCCACTATGGAAATAGTATGGCAAAAAAGTTAAATATAGAATTACCATAGGACCCAGCAGTTCTACTTGTTAGTATATAATTAAAGAATTGAAAGTGGGAATTAAATTGATATCTTCACACTAATAATTACAGCAGCTTTTTTTAAAGCTGTCAAAAGTTTGAAACAATCCAAAGGTTCATTGACAGATGAATGGATAAATAAAATATAGTATATATAGACAATAGGATGTTATTCAGCCTTAAAAATGATTTTCTGATAAATACTACAATATGGAGGCACATTATGCTAAGTAAAGTAAACTAAACTCAAAAGAACGAATATTGTGTGGTTCCACTTATTTAAGATATCTAGAATAGGCAAATTCATGGAAACAGAAAGTAGAATAGTGTTTACCAGGGGCCAAGAGAAGTAAGGGGAATGGAAATTATTGTTAATTGGTACAGAGATTCAGTTTGGGATAAGCAAAAAGTTCTGGATATTGATAGTGGTTATGGTTGCAAAAACAAGCTGAGTGTTACAAAAATTAACTCAAAATGGATCATGGACCTAAGGTAAAAGTATGAAACTCTTAGAAAAAGACATAAAAGATCCAACATGGCAGCAGAACAGATGAAACTGCCTCCCAGGACCAAACTGGAATTAAACTAATTACTAGCTGAAGAGAAGCCTTATAAGGAAGAAGCTACAGAAGAAGCCACGTCTAGACTGGTAGGAAGGGTGGAGACATGAAAAGGGCTGGCCCCACTGCCACAGGTGGGCAGCTGAGGTTCTGGAGGGATACCTCAGCTGCAGGGGGCTTCCTCCTGGGAAGAGTGAGCTCTCAATATCTGGCTGTGAAAATCAGCAAGATTCTGTCCATCCTGGAGAGACAGGAGTCTGCTATTAAAGAGCCAACACAGAGACTGTGGGGATACTGTTTGCAAAGCATATTTTTTACATCTAGAATATATAAAGAATATTCAAAATTCAACAGTTAACAAAATGAACAATTAGAATTTTAAAATCCAATTGTAAAATGGTCAAGAGACAAGAACAGACATTTCACTGAAGAAGATATACCAATGGCAAGTAAGTAGAGGAAAAATGTTCAATGTTATTAGACATTAGGAAAATTTAAATTAAAACTACAATGAAATATCACCATGTACCTATCAGACTGACTAAAATAAAAAACAGTGACAACACAAAATTCTGGTGAATATGAGGAGAAACCATATAATTCATATGTTGCTGGTGGGTATAAACAATGGTACAGCCATTTTGGAAAACAGTTTGGTAAATTGCTTATAAAACTTAATATGCAATTACCATGTGACCTAATAATTGCTCTCCTGGGCATTTATCACAGAGAAATGAAAAGTCACATTCAGAAACCTGTATGAGAATGGTCATAGCAGCTTCATTTATAATAGCCAAAGCCTGGAAACAGTCTAGATATTCTTCAAGCGGTGCATGGTTAAACAAACTCTGGACACACATAGCATGGAATAATAAAAGCAACAAAAAGAAACAGATTATTGATACATGCATTAACCTGCATGAGTCTCCAGAGAATTATACTGAAGGGGGGGGGGGGGGGGGAATGCAATCCTGGAGGTTAAATAGAGCTTTATACCATTTATATAACATTTTTGAAATGACAAAATTTTATTTTTATTTTTTAATATATTTTATTGATTTCAGAGAAGAAGGGAGAGGGAGAGAGATAGAAATATCAATAATGGGAGAGAATCATTGATTAGCTGCCTCCTGCACACCCACACTGCAACCTGAGCATATGCCCTGACCAGGTATCGAACCGTGACCTCCTGGTTCATAGGTTGATGCTCAACCCCTGAGCCATGCTGGCCGGGCTTAAATGACAACATTTTAGAATGCAGAATAGATTTGTGGTTACAGGGTTAAGGGAACAGGTGAAAGATACAGAAGGAAGTGGGTGTGACTTTGAAAGGGCAAAAGAGGGGTTCTTCTGCTTATGGAAATGTCTTGATGGCAGTATCTTGACTATGGTGGTGAATGCATGAACATATTCTTATGATTTACTAAATATACATATACAGAGAAAGGAGTACAAGTAAAACCAGAGATATCTGAATAATATTAGTGAGTTGTATCAATCAATGTCAATATCCTGGTTATGATATTGTACTATAGCAGTGGTTCTCAACCTTCCTAATGCCGTGACCCTTTAATACAGTTCCTCATGTTGTGGTGACCCCCAACCATAATATTATTTTCATTGCTACTTCATAACTGTAATTTTGCTACTGTTATGAATCATAATGTAAATATCTGATATGCAGGATGTATTTTCATTGTTAAAAATTGAACATAATTAAAGCATAGTGATTAATCACAAAAAAATGTAATTATATATGTGTTTTCCGATAGTCTTAGGCGACCCCTGTGAAAGGGGTCGTTCGACCCCAAAAGGGGTCAAGACCCACAGGTTGAGAACCGCTGTACTATAGGTTTGCAAGATAATGGGAAAAACTAGATAAAGGGGTAGACTCAACTCTCTGTATTATTTTTTACAATTACATGTGAATCAATTACCACCACAATAAAAATTTCAATTAAAAAGGAATTCATGTTTTTAATTTACCAACACTTACTGAGCATTTCATAAATCAGTGCTGTCCAACAGAACTTTCTGTGATAATGGAACTATTCCATGCTACATTGTCCAATACAGTAGCCAGATAAACTGGGGCAGAGTCAGTGTGTCTGGAGAGCTAGGAAGGGGTTGGATGGTGAAGGGCTTTTGATACCACTTGAAATTTTGTACTTGAGATTCCATCATGGAGGTCATGGAGACACACTGCAATAGTATCAGCATGACCTACTTAGGTTTATATCTGTAAAATATTATTCTCCCAACAATGCATTGGAATCAAGCAAGACTCCAGGCAGGGAGCTATTGGTGTAGCTCTGAGAAGCACAATCAAAGGCTCAAATGTGGCAGTGGAAGTAAGGGTGGGAAGAAGAAACTAGATTTGACAGGCATCAAAAAAGTAGAATCAGGAGGTTATTGCATCCAAATGGATGTAGGTGATAAGGATAACAAGTAATTGGGATGGTTTACAAGCAGTTGAATGGGTCTACTTCATAGATGGTAGTGCTATTAGCAGAGATAGTTAATGGAAGAGAAAGAATGGGTTTGGAGTAGAAGATGTATGGCTCAACAGTTTTAATAGGGCCTGAGAAAGCCCCCGGGGCTCAGTCAAGAGTCAGTAAGAAGATTAATCCTGAGGCTCAACAAGGAAGTGGGGAGGGCATACCAGGTTGGATTTCAGCTGAAAATCTAGTTAAGAAATCCATATCAAGTGAGAATGGTCAAAGCATGGAACTCAGGCAAACGCCAATATGAAAGGAGTGGATGGAGGAAGAAACGACTACAAAGATGAGAGAGATGATTATGTGGAAAACCAGGAGGTGGCTGGAGAAAATAATAGAGCAATAGCTTCCACATTGACAAATACTCATGGAAGTCTTCCCCCACCCCACATCCCCAGCCTGAAGAAAATAGAAATTAAAACATTTTGTTATCAGCACACCAAATAAACAGACATCAACAGAAGATGTCAGAAATGACACAAATCTATAAAGGAATCCTATATAATAAAAGTCTAATATGCTTCCTTAACTGGTTTGGCTCAGTGGATAGAGCATCAGCCTGCAGACTGAAGGGTCCCAGGTTCGATTCCGATCAAGGGCATGTACCTGGGTTGTGGGCACATCTCCATTAAGGGTGTGCAAGAGGCAGCTGATCGATGTTTCTCTGTCATCAGTGTTTCTAACTCTCTATCCCTCTCCCTTCCTCTCTGTAAAAAAAAATCAATAAAATAGATATATTTTTTTAAAAAGCCTAATATGCTAAGTGTCTGGTCTTCAGTTCAACCAATAAAAGCATAATATGCTAATGATATGCTAAGGCCGCTCAGCCGCTCGCTATTATGTGCACTGACCACCAGGGGGCAGACGCTCCAACTGGTAGGTTAGCTTGCTGCTGGGGTCTGGCAGATCATGACTGAGCAAGACTGGCCGGACATGCCCTGGAGCCCTCCTATAGCCCCTCCCTGGCTGGCCAACCTCCACGTCCCTCCACGGCCCCTCAGCCTGGCCTGTGCCCTCTTACAATTCAGGACCCCTCAGGGGATGTTGGAGAGCTGGTTTTGGCCCGATCCTGCAGGCCAAGCTGAGGGACCCCACTGGTGCACAAATTCGTGCACTGGGCCTCTAGTCTCATATAATAATGGTGACATTACAAGTCAGTGCAGAAAAGGATTTCTATTTGTGAAAAAGAACAGCTGAAGTTCTGTAGAATTGGGCTGTTAAGGGCCAGTAGCCTTAAGTAACAGTAAATTATCCAATTTAGTGAGCTCTATCCCTTTTCTGAAAGGGAAACCTATGTACCTTGAAGGTCATGGGTTTAGTGAAATTTGTATGAAATTCCCTTGAATGATTGAGGTTGAACTTTACTCCAGAACAAGCAAGCTTAAGAATTTTGAATGAGATGCCAGATTTTGGAAAATGAAAATAAATATTCACTGTTTACATATAATATATACTCAGAAAGTACAAGGCATGCCAGCCAAGCAATTAAGGCCTTTGGCTTGTGTAAGTTGCTTATACACAAGTGTGTATAATTACTCCTATTCCGCTGAAATCCCAGTATGCTGATGAATATCTATGCCAGATTTTTTCTGGAAGAAGAAAAATATCATCATCAACACCACTAAATAAAGGCTACCCCTCAATTCATTTGCAAACCATCATTTAATATTGAGGTTGAAGATGGGAAATAGAGTACACACTCATCCACCATTACTGTATTTACAACAACTCAGTCATGGTCCCTGGGCCCTGTTCATGTGATAGATGAAAGGCTGTAGCTCACTTGTCCTTGAGTAAAGCTGTCAGCTTGGAGAGCAGCATGGATTCTTCTGGAGGGATTATTGGCCACCCCTCTTTGCTTTGCACAGACTTAGTGGTTTAGACAGAATCAGAGAGGTAATCAGATTTGAAGAAGACACCACATGCTCACAAAACAAACAAGCAAACAAAGTTTCTTTGACAGTTAAAACCACCCATCTTCATTTTAATTTGCTTTTTTATTTAAAACTAGAGGCCTGGTGCATGAAATTCGTGCATGGGAGGGATCCCCTCAGCCTAGCCTGCATCCTCTCCAATCCGAGACCCCTCGGGGGATGTTGGACATCCCTCTCACAATCCAGGACTGCTGGCTCCGAACTGCTCATGTGCCTGCCTGCCTGATCGCCTCTAACTGCACCCCCCTCTGGCCTGCTCACCCTTTACTGCTCCCCATGCTGGCCTGGTTGCCCCTAACTGCCACCCTGCCAACCTGGTTGCCTCGTATTGCCCCCCCTGCTGGCCTGGTCATCTCCAACTGCCCCCCTGTGCCAACCTGGTTACCCCTAAATGGCCCCTCCCCTGCTGGCCTGGTCACCCCATGCAGCCTGTTGTTCAGTCGTTTGGTGATCCCTCACTAACCCCCTGCTGGCCTGTCGCCCCACGCAGCCTGCTGTTCGATCGACCGTCCAGTTGTTTCGGTCGTGACAGCCCCTGGCTTTTTATATATTAGGATGCATCCTCAATGAAGCCACCTAAAGCCTCAGTTCCTATTTAATAAATTCTCCTTTTTCTTGAAAACCCAACTATCTTGCAAAGATCCAGAAAGTATTTATTCAGAAAAGAAAAAAAAAAACAAAAGTAGATGAGACTGTATTGCAGTTTCTTTTAAGTAAGTATCTGGTATTGTGAATTAAAGTAAAAGCTGTTGCCAGCATCAAAACCAGCACCATGTGATCATACATGCTTCATAAAATATAGTGGGAAGTCTATTTTTACAACAGGGACAAACTTTATTTTTATAAGAAGAGCCACTAATAGAACATTAGAAGTTTCGAAGGATGATGAAGCCATTCATTTCACTTTAAGAACAATATGATTTATGCAATAGTAAATTTTAAATATGAGAGAGCAAGAGAGAGAGTGAGAGAGAGAGAGAGAGAGAGAGAGAGAGAGAGAGAGAGAATGGGCAAATTTTAGCCTGAGTAATATTTAGCAATTATATGACCTTGGGCATGTCACTTATGCTTTCTAAGCTAGTTTTCTTATCTTCAAAATACAGATGTCAGTTCTGCTATTTTTCATGAAGTTATTATGAGTATCAAAGGAAGGAACTTTGAGGCAGGAGGGTTGTTCTACAAGCAAAGGACATAGACCTAGGCCAGAGTCTTTACACAAGGGTTTTGAGTGAATATCTAAAAAAAAAAATTAGTTATCAAACTTTTATGCATTCAAATCATGTTGGAAATGTATTTATAATAAAAAGTGTCTGGCTTTACTCCATTTCTACCTAGAGTGAAATCTGGGTCTTCGAAGGCCCCTGGGTGATTCTAAAGCACCAACTTGATGTGGCGAACACTGTGATGCACCACCCAGCTCCCCCTTCCAAGAAGAACTTGTTGGCCAGCTCCTGGGAATGTGGTTGGCAGAAGACCTGCAGCTCTAAGCACCTTCAGGGATTGCCTCAGCCACAGGGAGCTGCCCTGTCCCAGGCCACAGTTCTTCCCAGGGCAGCTCACATACAAGGACTGACTGATCAATGTGGCGATATTAAGACCCAGACATCAGCCCAATTTGGTGCAACTCTGGAGGACCACTCTAGATCCCAAACTCCCTGGGGCTGACTAAGGCTTCATTGGGTCTGCATTACTCTCACTTTCTCCCCCTGCCCTCTCCTACTTCCCTCCCTTTCATCCTTAGATGTTGTGTCCCAATGGCACTCTTTAATACACATCCCAAACACTAAACTCTGGCTCAGTGTCTGAGTCCTGGGGAACCCAGCTAGTGCAACTAATTAAATTCCCATTAAAATTTATCTAAATTACAATTTTCTTTCTAAATTTGGTTATTTTGATCACTTCAAACACATTAAAGAATCGCCAAAACATCCCAATGCAATTCTTTACAAATTTAGTATTATATGCCTACTTAAACATATTCTAAAACTTAACATTATGAACCTTCTCATTCTCTTGACATCTATTTAGATTTAGAGTTACCCCTCTTTTTGTTATTCCCCTAATAGTTTCCTAATGTTATTTTGATAACTTCCCAGGGTTTCAGTAATCTTACAAGAATGTGGGGGAAAGTATTTATTTTCTCAACTGAGCTCTAATTGATGGCTCTGGATAGATAACTCTCTAATTTTTTAAAACTTTGAAGTATAATATTTATACATAAACACAAAATAAATATACCCATATAACCAGTCCCAGAGTCAGAAAGATAACATTACTAGTGAGAATAGAGTTAATGAAGCTGGTCGATTTTACTCAGTTTTCATTTATCTCAGTAGCCATGGTAATGATCCCTGGTTAACTCTGAGAACTAAAATACTGGAATGTTCACATAGTGACTGGGTAGAGATATTAGTTTATTTTCCCAAAGCAATGAGTCAAAATAAATCAGGTTGTCAGCATGTTAAAGTAACTCTAAAGGTTCATAATGTGCACCCCAGGTCTGGTTTGGGATTCACACCATGGCTAGTCATATGGCTAGCATGTGATAAACTCCACTTAGCAACTTTGGACCCCAAAACTCAAGCTGACTTTCCTGGGCATGGGCATCTCATACATGTCCTTGCACTTCACAGCTGGAGAAGATGCATCCATGAGTTCCTTGCAGAGGAAAGACAAGAGAGTCTGCATTTGACCTCCCTAGTCTTTGCCTATTATCTTTTTTTCTGTTATTCTGCACTCTCACCTTTGCTGCAATAAATATTAACCATAACTAAAACTTCAAGGTAAATGGTGTTAGTCCTCCCAGAAAATCCTCAAACTGGTTGGTGGTTGTGTGACAGCTGCAAAAACTAACACCACTGTAGTCCCCATCTTGCTTCTTTAAAATCAGTGTGTCTTCCAGGAATAGCTACCATCCTGACTTCTAGCAGCGTAGAAAAATTTGGAACCTTACAGTTTGTACTCTTTGATATGTGACTTCTTTCCCTCAAATATTACTTTTGTGAGAGTCATGCATGTTGTGTGGGCAGTTGTAGTTCATTCATTTTCATCACTGTAAAATAATCCCCTGACTACCCCACAATTTATGTTTTCATTCCTCTGTAGATGCACATCTGCGTTGTTCCAAGTCTGGGATTATTATCAATATTGTTGCTATGTGTATTTTGATCCATGATTTTTGGTGAATGTGTGTATGCACTTCAGCTGGTTACATATGCACAAGTGGAAATTTTGCATCAAAGGGAATGTAAATGTTGAGCTTCAGTAAATATTGCCAGAGAATCTTCAAACTGGTTGTAAAAATTAGTCCTTCCACCAGAAGGTATGGAAATCCCAGTTGTTCCCTTATTTGCCAATACTTGGTATTGTCTCTCTTTTTATTTTAAAACAATGCAGTTAAAAAATATGGTATTGCATTATGGCTTTAGTTTTCATTACTGTGGTGACTAACAAAGTCAAACATATTGTCAACTCTTTATTGGCCATTTAGATACATGTGAAATTATTCAGGGCCATTTTTTCTATGGACTTGTGGTTTGCAATTGATTTATAATTTTTTTATACTCTAAATTGATGTCCTTTATTGGGTTACTAGGGGCCCAGTGCACGAATCTGTGCACCTTGAAAGGAACTGTGGGCCGGGAGGCTGTGGTGGGCACAGGGGTGAGCCTCGTCTCATCCTCCGCACCCCCTCCCACCATGGCCCCCAGTCCCCTGCCTGCAGTGATTGGGGCTGGCACCAGCAGCGGGTGCAAGCGGTAGCTGCTGCCCTGATCACCCCTCAGAAGCAGGGGGAGGTGGAGAAGCCCTCAGGGGCCATCAGGGCCAGCAACCTCTACTAGCACTCACTGACTGCGCTCAGTGATCAGGCCAGCAGCTGATGCAAGTGCCAGGTGGGACTGTGGAGAGCAGGAGCAAAGAATTTTCAGTAACCACCATAGGCTCACCCTGATAACAGCGACCAGCGCCCCGCCTTGGTCTGGCATCCCCGCTTACCTGCTCCACTATCCCACCACGGTCGACACCCACCATGTTCCACACTCTGCCGCCTGCTGCTGACACCTACCAGGTTTTGCGCACACCCCCTAGTGGTCAGCATACATCATAGCGACCCGTTGTTTGGTTGTTTTGCTGTTCTGTCTATTTGCATATTAGGGTTTTTTATATATAGATGTATTGCTAATTCTTCACTGACTCCACAGCTTGCCTTTCCTAATAGTGTGATTAGTTGATCTGCTAACTTTACTCTATTTCTCTCTCTAACACACTTTACTCAACAAATATTTATTAAATAACTGCTATATAGCTGCACACTTTTTAGTTACTGGGGGAAAATAATAAGAATATAGATTCCGGTTTACACTCTGTCTAAAGAGATTAATCTAGCTTGCTTTTACCCTGAGCCAATTCATCTTAATTATTTAAAGGATGTAGGAACATACTCTTCCCAATGTTTTAGATTGTATTTTCCAAGTACATTATTTACTAACCTTTTTTTTTTATGTGTTACGTTAATGCCTTGCTCTGCTCTACCATTGAGGACTGAAAGAAAAAGAGAGGAAAAACACTCCTTGGCCTACTTTGAAATTATGTCTTGTTATTATATCACTAGAGGCCCAGTGCACAAAAATTTGTGCACTCGGTGGGGAGGGGGGGGGTCCCTCAGCCTGGCCTGTGCCCTCTCACAGTCTGGGACCCCTCAGGAGATAACGACCGGCTGGCTTAGGCCTGCTCCCGGGTGGCAGAGGGCATGCCCAATCCCTAGGTGCAGCCCCTGGTCATGCACAGAGCAAGGCCAATTGGGGAGTTGGGGCGCCACCCCCTGTCATGCACAGAGCAGGGTGATCGGGAGGTTGCAATGACACCCTCAGTCACACTCAGGGTAGGGCTGATTGGGGGGTTGGGGCACCATCCCCTGTCACACTCAAGGCAGGGTTGATGGGGAGG
>NW_006286587.1:6548025-6551989 GCF_000327345.1 Myotis davidii
AAACTCCCCGCTCAGAGGCCAGCAGGGCAGGTGGGGAACATTGGAGACCACCGTCACTGAAGCAAGCAAGCCTCATTCATGTTCGCTTTAAGCTGCCTGGCTGCGGGCCGCCATCTTGGCTGTCAGTTAATGTGCATATCTCGCTGATTAGCCAATGGGAAGGGTAGCGGTCGTACGCCAATTACCATGTTTCTCTTCTATTAGTGTAGATTCCCCTGCCCACTGACATGGTATGTAAATATTATGTCTTAGTTCCAGTACCCCAAAAGCAGACTCTGAGATAGGGATTCATGTGCAGTAGTTTATTTAGGATGTGAACTCAGAAAACAATGAAAGGAGAATGAGGAAGTGAGGCAAGGAAAAGCAGAAAGCCAATAAATGTTGTGTTATCAAGCTGGTACTACTCTGGATAGTACTTTAATCCTAGTGGGAGACGCTGGGAACCAGTGTAGACAAATACCTTTGAGTTAATCCATCAGATAGGGAAAAGGAGCTGGGATGTTTATAAGTGATCTTTCAGTCATTGGTTCATGGGTAGGCTTGAGTTAGGGTATGCTTTTTAATTCCTCAACACATCCAGCCTGTCCCATCCTCAGCAAGAGCAGGTTCTGTTGTTAGATTAAGTGTTCAGCAAAAAAATCACAGGTTCTAGCAGTTAGAAGTAAGATTTTTTTGATGCATAGTTACATATAAGTTCAATTTTAATAAATTGAACTCTAAAGAGGATCTTTAAAAAAGAAATTTTAAAAGATAACTATGCACAAAACTTTCTTCTCTTTGGGTCTTTTCTTTATGTAAAAAGATCTTGCCTGCCCTGGCCAGGTGGCTCAGTTGGTTGAAACATTGTTCTATACACCAAAAGGTTGCAATTTCGACCCCCTGCCAAGGCACATACCTAGGTTGTGGATTCAATCCCCAATGAGGGTGCATATGGGATGCAACTGATAAACGTTTCTCACATCAATGTTTCTCTCTTTGTCTCTTTCTAAAAATAATAAATAAACATATCCTCATGTAAGGGTAAAAAAGACCTGACTAATTATTTTTCTTTAAAATTTCCATTGCAATTGTACATATCACTACTTATATCTTGGTTGGAAATAACATCTGCTAGAATCTTTTATTAATAGGACACTATCTAATTTTTTAAATATATATAATAGACTATGAATAATAGAAAATCCCCAAATAATTCTATAAAAATATAAATTTATTTTGTGCTCACATTCAAGAATTCTGATTCAAAAATTCAATCATTCCATAATTAAAATGGCGCTCTATGGTCAAAGAGACCTAGTCTATTGCTCTCTTGCTGCCCTGTTAGGCACAGCTTCTATTCCCAAAGTAATCTTATTGCCCAGCATGGCTGCTGGGGCTCCAGCCACTCCAGTCTCTCACTGCTGCCTAGAGGAAGGAGGAAGTTCTGAAAAAGAGACACCATGCATTTATCAGAAGTTGCACACTCTACCTCTGCTTATACCATATTGCCCAGAACTTGGTCACATGACGAGACTTAGCTGCAAGGGAGCCTGAAAAAAGGGTCTTTATTCCAAGTGGCCACATGACCAACCAAAATGGAGAAGAAGTGGGGAAAGAGATTTTGGAACAACTGTCACTCTTTTCATCACAAATTCAAAAATATTCAATGTGATTTTTTAAAAATTGAAAACATAAATAACCTCTAGTAAGAAAGTGTTAGCTTGTAACTAGTAATTATTTGGCCTGAAGAGAAAAACCAATATTTTCCTTACACCCTTCGTAAATTTAGACTGAGGTAAGAATCTTATCAACTTATAAAATATGTTAAATCAAAATGCAATATGCAAACAGCATGTACCTATTCCAAGGAGAGAGACAGACAGAGAGTCTGTGAATGTGAATGGGATATTACAGGGAGTCCTTTCCTTTTGATACTAGCAAGTTATAGAGATGGTCATACAACTTTAAGCAGTTGGAAAAATAGATGATATAAATGCTATCAGCATTTGGAGAAATCCTCAAACATAAATTTTTTAAATAAATTTTTATTTCTCATCAGAGGGTTTTTCAACTCAAGCCATTTTATTTGACTCCTGAATCTGAGGTACTCTTAAAGCCATACTAGCATAAGTATTTTAAAGTCCCATAATTGCTGGAAGCATAAATAATTCCTTGGAAAACTAAGTAAAAGATATTGAAAAAGAATAGGAGAAACATTTCCAAGCTAGGCCTTTCTATCACCAAAAGAAACAACCCCAAGGAAAAAGAAACCATTGGTATTGTTATTGCTCATAAATTCAGAAGCAGACTGCATGGTTAAAATTAAAACCCGAGTCTCTTGACAAGAACGATAGTAGAAACAAAAAAAAATTGCAATTCCCCTGGGGTGATTGTGATGGATAATCAAAGACAGCTTTTTCCTATTGATTGGTACCATCTTTCTAGAGACCAGAAATGGAATCCACCTGGACATTTGATGAAGGACAGCAGATGGTGTTATACCACGTGACATGAGCTGTTCCATCATAATCAGACAAGGGTGCTCTTTGTAACAGATCTGAAAGATCACTTTTTTCCCTTGTGCTTTAGCTCCAGGTTTGTTATGGCTGTGATTCCCATACTGGGGGGAAGATTTCTTAAATATTCTCAGTACTTGCCTTTCAAATATTTTGAAAACAAGAAGAGACCAGCTAGCACAACTTTGTGTTTGGACAGATTCTAAAGCAATTCATTAAAGGCTCATTTGCAGGATCCTTGAAAATAAATGTAAGTTAATGAGCAGCAACAATAATTTTTCTTAAGTTAATTATGCCAAATGAAACAAATGAAACTCACTTGCATAATACATTAGTTATCATACATTAAATACAAAGATACTTGGTTTTACCTCTTTGCAATTATCTTCTTTCCCAAATCTTAATTGTCATAGACCCCAGATCTATATTTATAGTAGTCTTCAGGGCCTAGTTAATATTTTTTACTTCTTTGCTATGCAGTGGGGCCTTGACTTACAAGTTTAATTCGTTCCAAGACTGAGCTCGGTAAGGAGCTCGTTAAGGAGCTCATTAACTCAAATTACTCTATCAACTCAATGCAAAAAATCGGCCTGGAGACAGCTGGTATCTCAAAAAACTCGTTAGTTGGGACACTCGTAAGTCAAGGCCCTACTGTATCTCATGTTTTCATCAGCTTTTGTCTTCATCTTTAATATTAGTTGCATTGTTCCTATTTCCTTGACTTCCATCTTCACCTTACATATGGACTTGCCAAATATGTCAGCCTATTATCCAGTTAGTTCCCTCCAAACCTTACCAAAAATATCTGTATCTACTCTCTTTCCCATTCTTCCAAGTAGCTTATTTCAAGTTGACACCCATTCACTTCACCAAGACCCTTAACCTTTCTTTTGAAACTTCTTTTTTATGGTGACCAAAAGGGCCAGATTTAGTTTTATTCATTCAACAAGATTATAAAGACTCATGTAACCTTGCACAAACAGAGCTGAAGAGAAGTAGATGTGAGATATATTTAGAAGGTAAACCTTCAGAACCTGCTGATGATTTGAATATAAGATATGAGGAAGAGGGGATACCAAAGATAAACGTTAGGTATTTATTTTAGAGAATTGGGTAGATGGCGGTTTAAATGGATATAGACCAGATTTATAAGGAAGCTAGTCTATGTTAATAAGTTTTATTTTTTTTGTCTTTTGCACAGGAATTTGGTTTCTCTGTGTTAGGCTCAGTTCCACTGGAAGCTGACCTTATGCAAGGATTTGACTGCAAGTCATTATTTTGGGGAAGCAGATGTAGAAAATGAGTCAAAAAGGAGGTGAGAAGAAGACTCATGTAACATATTTTTCCTTATTGCCATTAGCCTATGTATTTTTCATAATGAACAATGCAACAAAGCAAAATATTTATAGCATTATATCACATTCCCAAAGTGAATAGTTTGTATAACATGATAAAAATTTTCATGTGAT
>NW_006286587.1:6552027-6580413 GCF_000327345.1 Myotis davidii
AAAGATGTATTAGAACATGTCTCTGAATTGTCCCATCTGGGGATGAGGAATCTGAAATATTTATAGACCAAATTCTATCCATTATTGGTTGAAGGACTCTCCCAGGGACATGAATTCATGGCACTCCTGTACTTTAGCCAATAATGCTCTGGAAGTAAGAGAAAACCTTAGGCTTTCTCAGGAGGACATCAGAGTGCATTATGAAGGTGAATGCTAAAGGGATGTTGCTCTTGAATTTCCTGCTTCTAGTATTTCAAATTCACTATTTCTCTAAACATATTTTCTCTATCTTGATGCTTTTTCCTTTTTCAATTCCTGGCCCATTTTTCAATTTCTTTTTGACACATCTTAATTGTGGATCCATGCATTCCTTGAACTCCAATTTAAGATGGTACTTTCTGTGACACTTCACATGCATAACTTTACATCTTTTTTATTAGACAATATTTTATTAAGTATAAAGTCATGAATGATTCTATGAAAGCTGCAATGAGAAGCTACGGATATGGACTTATAGTCAAGCATACAAAATACAGGTTACAATGAAGTAGTGCTATGAATAATGTTGACTTAAAATGCTCAAATGTATCTTCCAATGCTTTGGTAAACCTGCAGAACCTGCTGCTGTTTTGGAAAGAGAGAGCAAGTTGGGTCCCCTAGGACCTAAATCTTAAGTTATGCCTTATTTGCATTAGTGACTTCTATAGTGAACACATTTTACAACATTTGCTGATATTGCCAATTTGGCAGCAATTGCCAGCACTCTGGAAGTTTGAAATATAATATCTCATACATCATTGGGCATAGCCTAGGTGCTGCATAAATACTTGGTGATTGATGGATTAAAATCTAGCACAATCTTTGAAGACATTCCTCAGAGATCCTCTGCCAAAGCTTTCCACTCCCTTGGGCTTGCCATCTTCACCTCCTCCATCTTTGAAGATGATTTGATGCCCAACTTGATTAATTTGAGTCACTTGATTTTAGCTCTCTTCATTTTCACTTTCTCCACCACAGGAATTTCTGCATTAACCCACCTTTCTTCCCTTCCAAGCCTCCCTGCCCTGCTAACCATCCCTTCTTCTCCCTCCATCAGTTGTTTTTCTCCTACCCTTCTCTTGCATGGTAAGCTTTTTTTTCATCATGGCTTTACTCTCCTGACTGGAAACCTGCTTAAATGTCTTCTAGATTAAAAATCCACCTGCTTTTCAGCATCTTATTTCTCAGAGACTGTAAGTGCTTCTCTGGAGGGTAATAACCTCCACTTCCTCCTTCCCATTTATTTGTTAATCCCTCTTGCTTTAGAATAAACTGCATGTAAGAACTCTGGCTTATAATTCTTCATATCCAGCTCATGGCACAGCTCCAGTCACTTCAGAGGTGATGACTGAACGCTTATTGAAGGAGTGCCAGTCAGCACTTTGCAATTTCTCTTCTTTTCATCCAGTACTTCTTGAAAATCTCCATTGCTTTTTTTTGGATCTGCTGATTCAGAGACTTTCATCTTAAGCCTTTAGAAAAAACACCTTTATAGAGTTTATTCTAAAGTGTTCTCCTGTCCTTAGCTCTTTGCTTTCTTTCTCTAAATTCTTTCACTTGAGGAGTTCTGCTCTAAGAGGCTCCATTATCAACCCATTGCCCAGCCTCAAAGTCTCTGTCACCTGTGAACTCTTCCTTGTCCTTGCTTATCACACTTTTAGCTCAGTGCTACTGCTTGTGCAACCTACACTCTCCTGGAAATTTAACAGCTTGCTCTTTCTCTAGCAAGCCTTCAACTTTCTTACCTCCGTGCATCTTCCACTGCCTATGGTGCCTTTTTTCCCCTTTCTCCAATATTCACATTCCCATTCTTGAGCATAGGAAAGCCTAATACAATGATTACTTTCTTCATGAAATCTTTCCAGCATAAAATCTTTCCAGTTCTCCTTAAACAGGTATGTGCCTTGACCAGGAATCGAACCCGCAACCTTTTTGGTATACTGGATGATACGCCTACCAACTGAGCCATGAGACTGAGCCAGTCAGAGGCATTTATCCCTCTGCTACATTATCTGAACTCCCCCCAGTATTGATTACTTTAGTTTTCCCTATATTTGAGTTATGTGATCATGTGACATTTTACCATACTTCAGCCTATTTCAGGCCTTTCAGGTGAGCACATATCCATCACACGGATACACACTAAAAAACAGTAAAAATGCACTGCACATGGAGAAATTCATTTATGGATTTTTATGGCCAGACCACCTACCTCTCCTGCCCTAGTTTGTTCTCCCACTTCCTGCTTTCTAATCCCCACTTATTTTATCCAGTGTGCTCCTGACACTGCTCACTGCTGACCCTCCACTTTTTAAGTCTTATTGGACACACTTGTCTACTTTATTTGGGTATTATTTATATTACTCATAAGAATAATGAGCCCAGGGTACTTCAAACCCCACTTCAGGATGGTTTATGGGTTTGAAATGTTGTGGGTTTGATCTCAGGTAGCACGTATGTGGAAGGCAACCAATTGATGTTTCTCTCACATCAATGTTTTGTTTTTTTTCTCCCTCTCTCTCCCTTTCTCTCTCTAAAAAAATCAATGTAAAAAAAAAAACATATTCTCAGGTAAGGATTTTTAAAAAAAGAGTTGCCTTCTTCATAATTTTACCTAACAGAAAACTTGTGTAGGGTCTCCTTTATATCCATAATAAAATGATGGGCATCATTTAAAATATACCAGCCACCCAATCTGTTACCCAAGGAACCTAAGCTCGGAAGAGAGAATGGTCCTTGTTCTTACTGAATTTTGGTAGACTTTCTTGAATAGGCATTTCTTGCTGTATGCCCTCACCACTTCTAGAGACATTAAGTGTTTACATATATATAAACATATATAAATTTGGTGTACATATATAATATGCACAGTTGTAATACAAATAAATAATACAATAGGTAACATAATAATATAAGAATAAACTCTGTTTCATGTACTCACAACTGTAAATCTACCTTTGCCTATCCTCTTACAATGTATTTTTAAAGATATCTATAATAATAAAAGCATAATATGCTAATTAGACTGGTTGACCTTCCAGACAAAGCCAGGGCTGTGAGGGAAGCCTGGGTCCCGGGTGCCAGAGGGAAGATGGTGCTGCAGCCGGGGGAAAGAAGGCCTACTCTTGCATGAATGTCGTGCATCAGGCCTCTCATATAATATAAATAAATAAGTGTGTGTGCGTGTGTGTGTGTGTGTGTGTGTGTGTGTGTGTAATTTTTACCAATTTCCCTGGAGACCAGGTCCATAGAGCTCCTCAGCTCCTCATGTAGTCATGCCAGAAAATAACCTCCTTCCTATCTAGTATTTTTGTCTGTAGTTTCAACTTTAGAAGATAGCAAGACCGTGATCTCTGATTTCCAATTAAGATCAGCATTACCTATCTTATTCTTTTGCCCTACTTTTCTGTTATTCTGTTTCAGATCTGTCTTATGTATTCTGCAGATAGCTGGATTTTGTTTCTGATTCTAACATATGATCCTTTATATTTAAAATGTCCTCTTTATTTTTAATGCCTGCGTCAGTATTGAGCACTCATTAGAAATCTGCAAAAGGAAGTTTGCTTTTATCTCTGGAGGCCGCGGGTGTAGAGGAGTTACCAAAGGCAAATATCTCTCCTGCTGGAAGTTGTTTAGCTATTACTGAGATTAACCTCACTTTTCAAAAATCCATGGCTTTATTTGAGGTATAAATGATGTACAACAAATGGTCCATATTTAAAGTGTATAATTTAGTAAATTTTTAAAATATATTTTATTGATTTTTTACAGAGAGGAAGGGAGATATCAGAAACATCGATGAGAGAGAAACATCGATCAGCTGCCTCCTGCACATCTCCCATGGGAGATGTGCCCGCAACCCAGGTACATGCCCTTGGCCGGAATCGAACCTGGGACCTTTCAGTTCGCAAGCTGACGCTCTATCCACTGAGCCAAACCGGTTTCAGCTAATTTAGTAAATTTTGATATAGGTATACACCAGGAAACAATCACCATAATCAAGGCAGCTAACATAGCCATCACCCCCAAAAGTGTTCTGGTGCCGCTTGTGTTTCCTGTGTTCCTTCCCAGAATAAACCATAACCCCGTCCTCATTTAGCTTATGTGCTAGTGTTTATAAACTATGACACGGCGCATGTCTAATCAGGCCCACCTGAAGGAAAATTCAATCAGACAATATGAGGCCCTTCACTGTCTCATGATATAATTGTTTATCTTTAGTCAGTCCTAAGAGAAGGAATGACTTTTCTTAAGGATTCGAGTTGTATCTCCCAATGATCTTGCTGAATACTGCATCAAATAAATAATGGATCTGTTCAAATCAGATCTAGGAAAGCCAGATCTTATATATGTGATCTTAGTCTCTCCTGACTTTTCCATAATTTTAATACTTTCTTTTTTGTGTTCATCTGTATCATTCTTTGGGAGAGAATTTTTTACTGGGAGTAGGTAGAGAAAAGGAGAGCCTTATTAGGTGCGACCAGCTGCTTGCTCCAGTTCTCCAAAGCCTCCACAATAAATATATTTCTGAACATATTTGTTGTGAAGCGTCATGGCTGGCTAAACTTGTCTGGTTGGGGTAACAGATGTTGACTTGTTTACCAAGAATAAAGTAAAAAAAGTGTATATTTTTCATAGAATGCCCCATATGGATGATACAAACATTTTAATTAGTCCAAACAGAGTGAGCCAAACTGGCCAGGGCAGAATTTGGTTATTTGTATCTGAAAATATTACCTAATACATTTTGTGTATGCTCAAATATTATAACTTTATGGAATAAAATATTTTTTAAAGTAAAGGAGTGTGTAAAGTATCTTCTTTAAACCAAAACTTCTCTGTCGTGCTTAATTAATATCAAATTTTGGTGGGAGTGGAGGAGCAAGCTAATATTTGAATTAGTTAAGAGCACAGACTTTGGAACAAGACTTTCTGGCATTGAATAATTACCCTATTAGCTGTGTGATCCTGGACAAATTACTTAACATCTCTGAGGGGATGATTTTATTATTTTTAAAATAATAATAATAATAATACCTACCTCAAAGGGAAATGGTGAAAATATACAGAGAGGGGCAAAAGTAGGTTTACAGTTATTCATATGGAAAAAATACAATAATTAATCAATAATTCAAGAATAAACTCTGTTTCAGGTATTCACAACTGTATAGTAAACCTACATTTGCCCCCCACTAACAACATTTTCTGGACCATATGTGCTTTTATGTTATCATTTTGTATATGAAAATAATGCCACTCTAAATAAATGTTTTCCTTGATGTAATTTTTCAAAAAACTAGGCAAGTGGATCATCGTGTTGCTAGAGGTTTGTGTTGGTGGGTTTCCTCCATCACTAGTGGGAGTGGGGCTCTTACAATATCTTTAGAAAAGGAATTTTCTAAGACTTGCATGGGAGAAAGAGCGGTATTTTATTGGTGTGGAATGATATTTCTCAGGCTGCAAAGACTCAGGTCCCTTCATCCAGTCCTGAAAGAGGGTCAGCTGGGGATCCAGTGGAGCCGAAAGCAGGGCCAGTGTCCATAGTTTCCGTTCCATGGTGGAACGGGGTCGATGTAGCACTAGGGCACATTTAGTTCATCAGTTGTGGGCCATGTAGGTGAATGCAGGGGAGCGAGTCTCCTGCAACAGGTGAGCCAGGAGCCCGGTGAGTAAGAGAGCAAGAGAGAAAACTCCCTTTGTTCAAGAGTCTGAATATTAAATCTTCCCCGCTTGCAGTGGCCACGCCTATTCTGGCCACTGACTTGTTCCTAGGTGTGATTGACAGAGAAGCATCTTCCCACGTCACCCGGCCCTACTGGGCATGTGTCTATGGTCCAGTCCCATACCTCATCCATCTGCAGGGCATAGACCTGGAGAGTGTTAACCTGCAGCTTCCTGTATAAATGCCATGTATAAAAAGCTGTATAAATGGCATGCCTATATTTTTTAGTCTTCCCTTTACTCCTTTCCTGTTATGTAATAACAATGTTAACAGTATCAATAGATTTGAACTTGAATTTAGCTTTAATGGAAAAAGCAATGGCCTACATTACATGAAGTAGAGGTGCCAGAAATGCCATGGCAAATTGTGAGGGAAGGATTCAGAAGGAACAGAGATACTGGCATGCCAGAATGGTCCTAGAGTATCAGAACACAGACCCACAGTGCCTGGAGGAAATGCCATTGTCCAAGGCAAGCAGACATGCACAGTTGAGGGGAGGCACTGGCATCTTTGAGAAGCTTAGGAGTGACGCTTCTTGATCTGGCACATAGTGGGACACCTCAAAGTAAAAGGTAAGCTTTTGTCCCTTTCATCTCCTATTGTTAAGAAAGAAGCCTGGCCCTTGCCAGTGTGTCTCAGTCCTTAGAGCATTGACTCAGGCACCGAAGGGTCTTGGGTTTGATTCCCAGTCAGGGGCATGCACCTGGGTTGCAGGTTCGACCCCCTGTCCCAGTTGGGGTGCCTGCAGGGCAACCAATTGATGTGTCTCTCTCACATTGATGTTTCTCTCCTCTCCCCCCATCTCTATCTCTACTTCTTTCTCTCTCTCTCCCTTCCTTCCACTCTCTCTAAAAAATCAATGGAAAAAAAAATCAGATAGGATTAAGAAAGAAAGAAAGAAAGAAAGAGAGAAAGAAAGAGAGAGAGAGAGAGAGAGAGAGAGAGAGAGAGAGAGAGAGAGAGAGAGAGAGAGAGAGAGAGAGAGAGAGAGAGAGAGAGAGAGAGAGAGAGAGAGAGAGAGAGAGAGAGAGAGAGAGAGAGAGAGAGAGAGAGAGAGAGAGAGAGAGAGAGAGAGAGAGAGAGAGAGAGAGAGAGAGAGAGAGAGAGAGAGAGGAAGAAAGAAAGAAAGAAAGAAAGAAGAGGAAAAATAAAATAAAATTTAGCTGTAAATATATTGACACTCAAATATGATGATATAGTTTGCATTATTTTGTTGAATATTTTTTCATCACTTTGGGACAAAGTGACAGTTCTAAAAACGTTAAGCAACAAGGGTTGAAAATAGCTCAAGACTGTTTTCAGGGAGCTCTGCCCAAGAATGTTGAGAAAGCACACATTCATTGCGTCCCTTATTCTTCCAAATACTTGTTACTCGAGAGATTGCTCAGCCTTGTGAAAAGAGCCCTTTGTTTTAGGGGGATTTGGCTATTTTTTCTTCTATTCCTTTGCCTAGTATATACACATAAAGGGCCTTCTGCAGTCCTCTGTAAATTAAAGTGAAAAAGAATAAAACAATTACTCCCCCTATCATGTTGCTATGCTCCTTGATCCCCCCATACCCTTAAAACCATGTGGCCCTACATGAATGGGCCAGAGGAGGAGGTGTCATGATGGAGGATGCGGGGCAGTCATGCACATACACGTGGGCTTGCTAATTCCTGCGATGATCCTGCTCTGGAAATGGTCTCCTAATTTCTGACGGCAGATAAATAGAAATGTACCAGTGGCCAAAACCACAAGTGCTCCCCTGTATCCATGTTCTCTCTTTTTTGTTGTTACATCCCACTGCCTCCCTGTAGGCTGGATGCAGTCATGTGATGAGTTCTGGCCAATTGCATGTGAGTAGAGACTCTGAGTGCCACTAGTAGTCCTCACCCATAAAAAATCTGGTACTCACTCTGTTTTCCCATCCACTGACTGAATCAGCAGATTTCAGTAGCCATATTTGTTTTATTTTAATTATGAGCAATTATTAGCATTGGCATTTTCCTCTCTCCTATTGAGACTCCATTTTATATTTTTATAATACTAATTAAGTTAGACCATTTAAAGGGAGTTTGATAAGCTCTTTGATTTATTTCCTCTTTTTGTACATATTATTCAGGAAGCCCAGCTGGCCATATTACCATATGTCATCTCATCAAAATTCTTTAGAGGTGTGTGTGTGTGTGTGTGTGTGTGTGTGTGTGTGTGTGTGAAATTTTTTTTCATTGTAGTTTCTTTTTTTATTAAAAAAAAAATTTAATGTTAAGGAGGTGGCAGTGGGTTGGTGGGGGTTAGCGGGTCTTTTCTCTCTCTGTTTCTGTCTCTCCTCTCCTCCCATTTCTCTTCCTCTCTCCTCTTCTTCTGTCTCCTCTCCTCTCCTCTCCTCTCCTCTCCTCTCCTCCCCTCCCCTCTCCTCCCCTCCCCTCTTCTCTCCTCTCTTCTTTTCTCCTCTCCTCTCTTATCTCTCTTCCTCTTTTTGAATCTGAAAAAAATATTTTTAATGTTGATAGAGTTGCAGGTGTCCTCCTTTTCCCCACACTTTTTTCACCTCCACTCACCCTTGCTTCCCCCTCCCTTGGCCTTCACCAAACTATTGTACATGTCCATGGGTATGCATGTCTGATCTTTAGGCAATCCCTTCACCTTCTTTATCCAGACACCCTCACCCTCTACCCCTTGGACACTGGCCATGTGCCCATGCTTCTGGTTCTGTTTTGTTCATCAGTTTATTTTGTTCATTATATCCCACATACTAGTAAGACTAAGTGGTATTTGTCTTACTCTGACTGGCTTATTTCACTTAGTATAATACTCTAGGTCCATCATGCTGTTGCAAAGAATAAAAGTCCTTCTTTTTTACAGCTGCATAGTATTCCTTTGTAGGTTTCTTATTTCTCTTTTCTCCATCACTGAATTGGCAAACTATGTCATATAGATAATATTTCACCCCTAGGCCAACCAGGGATTCATTCAGAAGTCAGTCAAATATCTTTATTACTTTGTGATTCTTATCTTATATCCTGGCACTGGACCATATGCTATTGGTGACAAGGTTAATAAATACCATGGCTCTAAGAATTGCTAGAAAATGGTCAGTTTGTTTTCTCCACTTGCCTCCTCTTCTCGAAGATGGGGTCATTTCACTCCACTTTGAGTCCTTTAGAAACACCTTTGACCTCAGAAAGGAGAGATTTGAAATGTTTACAATTCCCTGGTGCTTAAGATGAAAACCTCCCTGTTCCTGAATGGTACTAGGCCCTGAAAATGTTTTTCCTAGGGCAGGTTCCCAATTTGCATGAGTTTCTGCTATTGAAACTCATGTTGTTCCCTGACATACAAACTGCCTGATATCCAAGTCTCTTCTTTCTCGCTTTTATTGATTTCAGGCAGAGGGAGAGAGAGATAGAAGCATCAATGATGAGAGTGAATCATTGATTGGCTGCCTCCTGCATGCCCCCTACCAGGGATCGAGCCTGAAGCCTGGGCATGTGTCCTGACTAGAAATCAAATGGTGACCTCCTGGTTCATAGATCGACACTCAACTACTGATTCAAACCGGTGGGGCTGCCTTTCTCTTATAAGTCAACTTCTCAGGGACTGGAAACCGCTTCCCGGGTATCCTCTCAACTCCTCAGACACTTGGTTGAATTTCTCAGAACTGCTAGGAACATCGTATACAGCACAAAATGTGTTCAGATTCTAGGAGCTGTACTTTCATTTCTACTCAATCCAATTCAGTTCAACAACGATTTTTAAAACAACTTCAGAACCAGGAGACATGAAAGCGTAGGAGACATAATGCTCTCAAGGAGTACCTAGCCTTATTGAAAAGACCAAGCTGTAAACACACTACCACAGTGAGTGCTGAGAACTAGACATATACAACTGGTCATCAACAAGAGCGACTCTGAGGGTGGAACAGTCAAACACCTGGGAGGAAAACATGGAGATCACAAAGCTCTCATGTTCAGTGGCTACACAAGGGTCACGCCTGGGTTTTGTCCTTTGGGAGATTGGAGATATGGTATACTGCATATTGGCCCCAATTTTACTTTTCCCTGTATATATATATATTTGACATGATCTGTTAATATCCCTTAACTCTGGGAAAATAGGGGGCATATGCCAACAGGGGTGTAGGATGGATTTGCACATTGTAGCTTGTGTTTTTTTGCTGCTACCATTACCATTGCCATAAAGAGATGCCCAGGTCAGTCTGGCTGGTCCTAGGAGGGAATTGAGAGACATGTGGAATAAAGTTGCTCCAGCTAAGCTATCTCACCTAAACTAGCCTAGAGCAGCACCCCTATTGACCCACAGATGCATTCAAAAGCCTATCTGAGATTAGCACATATCCAGCCTCACTAGCTATAAAAATTAATTACTGTCATATTGAAACCCTTAGTCTCTGGTGGTTTATAGTGCAGCAAGAGCTAGCCAGACAGGAATCATTGAAGCTGCTGAACAGCTTAACAGATGTATTTTAGAAAGATCACTCTGGAAACTATTTTGACAATAAATTGGAGGGAGAAGAGATTAAGAAGTGGACAGATAGACCAAGAGATCTGGCTTATCACAACATTTAGCTGAGAGATTATAAAGGCTGGAACTATGGTGACAATGAAAAAAATGGGTTCAAAAGTGATATAGGGTGTAGGTCATAGTGATTTATTGGATAAAGAAGGAAAAGGAGAGAATGGTGTTAAGAAAGCTTGCAGATTTCTGGGTTAGATTAGTAACAAAACTAAGAGTGATAAATGGAAATTATAGGAGTTCTAGCAGGTTTCTTAGGGGGCAAAAAACAACAGCATGCCAGTAACCATTCCCTTCTTAGCAAAGATATCCTATATAATAAAAGCCTACTATGTTAAGTGTTCGGTCATCCAGTCATCTGTTCAACCAATCAAAGTGTGATATGCTAATGATATGCTAAGGCTGCTCAACTGCTCACTATGACATGCACTGACCACCAGGGGGAAGACAGTCGACCGGTTGACCAGTAGCTATGATGTGCACTGACCACCAGGAAGGCAGACACTCCAACCAGTAGGTTAGCTTGCTGCTGGGGTCGGGCCAATTGGGACTGAGCGAAATGGGCCAGACACACCCTGGAGCCCTCCTGCAGACCCTCCCCAGCTGGCCAAACTGCCGTGTCCCTCCCGGGCCCCAATCGTGCACCAGTGGAGTTCCTTGTCCTGGCCTGAGCCCTCTCACAATCTGGGACCCCTCAGGGAAGGAGAGCCAGTTTTGGCCTAATCCCATAGGCCAGGCCAAGGGACCCCACTGGTGTACAAATTTGTGCATCAGGCCTCTAGTCTAGAAATAATGAATTCAGTCAAAGTCTCCATGTAAATGTAGTAATGATTTGAAGACAAGACCACTAGGTAAACACACTAATGGCGTTTTTGGTGAAATGATACCAAGGAGTTCTTACCTGTACATTTTTTTCATGGACTGTGCCTGGTCTCTCTTGATTACTTACTGTTCACAAAACTGGAATTTGTGGATTTCGAGGTCATAGAAAGCTGAATAATGAAAAGTTGTACTGTAGACTGTAATTACCAGAGTATAAAGTGGGCTTTCCTAAAATGGGAGTGGATATATGTGTGAGTGGTGTTTCCACATACATTGCTCAGAAAGAATCTTCTTTGTTAAATATGAAAACAAAATTTATTTAAATAAGGGGAAAGATGGTCTTTTGAGGGGTCTGTGTCTCACAGTCTCTGATTTATCAAGAAATGAATGTTTCACCTGTGACTGGTGATGTCTTTCTTTCTTTGAATTACTAGTAAGTTTTGAGTGTAGGTATGATCTATAACAGTGATAATTCAACATTCTGAGTTCTCAAAATGTGCATGTGGAGCTGGGGCAGGGACAAGGAGTGGTGCGAACATCACGAAGACAATGCTAACAAAGCAACAGAAGCCACCAACAAAGAGCTGGCAATTCTCCTATAATTAATGAGTATTCTTCAAAAAACAGGCTCCTCCAAGCGGGTGTGTGCAACCTCCCTGTGTTAATGAACAGTGTTGGCTGACTTAAGATAAACCACTTTTCTTTCATGATGATACGAGGACAATGTGGATGGATTGAGAGCCAGAAGTTACCAGAGGGAGATGGTGCCATTTTCTGAAAAAGAAAGGGATATTAGGAAGACAGTAACTGTTCCTCATGAGATTCTCTCAGGTTGGCACACAGTTTTAATGTTCAGATAGGTTTATGACAAGCCCCTTGTTCTCCTGGAGTCACTTGAAATGTTCTGTGCATTCACTGTTTTGTTCATTTTAATGGGCTTATGCTTTATTTCTCCCCAAATATTTACTTCTTGAGAGCAGGAGTGTATTGTATACCAGTGATTCTCAAACAGATCATACAGATTAGCAGGGGATCCTGATAAAATGCAGATTCTAAGTCAGGAGTGGAGTGGAGTGGAGCCCGAGAATCTGCGCTTCCAACAACCCATCCAGTGACGCTGATGCTGCTGGTCCCTGAACCACATGAGCAGTACTGGTCTAGCTCTACGTAAATCATTTACCAGAGTAAGAGTCTCTCACAGCTGTTTATTATGGGTTCTTAATTATAGGAGTTATTCCCCTGGCTGCCTTCCATAAAGAAATACCCCATTTGGGTAAATCTTCTTCACTGTCTCTTTTTTTTCCTGCCTTCTACAGAGCGAAATAAATCAGAGAGAAACCCACATAGCAAAACAGCACTTTCCTCCCTACCCACCACAGAGTGGCTGCTAACTGGCTTGGAATGAAGATGTGACTCCCATCAGTGGCAACATATTAATTAATTGTCTTCAGCAAACTGAGTTACAGTAGCCTCCCCTCCCCCTTTATCTCCAGTTTCAACTACCTAAAGTCCACTAAAGTCTGAAAATGTTAAATGGAAATTCAAGAAATAAGCAATTCGTAAGTTTTAAGTTTTGAACTGTTCCAAGTAGTGGAAGAAATCTCAGACCAACTCACTCCCGCCTGCCCAGGATGTATACAGTACCTCCCTTTGTCCAGCCTCTCCACGATGTAGATGCTACCCTACCATTAGTCACTTATTAGCCATCTCAGTTATTAAATTGATTGTCACCATATTGTAATGCCTGTGTTCAAGGGACCCTTATTTTAGTTAATAATGTCCCCCAAACACAAGAGTGGTGATGCTGGCAACCCGGTTATACCAACAAAAATTCGTAAAGTGTATGTATGTATGAAAAAAAAACATAATATATATACAGGATTGGTATTATTCGTGGTTTTAGGCATCCTCTGAGGGTCTTTCAACCTATCCCCCACAGATAAGGGAGAACTACTGTACAAGCATAAAAAGGCTTTTTGAAAAAACACTTTTGAAGAAATTTCAGGGCACCTAATTTCTCTTCCTTTTATACCCTGCTTTCTTCACAGGGCACAGCTAAAATCCTCCAACCCCACGCTCTCTGCTCATATCTGTAATACTCACCTGCCCTATTGATTTAAAGACACCATCCTCTACTGAATTTCACTATCATTTATGTATTTCCCATGCTTGACTTGTTTCCCCTAGAAAATGCTACACTCTTGGAGGTCAAGGATGGTAATAATAACAATAACAACTATAGAAAATATTTACCATTTGTCAGGCATTGTGCCACAGAATTTATATCCATTATGTTATGCAGTGCTCTTGACAATTCTTTCACTCCTGTCTCACAGATGAGAAAACAGAGGCTTAAAGAGATAAAGAATTTACCTGAGGCATGTCAAAGACGACAAGTTGCCACCCAATATCTGTTCTCCATTTATTCTCTTGCAGTACAACCAAAATTCCATTTTGGGTGGCAATGCAGTTCAATAAAAAAAAATTGCCTTTCTCAGCCTCTCCTGAAGGTAGGTATGCATGTGACTGATGCATCGCCAATGAAATTTAAGCATAAGTGTAGTATAGAACTCAAAGATGCATAAACAGAGCTGAGAATATGAGGGGAGAAGCATTTTTGAAATAAGCACTTGTTGTCCTGGCCAGTGTGGCTCACTGGTGACAGTGTCGGCCAAGAACCAAAGGGTCTCAGGCTTGTTTCCCAGTCAAGGGCATGTACCTGGGTTGCAGGTTTGATCCCCAGCTCTGGTCGTAGCGTGTGCAGGAGGCAACCAATCAATGCTTTTCTCCCTTAAAAAAAAAATCACTCTCCCTAAAAAAAAACACACACAATGTAAAAAAAAATATCCTGGTGTAAGGATTAACAAAAAAACAACAACGACAACAAAGAAATGAGCACTGTGACCCTTCTGACTTTCTTCCTTATTTAGGCCTTGAAGAGCCTCCAATGGAGTGGTTCTCAACCTGTGGGTCGCGACCTCTTTGGGGGTCAAACAACCCTTTCACCTAAGACCATTGGAAAACACATATATAATTGCATATTGTTTTTGTGATTAATCAGTATGCTTTAATTATGTTCAATTTGTAACAATGAAATTGGGGGTCACCACAACATGAGGAACTGTATTAAAGGGTCATGGCATTAGGAAGGTTGAGAACCACTGCTCCAATGGTTTTAAGCTGTGGCAGCCATCTTGGACCACAAGGTGAACTTGAGGACAAAAGCTATACAATAGCATGCTGGACCAAAAAGTTGGAAGAGCCTGGGTCCCTTGTGACCTTGAAGTGGCACTTTGAGCACATGAGAGAGAAATTAATATGTACTATTTCAGCCATTTTGGATTTTCTCTCCCTGTCACCCTGGCCTTACCCTAAGTGAGGCACATCTCACAGCTGATAAGAGATATTGCTGGGATTCCATCCTATGCAATTTCATATCTTCTCCCTACCCTCAGTGTCTAATCACTTGACATGCACATCATATTTTATGCTTAGTTTGGCAGCATGAATAAACTCTCTATTGAAAAGGGGAAGAAAACCTATATATTTTATGTATTAAAATAGCCTTTCATAGGGTTCCTTGTAGATCCAGCAGATAGAATATTGGCACTCCCCTAAATAATTAAAAAATGTGGAAAGATATTCCTTGAATATTGGAAATGCTTTTCAAGATCCTTATTTTATTTATTGGTGTTCTTGCACTCAACTCCCATTTGCAATTCATACACTTGAAGTTGCCATTATCACGTGTGCATTCATTTGGCAAATATTTATTAAACACCGATGATATAGTAGGAACCAGTTAGTTGCTGAGGACAGAGAGGTGAACAAAATAGACAATATATCTAATATCATGGCATCTGTATCCTTGTGGTTATGTGGAGGGGAGATATGGAGATAGGACAAATAATAAACAAACGAGTTATGTAGTGATACGTTTAGTGAAGAAAATTCAAGTGGAGTGGGGGAACCCATGTTGCCAAGATTGGGGTTGTTACCTGAAAACATGTAAGACAGCCCATCAAGAAAATTTTGTTTCCTAGCTAGGGCTGTCGGCATGTTTTTAGTTTGGAAAAAACAAATATTTTGGTGACAAAGATTGATACATTTCAGAAAAGGTTTTACATTATTCTTGACAATTTGATAACTCTTTGTGGACTTGCCTGAGCATCTGGTATCCAACAATCCCAACCGGACAATAACTGTTTTTTTTTTTTTTTTTCCTTTCTACTGTGAATGTGATATTATTCTATGAGGAGTCCAATTGCTTCTTTCTTCAAATGGGACTGTACCTGGTTAAACCAACTTGGAGAAGAGAATGTGACTAAGGGAGTACTAACTGAGTGTGCATGGGAGTGTGGGTGTGCCCCCAGATGTGCAAGTATATCTAAGATGAGAGCTGCAACAGACAGGATAATCTTGATATTTATTTGGTCAAAAGGTTGATATTCCTAACTACCTAACCCTCATGCCTTAGTCCCCTTAAAATGTGAACTTGCTCCCAGTGTTATGTGGGCTGAAAATGAAGTGGAGATTAAAAGGGAACAAGAGGCTGTAGCTGCTCTGGCTTAGTGCAGCGGTTCTCAACCTGTGGGTTGCGTTCCCTTTGGCAGTCGAACGACCCTTTCACAGGGGTCGCCTAAGACCATCCTGCATATCAGATATTTTACATTATGATTCCTAACAGTAGCAACATTACAGTTATGAAGTAGCAATGAAAATAATTTTATGGTTGGGTCACAACATGAGGAACTGTATTTAAAGGGCCAGAAGGTTGAGAACCACTGCCCTAGGATTTTTTGAAGAAATACTTGAGAAGTACTGATTTAGAAGTTAATGAAGATGTAATCCTAACATAAATATAAGACCAGGAAAGTAGCCCTCAGGTGTTGAGTCTTAGGTGTTCTTAGTAAATTGCCTATAGCTTAGAAGTGAGTGGTGAGGGAAGGTGGGCAGGAAAGTGTCAGTTCCCCTATAAAATCCCAAATGTAGAGATTATTCTGTTCACATAATCAAAGGAAACTGCCGGGGTTCTTGTCCCAGCATCAAGAAAGGTTCAGGAATCTGGAAAAGGCTGTGCATAGATGACATAGGAATCCAGAGACTAATAAAGGGTCTGGAGACGAGATATAATTGTGAAAGGCATTGGGGGTCAGAGGACCTTCAGCTAAAGGAACTGAGGACTCCCTCCTTGTCTAGGACCCTTGGTTTTATTAACACAATTTGTCCTAAGGCAAGGTGGAGATAATACACTTCAAAGGGTTAGGTTTCAAAGGGTACAGAAGCATTGTCAGTTTGGGGGAATTAGCCTACGGCTGTTCAGGTGGTTGGCCAGTAGGAGGCAATAACATGTAGATTAAGATGCTTTTAGCTGTCTGGCAGCCACAATCAGTTTCCTATTCAGGTTTGGGGAAATGCCTTTAGCCATTCCCAGATGCAGGTGATACATGTGTGACTCAACTCTTGAGTCCCCAAGTCTCATGAACCTTTTGATGAAACTCTTAAAATTATGACATGCTGGAATTGGTTCCTGGCAGGAAACTAACCCAAAGGAAGTTCTCCAAAGGTTGTACTCCATCCTTTGAATTATGTAACTGTTCATTGTTCATAATTGAGAAAATATTTATTAAGTAGATGCCATGGGCTGGGCACTGTGATGGGCAACGAGGGTGTGGCAGTGAAAACAATAGGCATCCGCCCATCACTTACAGGTGTGACGAGTATCACATACTAGAACATGTTGACCTCTTGTCTGCCTCCAAGTCTAAATGATATCTCTTGTGTCTTAACTCTCAGGCCTTACTCATTAGCTGGCACAGAGTGGGCACTCAGGAAATGTTTACCAATGATCAGTGAATAAAAGTATACCCCTCGGGCTTGTTTGGAGCCCGTTATTTGGAAATTGTGAGACCATGGAACAATTCCAAGTTGAATTGGGCATTGAAACTCTGTCTGGGAAATCAGTGCCTGCTTTGAACCCTGTCACCTTGACTGGGTGTGGGTGGGGCATTTGCGTGAAGTAGTCATGCAGGCCTAGCTGTCACCCAAAAAGAACACTCTGTACAATTTCAAACAGCAAGTTCTTTTTCAGCAAACTCAAAGCAAGCTAACTTTGCAGCCAGAATCACTGCAATTGATCAGTTGTAATTAAATCCAAGCCTACAAGGCAGCTTTTTAATCTTTGAAGTAATTCCCACTGTTAGCCTGTAAGGCTACCTATCCTTGTGAGCCCAAACCAGGCGGAGCGAATCACTTCCTGACCTCAGTTGAAGTCAAGTGCTGTATAATGCGCAGAGCATTTTATCTTGACAGAACTGGATTTTTATTAAGAGGAAATGCAGGCTAACATAAAAAATTCTAGTCTTTTTATTTTCACATTCTACATGTGTGTCTAGAAGACTTGTTAGGAGTCATTCATTAAAAAGCATTAAAGAGGCCGAAACCGGTTTGGCTCAGTGGATAGAGCGTCGGCCTGCGGACTGAAAGGTCCCAGGCTCGATTCCGGTCAAGGGCATGTACCTGGGTTGCGGGCCATTAAAGAGAATTATTCTTCAGAAACAACTGTAGTCTTTCTTTGGACTACTTATTTCTTTGGAAATGCCTTGATATGCAAATGACTCATTTCCCTAAATGGTGCTGTGATCCAGTGAGCCACCTGTTGGCCACTGCTGACAACTGCACTATAATTCATATGTTCTTTTCTTTCAGGCTGGAATATACTTTTAGAGCAGTGATTATTAACTTGATTGTGTCTCAGAATCACCTGAAAAACTAGTAAAGAATACACATGCTCAAGTTTCTTAAATCAGGAAAGGGGGCCTGGGCCTTTGTATTTTACCAAAATGAATTTTTACCCACGTTTGAGAATCGCTGCTATAAATTATATACACCAGTTTTTCTCAAAAATTTTGAGCAATTATGTTATGCAGAATACCTATAAAATGTTTTTACATTTATATCATGCCAAAAATTAATAAAAATGCAATGACAGAAGGAAAACAAAACATATATAGCAGTAACAAATGAAAACAATTTTAGTAATAGTCTAATGAAGAAGTAGCATTTTCATTTTGTTTTAATTTCTCTTCTAGCCCATCTTTCTTTTTCTGAAAAAATAGTTAATTAAATTTAAATTATTTTTATTTACAGGGCATTTATTTTCTTTCCATAACACTGTAAATTATTTAAAATTACATGATCTAAATAATTAAAAATAAGTGAGTCAGGTCATAATATAGAAAGAGACTGCAGCTCAAAGATGATTTCCATCTGTATGAGACTTCTAAAAATTTAAATAGAAACTTCAGAATTAACTAACTTGGCTGAAATATGGATAATTTCAGGTCAGCATGCACTGAAAAACAATTCTGCAAAAATAATAAATGTTACTACTTCAAACCCACCAGAATGGTTAAAATGAAAAAGGCTAGCCACACCAGATGTCAGTGATGTTGTAGAACTATGGACCTCTCGTACATTGCTGTTTGGAGTGCAAAATGGCACAATCAACTTCCAAAATTATTTTATTAAGTTTAACATTATGGTTTTGCTATAGCCCTCCTGGGAAAAAGTGCACCCCCCAAAAATGCAAAGATAAGTCCACAAAAGGACTTGTCCAAGAATCTTTATAAAGCTTGATTGATAACAGTCAAAATCTGAAAATAACCCAAATGACCATCAACATAAAAATGGAGAAATTCTGTTGTATTCAAATAATGAAATGATAAATACTCAGGAACATAACAGAATAAACTTGTGAGACACAACAATACGGATGAACCTAAGAACCATTATGCTGAGCAAAAACACAGACACAACTGAGAACACTGTGATTTCATTTCTATGAAGTTCAAGAACAGGCAAAACTAATATGTGGTGATGGAGGGCAGGACAGAGGTTGCCTTTTGAACTAACTGAGAGAAGACATAAGAGAACTTTCTAAGATGATGCAAATGTTCTATTTGATTCTATTTTGTCAGAACTCATCAATTTTTGTACTTCAGAGTTGTGCATTACTCTTGTACATAAACTGTACCTCAATAAAAGTGAAAAATAAAGGATTTGAGTCAAGTGAAATGTTTAAATAGTTCATTCATTGTCCTACACCGAAAGCCTGATAGAAGCCTATGACTTGTCCTTTGCTGTGAGCAGTGTGGGTGTGTGCATTTGTGTCTGCACATGTGTGTGTGAGTGCTCAGGCATGTGCATGCATGTGTGGAGGGGGTGTTAATACACCTGAAGCTGAAAAGGCGCTTGTAAAAGCTGTAGATAAAGAGCCACTTGGGTTTGGTTTGGGGGTAAAGACAGAGGTATTGATCTGAGACAAGATAATACGCTCTTTGTTGACCAAGAGAGTCTGGATATTGTAAAACTTGAATGTCCAAGTCTTCCTTACAGAGTCAGAAGGCAAGTTTCTTATTCTGGTTAAAGGTAAGGTAATTTACTTAGGTCTGGAAAGAAATGCACAGCAAAAAACACAGGTGGAAGGAAGAGTAAAAAATGGGTGAGTTCCCCAGGCTTCAGTAGAAATCCAAATGGGCTTCCTCCTGTTGGTGAGATCATGCTGGAAAGGTGGGGAGGGTAGGAGGAGAGGTGGCAGCTTCTGGCCCCAGAATTAATGACATGAACTATCATCAAAGTGGCTCCTTGAGTTTCTCAGTGAAGCTTCATCAGAATCCACACAGAGGCGGTTACTATTCCACTGATACATCAGAGGACTCCCTAAGACTAGGTGGAGGCCCATGCATTGGACTGGTTCATTTCTGGACAAATCTCTTAGAGAAAAGAAAAACATCAAAGGTGAATGTCATCATCAGGAATGAGAGGTAATACGTTGCCAATTTCAGTGAATTGGTAGAGAGAACCACGTTGGCCCACTGCAGCCTTGGTTGTGTTGGAATCATCTGAGAGGCTGCAAAAAAAAAAAAAAAAAAAAAAAAAATAGCAATACCTGAGCCCTGCACACAGAGATCCTGAGTGAATGGGTCTAAAAGTTGGAAGGCAATTCTAACATGCACAGTTCTTAGTGTGATCCTCAGACCAGAGGCATCATCATAACCAGAGAACGGTTGAAATGCACATTTTCAGGCTTCACCCTAGATCTACTGAATCAGAAACTCAGCCTTGGGGCTCAGCCATCTTCGTTCCAACAAGCCTGCGATATGATTGTACTGCACAATGCAGTTTGCCCATTGATTTATTGATTTACTTATCTGAGGCCGTTTAGGGATCAAGTCTTCCTGGATTTGGTTTTAGAGTTTCTGGTTTTTGAAGCATTGTTCTTCAGCAGTAGTGATGGGCTTTATTTATTTATTTATTTATTTATTTATTTATTTATTTATTTATTTTTATCAGGAATTGCTTATGGATATTTTTATTTTCTGTCATTCTTCCCTGCCCATCTAATCACCCCATTTCTTGAATTCTCTGCCTGTAAGTTTTCATCTCCTCTGCAGCTGATTGCTTTAGCTGTTTCTTTGCCCGTTTTTTCTTTTCCTGAATCAGCTTCTTTCACAGAGCCATATCTTTATGTGTTTTCAGGATTCCTACATTGTGCTGAAGGTTTTGCATTCATTTCCAGCAGAGCTTTGCTGAACGCAGAGAGCAAATCTCATACTCTTTATTTGTTCTTCCAGCTCTTGCCTGGTTGACACCTCATCACTCAGTGTGGATGGGAAATGGCCTCAGTCTTTTCCAGCTATTGTTAACAAAGATTATATCCCACAGATATATATCATCTGTCATTCCTGATTTATTTTAGCTTCTCACTCCGTTGATTCGCCAGTTAGTTCAGCTGCCTAATGCAATTATTCAAAA
This sequence comes from Myotis davidii, assembly GCF_000327345.1. Classification (NCBI taxonomy): domain Eukaryota; kingdom Metazoa; phylum Chordata; class Mammalia; order Chiroptera; family Vespertilionidae; genus Myotis; species Myotis davidii. Next base: position 6,572,945 of record NW_006286587.1, read on the forward strand.
CTTCAAACTCTTTTTTTTTTTAATAAACAAGAGTTTCCTTGAGGTCTTTCTGAGTTTTATAATAAACTGCAACTTGAGTGGTTCTCTCAGCTAAAAGTTTTCCTAATTCTGCTTTTCCGCTTCCTGAGGTAGCTGCTCCATGCTCCCCTCAGGTCTTGATTTTTTTATTCTTGGACTTGCTAGTGATGAGACTTCATCATTTTGCTGAATTTAGCTTCATTGGGCTTTTGTCACTTGGAACATTTTATAGAATTGCTTGAATATATTTGCAATATTTCCGTAGAGCCCTCACCTTCTAAAACCTTTTTCTATTTGTTTGATTTTGTTGCCGTTTTTTGTTTGCTTTTGTGTCTTATGCTTCCTAAGTTTCCCCAAACAAGTATGCTTTCTACCAGCATTTCATTTATTATTTTATTCATTTTTTTAAAGATTCTGGTTGGAACCTTTACCTACTTTCTTCCTCAGAGAGCATTTACTTTGTATATTGATTTTTACACCCCTCAAAGCAAAAGTCTTTGTGCTTCAATTTTCTGTTCATATGTCACAACTTTAATTTATTTTAAGGTATTTTTAAAGTTCTGTAAATCTGTTAAGCTGTCATTTATCCTCATCTCATCATGGTAAGAACGCTGTCTGAAGAAAATGGCCAATGAGCAATTGATCAATAAAGTATAATTAATGACTGAATCCTGAGGCCCTGCATGAAAATCAGCATTGATCCCACAGTCTCCAGGGAACGTTGCTCCAGGTCTGCTTTGCCTGAGAGAACCACATTCTCCACACCAGAAATACTAGCCCATCCTGGCTTTTCTGGATATGGCACAAAGAATCTTCTTCCAATAGGTCTGAATAATCTTTTAACTACTAAGAAGCTTGATATATGCACTTTCTACAGCAGCAATTTCCAACTGGCATGTCACAGCAGGCTCACTGGAGGGTCACAAGAATTTTTAAAACATGCAATACCTGACTATTTAGTTGGGGGCACTGACTTTTTCCCCTTAAACTGTCAAATAAAAATGATAACAGCCAACACAATAGCCATCCAGTGTGAGCGAATCAAAAATTATATCTATTTTTTGTCAGATCGGCAAAATATATATTTGTTGATGTGATGCAAAATTTTAGTAATTAGTTTATGTGTGCCATGAGATGAAAAGGGTTGAAAATCACTCTTCTCAAAGTCTCTTATTTATTTCTCCTGGGGAATTATTCTCTTGCACGTCATTCACTGGAGTCTTCAATTTCAGGAGCATCTTGAGTTCTTTTCCTTATTCCTCAGTGACTGTAAAAATTTTTTCTTCTAGGCTAGGGGTTGGCAGACTACAGGCTGTGGGCCCACAATCTATTTTTGTAAATAAATTTTTATTGGAATGCAGCTATACCCATTTGTTTATGTATTGTCTGTGGCTGCTTTCCTGCACTAAGGTCAGAGTTGACCAGTTGTAACAGAGACCACATGGCTTGCAAAGCCAAAAGTATTTACTATCCAGCTTGTACAGACTCCTGCTCCAGAGTTTAACCGATAGCATGTGCAACTCTTTGCTCCAGGAACGAGGGTTGGTATCTAACCTTACCAGGTAAACCTCTGATTTCCTATGTGCCCCCTCGGGCTTGGTCTCATGGACCTCATCTCCAGGTACATAGCAGCTTTTTCTTTTCTTTCCTAGTTTCATCTGTGGGTTTTTTCAATCGGATGCCCATTGAGGGATGGTTTGTTCTGCCCTTCTTCCTATCTAAATTCTATTTTTTCTTTCCCCAAAGAATCAAAGTCTCATTTCCTCTATGAAATGAAACATAGTCTTTAATGGTTGACGATATTGGCATGAAATCTCACACTCTTTCTTCCTCCTCTCCCCGCCCCTCTTGTACTCCATATTTAGTTGGATTAAATCATTAAGAAACTTCCCAACCCCAAACAACTCAAGGCTCCCACCAGCTTGTAATGCACATGCAGGTCCCTTGTTTTTAACATTATAAACTACAGTCAGCATTGGTGAAACCCTGCAGGACTTTACCCTTGCATGTGAATATTTTGAATTTACTAATGGTACAGTGTTTCAGCCCAGAAATGTCCAATCCCACTCTGCGGAAGTTAGTAACTAGCATCCAGCATTGTAACACTAGCAGCAGCCAACCTAGAGGGCCTGGAATCAAGGGTGGGAGGAAGGATGGAGATGGAGATGGAAATGGAGATGGAGATGGAGAAGAATTGGAGTGAGGTTGGGGGACCATAGAAGAGGCGACTGGGGCAGGGACCCAGAGGAGGAGTTGCATCCTCTCTGGCTTTAGCAAAGGCATTTTTAGGAAATCTCCAGGACTGTCTAGGCCAGCTGTTCTCAACCTGTGGGTCGTGACCCCTTTGGGGCTTGAACAACCCTTTCACAGGGGTCGCCTAAGACCATAAGAAAACACATATATAATTACATATTGTTTTTGTGATTAATCACTATGCTTTAATTATGTTCAATTTGTAACAATGAAAATACATCCTGCATATCAGATCATTTACATTATGATTCATAACAGTAGCAAAATTACAGTAATGAAGTAGCAACGAAAATAATTTTATGGTTGGGGGTCACCACAACATGAGGAACTGTATTAAAGGGTCCGGCATTAGGAAGGTTGAGAACTGCTGGTCTAACCTGTCCCGTTCATTTGCATGAGAGAGTGGAACCTATCTGAGTGTGAAAGGATAATGAGGTAAGTCCTAAGGAATTTCAGCCACATGTCCCCCTTTCTGCTCTTTTCCCTTAGACCCATCCCACCTGCCCTCCACTCAGGCCCTGCTTTTAGGACCAGAGTCAGGTGTCATTCTTCTTTCATATGTTGTGAGAATATTGGAAAGCTAGATGAAGCTGCATAAAACTATAGGTTTATAAATGGTCAATAAGACTCTAGGTATTTATTCTCCTAAATACACTTTAAAGTTTTTATAGCTAGCATGTAGTGATTATCACATCTTTCTGGGAGTATCTTTTGTCAAATTAGGGCAAATTTCTCTACTTCTAGTTGACTAAAAGGTATGTGTGTATGTGGAGGGTGTAACAGGTATATTTTGTCAAAATTTGGTATCAATCAAAATTGATACCTATTTCCCCCTTCAATCTAATAATTAAGATATTGACTAAGAATGGTAATTGGTAATTTTGAAGCAATACAGAGTAAAATTTTCAAAACTTCAAAAGCACTACTTTCTCACAGATATATATGGAACTTGTGCCAATTAATAGCAGAAACCCATTACTGGCAGAAATAGGATGGTAAGGCTGGTTAAAAGAAGAGTTTAAAAGATTGAAGCACATATTGTCAGCTAAAGAAGAAATATTGAAAGAAGAGTGTTAATTAATGCGCTGTAGGGCAATAAAACAGTTTTATTGCCCTGTAGTACAGGACAGAACTCATTTGCAACTTATCAATCTTTTAGAAGTTAACATTTAACTTTGGAGAGGCTGGGCTCCAGTCAATAGTAAATAGTAACTCAAACTAAAGTCCATTATACTAGAGCTGTTCTATTCAATATGGTGGCTAAGTCGCATGTAGCTACTTAATTTAAATTAATTAAACTTATATAAAGTTAAAAATTATGTCTCTTAGTTGCATCAACCATACTTCCAATGCTCAATAGACACATGTGGCTATCATAGCAACGAGCTCAGATACAGGACAGAAAGTTCACAGTGGACTGCCCGTCCCTAGAACCTCAGGTACACCGCAGGCAGGCTTGTTAAAGAATACTCTAGCATGACACAAAAGGGAAAATTTTGCATAATTTTTCTTAGCCAGGAGTTGTAGGAACTGAAGTATTATAAGAGCCATGCAAGCCAAGGTAAGAGGTTAGCTGTGCTGGCAGCCAGCATGACAAAGGAGTTTTCTGAGATATTTGTCTGGACTTCTAACCATGGCCCATCCTACCTTCAAAGCATCCTTACCACAGCAGCTGGGATGCCGTGTGGCCCTTCTGCTGCCTGCACATAAACCTGTTTTCCTAGCAGTGGAGTCCCAAGACAATGGCCTAAAATGTTTTGCTGCTAAATCTCAAAACTAATTTTGAAAAATAACTGATCCCCTCATAAATTTTAAATTGAATCCGATGATATAATAACACTGTTGCATCATATTTTAAGTATATCCAAAGCAATCTTCTACAAATGGCATTTTGAAATTTACCATCATTCATTAAAAAGAAGAAATTTTCCAATGAGAGCATCTTTCCATTATATATTTTACTGCATGAAATCAAATTTTTATTATGGTTCTCCTACAGAATTTTATCCTAAAATAATTCATTTTATATTTGAAAGTTTTTATAGTTCATTTGACATTCTTCAAAGCCCCAAAAGTATGTATAGTAAATTGAATTTTTTTCTACTGCTGATGACCATCAAGGTTGATATGTTTTAAAATGTACTGAAACAACACTGCAATTATTGATAATTCATAATTGATTTAAAAATTACAAGTCTATTACAAATTACAAATTTTGATAAATAAGTATCAAAATAAACTTTTACAAATAAAAGTTTTTTTGCAACTATATCTCTAAATGACATCAATGAGACTATTTCCCAACTCATATATTTGTGAATATTTATAAAAAAACATATATATTTATTTAATTATTATAAGGACATGAGTCTGATCATGGATTCTATTTCTGTTCTTTTTTGCATATACAATAACTGTGAAATCTTATTTTCATAAACAAGTACACAGCATTGGAGGAAGTTTAATTATAGCCATGCCATTCAATTATTTGAACTTTTTAAGTATATCCCAAAACACATGGTAATCTATCATAAAATTATTTTAATGATTCTATTAGCAATGAACTTGACAAAGCCCTCCTCAAAATAGTGTTAATTTCTACATGCTTTGAAAATAAAATATTTTTCTAAAATGCCTAAAGATATTACTTGCCTTTAATATATTTTTCTTTTTTATCAAAAATCAGAACTAATCAGAACCCTGAGTGACTTAATTGGCAAAGCCGACCCTCATTTTTAAAATCATCAGCCAAACCCATCTTATCCATCAGAAAAAAAATGAGACATAATTTTTCCATAAAAATAGATATGTTATAATGCACATCAAAATATCCATATTATAGAATAGCTCTTGTAAGGTGTACTAGTGAAAACATGATAAAAATTTAAAAATTTCTGGTAAGTTATAAAAAAGATAAATCAATGTTCTGCTTCTTATTATTTAATTTGTATTTATTTAGCATATCTAAAATAGAAATTATTTGTGATGCAATGAATATGATAGAAAGTATAGTATTCCTTTGAAATATATGTTTGCGTATGTTTGTGTGTGTGTCAAGTCTGGCGTTCTGTTTTTGAGAATAATAAAATAAGACTCATGTATGAAAGAATTTTGAAATTTCATTAGTTATGATTAGATTATCCCTATGTAGTTAATTTAAAAGAATAGCATAAACTGCTCAAAACAAATGGTCTGACAACCAGCACTTGATTTAATTTTTTTAATTGCAAGGAAAACAATGTGACATTTATAAGATGAAATCAGATAAGATTACTGTAATCAAGGTAAATAGCTGATATTATTTGGTAAAATAGGTTTTAATTCTCTTATTTAATAACAACAAAGTGAAACAAGTCTCAACTTTTCATGTCTGATTGGTATCCAGAGCAAGTGACACTCCCAGAAAACAGTTTAAATGACTTAGAGTCACTAACCTGTCATCTTTCACTTATTCAGAGGTTTTCTTCTTCCCATTTTCCAGGGATGAGGATTGATAATAGCCATCGCTTACATTTACACACCTGAAATAAAATGGTTTGTTTTCAGTATTTCTTATGAATACACCTCACCAGGGATTCCTTCTCAGGACTCCTACTTTCCTATACTATAATACAGCTTAATTTCAAAACATTTAGAAATGAATGGTAATGAAACACATATGACATAGACAAAGGTCTCTGATCCCATTTCCTATCACAGAGCTCCCCAAACCCCTGGATTCTCTGAAATGGTAAGTGTCTTTGTATGCTAATAAATGGCTGGCAGCTGGGGATCCTAGGTAGCAAAAGGGTGGGGCTGGTTACCAAGGGAACCAAGGTATGATTAAAGCCTTGGAACTTTCAGACCCTCTTGGGACTGGAGGTTGACTTAATCATCAATGATCAATGATTTGATCGATCATTCCTATGTAATACAGCTTCCATTAAAAATCCTAAATGAAGGAACTTGGAGAGGGTCTGGGTTGGTGAGCACATGGAGATCCTGGGAGAGTGGCACACCTGAAGAGGGCATAGAAGCTCTGCACCCCTCCCACCCCCCCATACCTTGCCCTATGCATCATTTTCATCGGCTGTTCCTGAGTTGTATCTTTTTATAATGCATGGATAATAGTAATGGAAGTGCTTCCCTGGGTTTTGTGAGCCACAAAAGCAAATTGTCAAACACAAGAAGGGAGTTGCGGGAACCCCAGATTTATAGCCAGTTGTCAGAAGTACTAAAGATCTGGATTTGTATCTGAAGTGGGGGAGCAGTCTTGTGGGACTGAGCCCTTAACTTGCGGGGGGTGGGGGGGTCTGATGCTTACTACAGGTAGACAGTGTCAGAATTGAATTGAATTGTAGTGTTATGATTGTAACTAGCTAGTTATTAATATTAATAATAAGAAGAGAGCAAAGGGGAGGCCAGGCATTATCAGCATGGTATCTGAGCAGTTTCAAGCCCCCCAGCAAACCGCCTTTCCATTCCCTGAAGATCACTGGGGGAAGGGATTGAACAAAGGGAGAAATGAGCACATGTGCAGTGAAGTTGGGGTGATGTAAGGCAGGTGCTTGCCTGTCAGTCTAGTCTGAGGAATAATGGATTGGCAAGGGGATGGACCCCATCAGATGTACATGAAATCTTGGAAGGTTAAAATCCCCAAAGAGTCCCCTCTCTCTTGTTGACTTTTGCATGCTCTCTTGCAACTTCTTATTGTCAATCAACATTTAAAATTCTTCCACCCAACAGTACTTTATCTAGTAATCTTTCTTTCAAAAATACTTAGACTCTCTCTCTCTCTCTCTCTCTCTCTCTCTGGTTTAATATAACAGATATAATCTAAATGTTCATCATACAGGCAATATTGAAATTGTACAATTATGTTAAAGAATTTTATACAGATTTTTTTGTAAAACTGTATTTATAAGGACTGACATGGAAGAGGCTCATGACAACTAGTAAATGTAAAAAAAAACAATTTGGGAGAAACTAAGATGGCGGCAGAGATAAACACCGGGAAATTAATGCCGCTCACAACAATTGATTAATACCTCAGAGAAACAATACGGACTTCATCCAGAACAACAGGAAGCCTGGCTGACTGTAAATTCTACAACTAGAAGGAAGGAGAGGCACACTGAGACCCAGAGAAGCTGCAGGAGAGAAGCGCAGAGGTACGGGGCTCGCGCGCGGAAAGGGGCTGGCAGCCGAGGACGCGGCTG
>NW_006286587.1:6581981-6594967 GCF_000327345.1 Myotis davidii
CAATTTGCAGAAAAAATAGAAAGAGCCATTTTTAAAAAAATATATATTTCATTGATTTTTTTACAGAGAGGAAGGGAGAGGGACAGAGAGTCAGAAACATTGATGAGAGAGGCACATCTATCAGCCTCCTGCATGCCCCCCACTGGGGATGTGCCCGCAACTAAGGCACATGCCCTTGACCGGAATCGAACCTGGGACCCTTGAGTCCGCAGGCTGACGCTCTATCCACTGAGCCAAACCGGTTAGGGCGAAAGAGCCATTTTTGAAAAATAGAAAATGTATATGTAATTTATCCATCCACATTTCTCTACCAAAAACAAAAACAGAAACAAAAAACACACACCTCAGTAATATCTACATTGCTGATTCGGCATGTTTTTGTGTGCATGTGTAAAATGATTCTGCAATAATATATACTGTACTGTTAACAATGACTTCAGGATAATGGGACTAGAGAAAGGGAGACTTTGGTTTTCGCCTGAATCTTTTTAGATTGCAGTTATAATGCTCCTTTAAATTTAAAAAGACACGATGTACCAGGGAAAATGCTGTCAACACTCATTCAGACGGTTACACTGTTCCTTAAAACCCTCATTTCACATGCTGTCAACAATAATTTCCCGGATTATCTTCACAGAATATCCTTGAGGCCTACAAACTTGCCTAGGAAATCTTCTGAGATTTGTCTGTCTGATAATCATCAAAACTTCCAAGTTAAATTAACCTTAATACTATTCCTAGGGCTTGCCCACGCCACACACAATCTTTGCCCATGATACATTCTGTTCCTGTTGCAATACATGGTAAGTGCTAATGAGTGCTGCTGCTAATTCCAATCTAATAAAATCTTGTCAGAAATTTACCAAAAAGAATTAAAATAAAATCTCAATAAAGAGTGGAATTTTTTTTTTTTTGCTACTCCTTGACCTAAGAAAGTAAACATGACCTGAGACTGACACTGTGCTAAACATTTAAAATTAATAGTAACAATAGTGAATGGGGCTGTGCTTAATTTTGCTTTATATAAGATGCCTGATTTCCCTGCAGCTCACCCTGATTTATTTTTGGCCCTAAGTATTTATTGAGAGTGAAAATCATATAATGAAACTTTGCAGCCACTCGCTGCTTTAAGTTACCAAACCCAGATGTCACTGGAAATGACATTATCTATTATCATTACAGGCAAATGTCCTGCTCTCATCAAAGCCCAGGGGAGCAATCCAAAACTGAAAATATTTTTTCAAAGAAATATATTCAATTTTATTTTTGCACAATTCTTTACTCTGAAATCTATTAGAAGAGCTGTCAAACCATTTAGTTTAAGATATACTGGAGAATTCCAGCCCATGGGTATAAAACTAGAGGGAAAAAACTCTTAATAAGTTAATCTCTAAAACAGATGGAAATACAAAAAGTGTTACAGATAGTTGTCATAGCAAAAGGAAAGATTAAAATGAAAACATTATTATTATTATTATTATTATTATTATTATTATTATTATTATTATATATGTAAGACCAGCTACATCACCCTGCATCATAAGGTGAGCTTGCCATGTGGGTTATCAATAAATATTTGGTTGATTAATGCATCTTATTAGCACAATGTTTGGGGTTATCATAGAACAGAACATTTGTCACAAGGATAGCAGCTTCCTGTAATGCTAACAATTTTAGGCTTTATTTCCTTATTAAAATTACATTATATTAGTATCAAACTCAAGTTATTTCATTCCAGATAATAGAAATGAATTATGCAAATATATTTTGGATAATGAGGCTTGAAAAGGCCCACGATCAATGAAGAGGAAGGAAAAAGATTTTTCTGTTGACATTTTAAACTGACTCTTTAATAATTTAATTTTCTCTGGCTTATAAAAGAAAAACAGTTGAGGTGTTTGAAGATACAATGTAAAAGAATGCATAAGATGCAGAGAGGAGAGTAAAGACACTTTAAAAATCCTTTGGTTAATTGTTGGATTAACCAAAGTATTTCCTAGCTATAGCTTGTATACAAGTAGAAAGAAAAAAAAAGTGAGAAACAATTTATTCTTACTTAATCTTGTAGAGTTTAAGTATAGGCAAAAATGCTTTGCTATGGAAAAAATAGTAGAAAATTAAGATGTATAAAAAAAATTTTATATTACATATTTTTTTAACTGACTTCAGAGGTAAAGCCTGACACAGCTTGCAATCACATACTAAGAAAGGGGAGTTTTTGGACTAGAACATGCGGTGTTCTCCCTGGGCAGAATGGTTCCCAAGTTCTTTGTCCATGGGAATCAAAGAATGAAAATCACGGATGGAAGGTGGTATAGCAAAGGTAGAAATTTATTAAAGAACAAGTACATATTCCCATGTGGGGAACTTCTTCGTTAATACCACAAGTTTAGCGGTAGTGATGCAGTTACCTATAAAAATACACTCTATTGACAAGGATTATTTAGAGAGGAGGGAAGATTTAAACAAGGGGACTGTGAGAAAGATCTGGGATGTTGTCAAAAGTGAAAAGAGGCAGACTGGTTACTATAGTAACTTCTGAACTCAAAGGTCAAACCTCACAGGGGATGTGTGAGGGTTTTCCACCCCTCCCTCCTTTTATTTTGTAAATATAGACCTTTTGCTGTTTTCAGCTCCCTCATTCTGTGGAAATGTACCTATTGCAGCTTTTCAGTTTCCCTATTCTATGGAAATATACCTTCTGCTGCTCTGCAGCCCTGTGCTTCTTCCATGGTCCTCTTAATTTCTAAAATTTCCTAAATCTGTCTTTTTCACTCCTAAAGTTTTCTGTTTCACTAGTCACAATCAGCATCTGTAAGCCAGAGCAGCACTGACCAGTGTGTTATTAGTGGAATGTCAATGACTTGATGGTGGCCAGTAGCTTCATGAAAATTCACTGTGGACAAGGATTCCAGAATTGTAGATCTTTCATTGGTATCCCCATTAGCTTTATTCCTCAACCAACAGATTCAGTTTACTTGAACTATAATTATTATTTGCACCCTTTTTAATTCTGAAAAGTGTTTCAGTGTGGGTCATAAATTATTTGGTTACCCTAATTTTAGATAGAATTTGGGGGGGGGAGAGAGGAAGAAAACACGGCCGGTGTTGCTCAATGGTTGATCGTTAACCTATGAACAAGGAGGTCACAGTTCGATTCCCCGTCAGGGCACATGTCTGGGTTGCAGGCTCAATCCCCAGTAGGGGGCGTGCAGGAGGCAGCCAATCAAAGATTCTCTGTGAGCATTGATGTTTTTGTCTCTCTTCCTCTCCCCCTCTCTCTCTGAAACCAATAAAAACATATTTAAAAATTAATGAAAAAGAGAATTTGGGAAGAGGAGGCTGATGGAACTCAGCTCTTCTTGCCACCTTGACCCATAGGACAGAAGGCAATTTGAAGTAAATCATTCAAAGTCCTCTCTGGACTCCATAGAAATGCAATTTGGACCAATCAGCTGCATTTTACACCAGCTGTAACTTCTGGATGGTCTTTAAAGAAAGCCCCCCTTAGAGAATATTTCAATGATGCAAGGGAAATTTCACAAACTGCTAAACTGAGGGTGGGAGGTCTGCAGTTCTATCAAGATACGGGCAGCAGCACAAAAGCTTCTTTAGGTACAGCTGCCACCTTAAACTTCAGCCCTAGTTACGCGCCAATGTATGTTGTTCATAGCATTCTACTATTTCCCCATAATATCTAGATAAATTTTGAAGACCATGTTATTCAAGATGGCATCATGAATGAAAATATAATCTAGCACTCTTTCTTTGTTCACAGGATTTGATGTTGACAAAATATACTACCAATGTTGCCTTTTGTGCAATGAAGGGAAAAGGAGCTTTAATAGAATTTAATACTTCAGATGTATAAAACATTATATTTTTCCCAAATAGGATTTTATTTTACCCCCTGGAATTCTTCAATATAAATAAACATACTTTCCAGAAATGTTAACCCAAATACATAGTTTTTTAAAAATACATTTTTATTGACTTCAGAGAGGAAGGGAGAAAGGAAAGAGATAGAAACATCAATGATGAGAGAGAATCATGGATCAGCTGCCTCCTGCACGGAGCTGGAAACCTGAGCATTGCCCTGACAGGGAATCCAACTGTGACCTCCTGGTTCATAGGTCGATGCTTAACCACTGAGCCAGGCACCAAAATACATATTTTTTCCTCTTTTGCAACTGATAGTCATCTCAGGCAAAGAAAACTTGATCCATTTTGATTTCATAATTATGATTTTATTTCTTAGGTTCCCCCCAGTAAATTCTATTGAGGTTTCCTGCCCTCTATCCAATCCAATTAACTTTCTGATTGTTACCACGCTAGGCTCTGCCCCATTATTTCATCACCCTGACTACCGTTGCACACGTCCAAAGTTTCATTACATCATCTAGTTTTTATTGTACATGCCCAAATGCCTGGAGTAGGAATTTCTTCCGCATGTGTAAGGAAGTTTCCGGTCCCAGGTGGGGACAAGTGGCAGCCCCCTTAGAGTGTGTTAATGGGTCTATTTACTAATAAGCTAGATGGAAATTCTGTTCTGTTATTGGTTCCTCTTCCCAGTTTATGAAAATTATTTAATTCCCTTTTGCTTTCTTCCTTATATTAATAACTCTAACTGCTTACACTGACCCTTTCATGATGTTCACTCCCACCCCACCACCTCCCCAACTCCCCACCCCCAACCCACCACTAATAACCTGGATTCAAAATTTGCAACAATCTGTAATTGAAACCAGACAACCAATGGGTCTGGGCTGCCTGTCACTACTTGAGACAGGGTTGAATCACATATGAGTGTTTATTCCAATAATGCCAGCAGTATTGGAGAGCAGCAGGTCATCCACAAAAATCTACTTTGCAGACTACCCCCTCCACCCCCTTCATAAACCAGCTGCTTATGTTGGGTAAGACAAAGATTACCTAGAGAAGTAGGCAAAAGGAATAAGAATGGGTACAATGGATATAGATTACAAACAATGTAGGCTGGGGGCCTGAGCCTCAGGGACTCCATGGTTTGGGCAACAAGGTTATTAATCTTTGCATGATAGGCAGTTCTAAAATCCCAGGTCCCAGAGTGGGTGTACAACTCTCAGCTAGATCAAAATGTGCTTTCTTTAATCAGAGCAAAATAATCACAATTAACAGAGCATGGTTAATATTTCCTATAATTATAGCTAATCCCCAATATTCTACTACTACTACTACTGCCCTTAACATAATTACCTATATACTGTCCAGTCACATGAAACCATGAGTAAGTATTATAGATTTTGCTGAAAGTTCATAGGAACCATAAGCTGTGAGGGTAAAAGTATTACATAGCTCAGTGAAAACAATTAAAAATTACATCTTAAACATCCCCGTCATTTCATGGAATCCCCACTTGGACACTCACCATTCTGAATTGTTTCTACTTTTGTTCACTGCGGAGTTAGTCTTGTTAATCTCTGTCCTACTCTAAAGCAATTTTTCTCCTAGTGCAGGGCAGCTCGGCTCTCTCTGGCTGCTCTTTCTGATGGTGCATATTTAGGAAAGCAGAACAAATGCTTGTCTGTCAGGATTATTTCCCCTGCTTGGAGAGTGTATGACAATTTCTTCTTAAGGATGTATTTTTATTTTTTCTAATTAAATTAAAGTTATTTGAAGTTGAATATTTATTTATGGTACAAGTTGGTAAGTCAGCGTACCAGTTATCTAGTACTGTGATCAAACCACCCCCAAATTTAATGGCTTATGCAACAAACTTTTGTTATTGCTCATGAGGTCTCAGCTGAGCTAGGCAGTCCTGGTTTCAGATGGTTTTTCTCCTGTCTCTACAGCAACAGTTGGTTGAGTTGACAGCTCTGCTGACCTAAGCCAGGGTCCCTCACATGCTTGGCTCTAGGTTGTTTTAACATGACCTTGGCTAAGGCTACTGAGTTCTCATCCCTGTTGTTTCCCATTTTCAATCAAACAGTCAGGTTTATTTCCAAGAGAAAGTGTGGAATTCCATGGCATTCCATTGGCCAAGCAAATCACAAGGCTAACCCCGATTCCAGGGTGGAAAAATAGACTCCACCTAACAATGGAAGTTGCAACAAAATTATATTACATAGAAAATGTATAAAGGAAAAGTGAAAAACTAAGCACATTTTAGGAATCAATGCACCACACTTACAAAATCAGACTATTCTATTAATTAGAAGATCTAATTTCCCTATACTTCTAAATAAGTAAACTTTGCAGTTTATTCATCTCATGAACACAAAGCTAATTAAACCAAACTTCCCACTTCATTAAAAAATGTTGTACTTTCCCCAATGAAAAGCTAAGACTGCATTATTGGATTCCTTTCAGTTTAATCAACTACACATATAACCTAAAGCTAAAACAGGATCACTATGGTCTCTTGTCAGTTATTTTAATCAATACCACTGAATCCATTTAATAAAGACATTTAAATTGTTGTATAAAAAACTTAAAATAGAAAAAAATACACATTAAAAAGGAAGCTACTAAATAATTTAGAATTCCATAAAATGTCTTTCTTTAAGGATGGTAATTTTATGAAGTTATACATGTACATAATTTAAATAATTTTCCAACATTTGTTATGAAAAATACCAGTTCTCCATAATTTTGCGGTCACTGTTCTCTTCCAACAGCAAGTATTTTCACCCTTTTACAGCTTTTTTTTGTTTTGTTTTAGACATACATATTGCTTAAAATTGTGTGCTTATCTTGCTCCCTCTTAATTTTTAGTCTTGGGCATTATCTATTGTCTCACTTTTATGGAAACTGATGATCTCTCCAGCTTTTTCCTGCTCCCTTATCCCCCACCAAATGCACCATTTTCCCTCTCCCCATTCTCTTAGGACAGTCATATCCCAATTTGGGTTAGAACAACCTATAATTATTATATGAATGCCATCCACAGCTGATCCATGTGATATACTATAATTAATTACAAACAACCCATTTCTTGTGAACTTTTAGTTTTATTTATAATTAATAATTGTCTGTTTGTTTCCTTAATTCTTTGTGGATTTTTTCTCCAATTCAAATCCAAATTCTCTGCAATTACTTTTTATCTCTTCTTAAATATTCAGATATATTATTATTCCAAGAATTTCGTTTTCTCAAATAAATTTCTCCCAAAGCCTTCTGGCATGCTTTCATCGGGAGACTTGTCCTGTGCCTTGTGAATCCACACCTCCCTGGTGATTCCCTTTATCTCTTCCCTCTATTGGATTCTATGTTTCTTAAACCCTGTATCTATTTTTTTCTGGATTTATTTATTCACTTTGGCAGAACACATCCTCCAAAAACTTTCTGAAGAACAATTTTAGAGACCCTGTGTGTCTGAAAATGTTCTTTTCTCCCATTAAGGGGCACATTGCTAAGGTATGGAATTCTAGGTCGAAAATAAATTTCCTTTGGAATTTTAAGGCATTTTCTTGTCTATAGTTTCTAGTGTTAGTCATGAGGAGTTTCGGACCATTCTCAACTTTTACCCTTTAATTGTGACTTTCTTCATGTAGTATCTTCCTTTTATCCTCTACCTTTGGCATTACTCTAGTCTAGTGTCTTGGCATAGGAATATTTTTATTCAATGTGCTGAGTTATTTCAATCTGTGAATTTATGTCCCTCCCATCTGGAGAATATTTTGAATTATGGTTTTCTTCTCTCTGCTCCCCTGATTTTTCTATCTGAAGTTCCTTTATTTTTTACTCTTTTTTTAAGATCTTCTGGACTATTATTCTAGCTTTCTCTCTCTCTCTCTCTCTCTCTCTCGCTCTTTTTTTTTTAAGATCTTCTGGACTATTATTCTAGTTTTCTCTCTCTCTCTCTCTCTCTCTCTCTCTCTCTCTCTCTCACACACTTTTTATCTCTGTCTTTATATTCTTCCTTTTGTGGAGATGTTCTCAATTTTATTTTTTAATACTTCCATGGAATTTTTCTATCTGTTCTCACATCTTCACTTCTAAAATCTCTTTTTATTATCTCCTTATTACTTATTATTCCTCTTTGTAATATTGGTTTTTTGTACATGAATATATTCTTCTATGATTCTGAAGATACTGATATAGATGTTTTAAAATTTCTTCCTCTGGCGCAATATGTTACCCTCTAAAAAGCTTTGTTTGTTTTTTTAATTTTCCTGTTTCTTTTGGTCCTAATCTTTCATGCAAAGGATTTCTTCAATGCCTACTGATCCTTGGCTATCTGCTTATAATTAAGTTTGTTTCCCAAAAAGCTGCTTGGATGCGCTGAGCTAGTGGGTGGGTGTTGTTGTAGAGGCATTCAAGGGCATTCTCTGGGGAATCGTTAACGTCAAAGTCTTTAGTTCTTTCTTCTTGGGCAGGTCAGATTCCCCAGAGGAAGACTTCTAGTTTCCTGCCTGGAAGATAGGCTTTGCTGCCATCACTCTAGGAATTAAATGGGGGGAAAGTTTGGTATACAAACACAGTACCACACTTAAGCCTGGTAGCGTGACCAACCACCATGGTTCGTCCAGGACTGAGCACCTTCCTGGGCTGCAGACTTTCAATGCTAAACTCAGTACAAGACTCTTGATGACTTGAGCCTGGACAACATTTTCTAAAGAACCCTGCTCCAGCCCTTTTCTGGAGTGCCCTTCTCAAGGTCAAGGGGACCTGTCCTTCATTTCTAGACCCTGCTTCAGAATTCCTGCCCAAATCACTTCAAACCTACCCCAAGAGGCTGTGTGGGCCTGTTCTCTCAACCTGTCTTCCTTAGGGTTACTAATTCTACCCACCAGTGTAAGTCTCCCCACCCTACCCCACCAAAACTGAGGAATGAGCCAGGAAGGCAGTTTGTGGGGATTTGATAGAGCTTGAACAGGAGGGCTGGGTCTACACAGTGCTTATTTGAGGACCTTTATGGTGGGGCAAGAGACCAGGGTAGGAATAGAAGAGACAGTAGGTCAGGAACCATGGCCCACGTGGGCGCTCTTGCTCTGGGCTCTGGTAATGCCAGCAGAAGGCCTTGAACCTCACTGATTTCACTGTGATATCTACCCCACTCCCAATTGTGCCTAGAGCCCTTGCCAATCCAGAGACCTGTCAATTGCCCTCTTCCAAGACTAACATCCTTATATTTTACCAGAATGCAAAAGGGCAATTGCCCAGCTATGTAGAGTGGACAATAGGATCTTGGAATAAACTATCGTTAAGAGACTTCCAACCAATCCCCTGTCTTAGCCCCTTCTTCCCACCTACTTTTGGGATTACCTAATATTGCTCATTTCAGAGATTATTGGAGGTTAGAGGGGGGTGATAATTGGGTTATTTCAGATTTATAATTTAATGTTTTTGGTTTTTTAGGTCAGGATCCTCTCATCCAGCCATTTTCCAGATTTCAATATTTTATAGTATAGTTGCCTTTCCTGTCATTTATACTATCTAGAAAGTTTTTTTTAAATTGATTTCAGAGAGAGGGAGAGAGGGGTAGAAACATCAATGATGAGAGAGAATCATTGATTGGCTGCCTCCTGCATGCCCCGCACTGGGCATCGAGCCCGCAACCGGGGCATGTTCCCTGACTGGGAATAGAACCATGACCTGATGGTTCATGAGTCAATGCTCAACCACGGAGCCACACCAGCTGGGCTTGTTTTGTGTGGGGGACGGAGGTTTAAGAGAGAGAGAAGAATAAGAATAAGAATAAGAATAAGAATAGGAATAGGAATAGGAATAGGAATAGGAATAGGAATAGGAATAGGAATAGGAATAGGAATAGGGCTAGGGCTAGGCATAGGCATAGGCATAGGGGTAGGGGTAGGGATAGGGATAGGGATAGGGATAGGGATAGGGATAGGGATAGGGATAGGGATAGGGAGAGGTCAGGATTAATATAGTGATAGTGATAGCTCCAGAGAAAGAAGAAGAAGAAGAAGAAGAAGAAGAAGAGAGAGCTTTTTCAATGTTTTTCCACCTTTTTATGCATTTATTGGTTGATTCCTGTATGTGCCCTGACCAGGGATCAAACCCAAAACCTTGGCATTGTGGGACAATGTTCTAAGCAACTGAGCTACCTGGCCAGGGCGTAAGTTTCATTCTTTTTTAAAAATTAGTTTTACTGTTTTATTAATAGAGCTTTGGAGGGAGAGAAAGAAAATTTGTATTTTCAATCACCCATTTATGCTAGGAAGTTGAAGTGTCAAAATATTTCTGGCAAAGAAGTAAGTACGAAGAAAAAGAATACATTTGGGGTCAGGAAATGGGTGAGAAATTGGGAAACAGTCAAGTCCCCACTTGATCCACTAATGAAACGATATCCTGAAATTATATGAGCTAACATCCACCAGTTTGTTTGCCACCAAATGTATTATATCAGGCAAGCAAGCATGCAGCTGCTTGGAATGGGCTGAGAAAGCAAAGGGAATTGGATTTCTTTCCAAGACATTATTTCCGACCTCTGCTGGCGATAAGCTATAGTGATGATGATGCTTTATATATAGGTGGAGGACAAAAGCAATTGCAAGCTCTGAAATGGTGAGACATATATTTAAACAATGTTTCTAAGAAATTAAACATTTTGGAATGGGATTAAATAAAACAAAAACAGAACATAGCCTCCTTTCAGCCTCTACTCCTAGTCGCGCTGCATTTGCGGATCGTGACGGCTGTTGGCAGCATGTGCAAAGCTAGGATGTTTGTGAGTGTGAGAGGATGGGGCGTTCTGCCTAGGGAACCTCTGCAGTCACTACAGCTTGCTCCTTTTGACATGAAGGTGACAGCTGGCCAAACAGAGCAGCAGGCATTGCCATCAAGACCAAGCCAAGCTTGCATTAGCTCAGGAAAAAGGCACTAACCTTGACTATATGCCCAATATGGATTCATGTAATGCATTGGTTCATTGAAGCCTTCCAGTAACCCTATTTACACTCAAGGAAATAGAGGACCAGGGAGTCCCACAGTAGCTAGTCAATGGTGGAACTGGGAATCCCAACAATTCAGTCTAGTCTTTTAAATTCTATAACAATAAGCATGAATCTGGGCAGAAGCAAGGACTTCTGCATGTGGTTGCTACTGTGGTTTTCCAGGCAGCAAGGTGAGGAGCCTTTGGAGACAGCTTTTCTCCTCCCGGGGGGCAGGTACACTGGGCCTGCCCTTGGCAACGTGATCCAGGCCGCAGATGTGTCTCTGGCAGATGTGTGCCGTCTCCTTTACTGAGCTGTGCATGTGGCTTCCCTCACTTGCAGGGCCCAGCTCACATTCAGATTGCAGGTCTGCTGTCCCTGGGTGATCAGGGGTCGCTCTCCCATTTTCAGGGGAAAGGATTCATGCTATTACATGGTTCTTGGCATTCTACATTTTTTTTTTTGTTATCATTTCAATTGTGGGATAGGTGTGTTTGTTTCATATTAAGAAACTCAGCCAATTGAGATCAGATGGGGCCATCTTGTAAGACTAAGTAATATTTTCCTTTTTGGATGTAGGGTTTACTTTGAATCATTTTGAACTACTTAAGTCTAATTCTGCCCCTCTCCCCCAACTCACTGGGTTAGAGTTTTTCCAGGAAAAGTTCATTGACATTATGCTAAGTATAAGAAAACAATAAAGTGTTTCAGATAAGAATGCCCACGGTCATAGCAACAGCATTCGCTCAGGCCTTGAGGAGGGTATCACACCTGAATAGGCCATGCTGCAGCACAGCCCAGGGACTGCAGGATGAGGCAATTCTCCAGAAAAGAGGACAACCGTGAGCTGTTTGCAGCCAAAACTTGCAAGGAAAGGTGATGGGTGGCCTGCTCTAGCTGGCAAAGGGATCCAGGCATAATCCCAACAGCATTCCTTTTCTGCACAGTCAGCAGCCTGACTCAGCTCTTCTCTGCTTCTCTGTGATGGTCTTTCCCAGCTGCTTCCACTTCCAAATAATTGAATTCTTTTTTATTCTTTTATTTTATAAATTAGAAGTTTTGGATATGATTAAACAAACAAACAGAAAAAAAAAACAGGAAAATACACCCATATGGTCACCACCCAAAATTAATTATTGTTAATATTTAGTTATATTTACTTTCAGAATCAAATAAAACATTACAAGCAGAAGCCCCTGGCTTCCCCACAGAAAGGATTCAGACTCTATGAAAGAATAGCAGATGGTTTCGTGTTAAGACCGTTCTCCTTTCTAGCCCTCAATTAACTTGATCTGTTGATTGAATCATTCTATGAAAGATGAAGTTGGAGAGTTTTAAAGAAAAATTTGTTTATTTCATAATTCTTTTAAATGGTGGTTTTGATTGGCATGGTAGTGGCAGCTCCAAGGAGAGAGGGAAAGGCAGGCACATTTAGGCTAGTGAAAAAAAAAAAAACACTAACTCTTTCCAGCCACCATCTGGCCAGTCAATTCTTATTGAGTATTTACCACTGAATCCCTTGTCACAAGTTACAGAATTTAAAAAGTGGTTCATATGGTTTCTTACTCTGACATCTACTTAAAATACAATAACTTATTTAATCATATTTTGCAGAAAAACAAATATCTAGATTTTCTTGCCCCTTCACCTACTCTGACTTGCACACACACACCTTAGTTCTGACTTTCATCTTTATTCCTACTAATCTTTTCATTGCAATACCTAAACCTGCCTTCCAACCACATTTTACCTATACTGTGGCCAAGCAAATATTCTTAGATATACCTTAATCTTCTAAATAGACAACCAAGTTATATAACCTTAAAATAATATCTAACTTCATTGCTACTTCCCTTTATTACAATTAATCTATTGCAAATTTATATTTAACTAGAGGCCCGGTGCACAAAAATTTGTGCACTCGGAGGAGGAGGGGTCCCCCAGCCTGATGTGTGCCCTCTCACAGTCTGGGACCTCTCAGGGGATGACCACCTGTTGGCTTAGGCCCGCTCCCGGGTGGCAGATGGCAGGCCCGGATCCCGCACTGCGTCGCGCCACCCCGGGTCACACACGGCAGGCCCAGATGGCGGCCAGGTGGGCCGCGGAGGG
>NW_006286587.1:6595366-6615860 GCF_000327345.1 Myotis davidii
GCTCCAGCTCTGAGGCTGGGCTGGCTGAAAGCAGGTTTCTGGGTTTGTGTAACTTCTATAATTGCAACATTGTTGCTTAGAGTGCAAGCTCAGAGGCCGGCAGAGGCAGGCGGGGAACCTTGGCTTCCTCCATCACTGGAGCAAGCAAGCCTCCTGTTTGCTTCAGCTGCCTGGCTGCTGGCCGCCATCTTGGTTGGCAGTTAATTTACATATCACTCTGATTAGCCAATGGGAAGCATGTCAGAGGTACGGTTAATTACCATATTTGTCTATTATTAGATAGGACCATAATAAAATAGCTTCTACTGTTTTAGCCAGTGTCCTAGCAAGAAACAGCACTTTCTTAGATGGTCAGTGAAGAGACTATTTATAGAGATATGGGCAGCATAAAGGAACCAAGGAGGAAGGATGAGACATGCAGAGACGAGCAAGAGCAGGAAGTGGCTATCACCCATAGATTTGAAAGGATGTGGGGCAATGATAATGTTACCAATGGGACCATGGAAGATGGGTTGCCAGATGGATGCTATAATTATTGATGGACTCAGACATTTCCAGAACTGAAAACCTGGAGCTGATAGGGAGTATGGAAGAAATGCTCTGAACTCTTTTCTCACTGTGATCTATGGCAGAGCTTTCCATTGGCCAAATCCAAAGGAGCACCAAAGGACAGATGACAAGAGAAGCAGCTAATGTAATTGGGAGTGATCAACCTCCTGTGGCACAGAGCAGAGGAGAGAAGGCAGGGAATAGATGGAGAGTAAAAAAATAGCCAACACATCTACTTTCTTAGTCCCATAGATCTCTACTGTCGACAATGGCCCCACTCCAGCAAAATCCTACCTTCCAATATCTTTATTCATTCATTTACTCATTTAACCTGGACTCATTGACTTCATTATTAAATTATGGTAAATAAAAATAAATTTAAATATAAGAACAAACTTTACTCATAAAAAAACATATGATCTAGATAGGTGAGAAGACATACCTGGTTAATATACCTTGGAATCATTTCTTTGACTCTCTTGCATTCTGCAGTGAGCTCTCTATTATGAAATTCATTTTCATAAAATATGTCTGCATTATCTCCTAGTAATCTATAGATGAACTTTATTGTGGATCACATTTCAGTCAGTGATAAAAACCTATTATTTCTGGCACATTTGAGGGAGTTGAGTTTTGAATCTATTGACCTTGGAAACCTTCCAGTAGGAAGTAAGTTTGCAGACACTTGAGGCCCACATTGTCATGAACATGCCAATTCCTCATTAGTCTACATCCTTGAAACTCTCTCATTATGTTGAGTTCATATATCAGAAACTAGTCCTCCTAGGCTACTTTAGCTTAGCTCTCCACAGAAAAGTTGTCATTAAGCCACAGTTTAATACTTTGGTTTAATTGAAGGTCAGTATGAGAAATGGCCATTTGAAACATGTTTCTGCATTTTCTATAAAACCATGTTTATAAATGACACCTATTGCATTTTGTGATGTTCCTGTTATAAGAAGCCATATAAATTCCTCCTAGAAGAGTTTCTCTGAAAATGAGATGTCTAGTTTTGTTTCCCTATTTACCATAATTGCTGAAGCAAGTATACCATATCAAGTTTCTAGAACATTGCTAACATAAAACGGTTCCTCCATTTTATCAATATTTACTCATAATGACCTATTTCATATCATTAAAAACTATGTCATCTCAAATTCTTTTTAGAAGTGGAATATAAAGTAAAAATTAGAGATAAAGGGTACTTGCATCCTCCCACGACCATATCAAAATTCCAATTAAACTACAGATAACAATCATTCAGAACCACCTGAAGTATAGCTGAAGAGAAGTCCTAAAACTAGGGACTTAAAGAAAAAGCCACATGGAGACTGGTAGGAGCAGAGATGCAGAATGGGCTGGTCCCACACCCACATGTGGCAGATAAAAATCAGGAGTGATATCTTAGCTGCAGAGGTCCCCCTGAGGAGCGAGGGGTCTCAGGCCACATGAGTCCCCCTGCAGGGTTCCAGTGCTGGGAAGAGAAGTCCCCATAACTTCTGGCTGTAAAAACCAGTGGGGATTGAGGCTGAGTGAGGCAGAGAGCTGCTGGACTCTCAGGCAGTTCCTTTAAAGGGCCCACACACAGACTTACTCTGATTCACTCTTTCTGAGCTCCAGCACTGGGATAGCAGTTTGAAAGGCACGAGGAACATATGGGGAAGAACTGAAGTGTCTGGCATCAGGGCAGGAGTTTGGGGGGCAGCTTTCTCCCAGAAAAAAAGTGCTGGCAGAGGCCACTGTTCCAGAAGCCCTCCCCCGAC
The DNA here is from genome assembly GCF_000327345.1 of Myotis davidii. Taxonomy (NCBI): domain Eukaryota; kingdom Metazoa; phylum Chordata; class Mammalia; order Chiroptera; family Vespertilionidae; genus Myotis; species Myotis davidii. The sequence goes on from NW_006286587.1 coordinate 6,597,679, forward strand.
AGAGAGGACAAGTGAGTGCCATATCTGAGTCTCCATCAACCTGGCTATCACTGTTTGCCCCCCCAACCCCGGGTGATTCTATGAGAGCTCACCCCACCGAATTTAAGGACCCACCCAAACAGTTTCTAGTGCCGTTTCCATACAATCGGCCTGTCTTGGACTTCCTAAAATCTCTCAAGCAGCATCTGGCCTCAGTGTGCCCCCTACCTCTCTCGGAGTGGCCCCGAGCTTGCCACAAGCAGCAGCCAGCTATACAGGTAAGCCTCTCATAGGCACGTCCAATCCCAGTACAATTAGCAGGCAGCTGCATATCACTCTGTAGCTCAAGCTGGGTGGCCCTTGGCAGAACACAGGTGGTGGCTGACCTTGATCTTTACCTCAAAGAAGGTCCCAGAGCCAGCACAACTGGTGGACAGCTTCAGACCACATCAAAACAGCCCCAACCACCTCCGCAGCTACACACTCAAGGCGCAGACTCAGCAGGCACTAGAGCCCTGATGCAGTAAGTCCTGCTCTGTGGGGTAGGCCCCTGCACAGCTGATCCTCCATAGTGGTCACAGCCAATCCTTGTAGGGGACTGACCTGAGGGTAAATTCCTCCCATTGATATGCCAACAGCAATCAAGGCTCAACTATAACAGGAGAGTGTACAAAGCCCACATGGGGGTGAGGGTGGGGGTAGTGGAGGGAGCACAACTGAAGTACCCAGTTTGGGTGGTTAAAGAGGTGGTGTGACCGGACCCTAAGGACACCTACTACATTAGGCCACTTTACAAAGCCTGGTAGATATGGCAGCTCTACCTAATACACAGAAACGAACACGGGGAGTCTGCCAAAATGAGGAGACAAAGAAAAACGTCCCATATGAAAGAACAGAACAAAACTTCAGGAAAAAAAATACACAAAACCAAGCAAAGTAGAGACAAGCAATCTTCTAGAGCAGAGTTCAAAATACTGGTTATAAAGATGCTTGAGGAACTTAGCAGAAGAGTAGTTGAACTTACTAGTATAGAGAACTTCAACAGCATTAAAAAAAAAAAAGATAAGAAAACCGTAAAAAAGAACCAGTCAGAAATGAAGGGTACACTAACTGAAATGAAGAATAATTTACAGGAAATCAACAGTAGAGTAGATGAAGCCAAGAATAAAATCATTGATTTGGAATGTAACAGAGCAAAAACACCCAACCAGAACAGCCCCGCGCCCCTTCTTCTATCTTCAAAGCCAGCAATGGAGCATCTTCAAATTTCTCTCTGATTCAGTTTTCATCTTCACAGCTTCTCTGATTTTTAAAGGACCCCTGTGTTTAAATTAGACTCACATGGATAATCTAGGTCTGGGATAATCTCATCATCTCATGGTTCTTAATTACAGCTACTAAATATCTTTCACATCTAAAATAACAGGTTCAAGGGATTAGAGTGTGGGCATCTTTTGTGTGGGTGGGTGGGGAGAATTACTCTGCCTATAAACACCAGCCTATATCCTGATAAAAGTACAGAAGTTCAAGGATACAAAAATCACATGGGAATCCCAGGTAGGAAAAGTCAGTGACTGACAAGAAAAAAAGTTTCTCTCCACTTCTCTTAGGAAACATCCATACCAGAAGATTAGAGTCATATTTAGAAACTGCTGAGAAGAAAAAAAGGAGGACTCAAGAATTTTGCACCCCCTAAATTGTCCTTTAAATGTAAAGACAAGAAAAGCATTTCAAATATACAAGCTGTTATGCTCATGAATTCTTTGGAAAGAAAAGGAAATCCTTGAGGATGAAGTCCAGTCAACTTAGATTTGAGAAAAAATAAGGAACTCGGGAGTAGAAGTGTTAAATAAATGGTTGATGGTGAACATTGAACGTATTTAAACGTGAGACTAAGACCAAAATGACAGAGTGCGGAAGCACACCTTTAGAGCCCACCCAGGGGCCTTTTACCCAGATGCCCCAGATAAGCCCAAGTTTCCATCTTCCAGTTGCTGTGAATAATAGACACCAATGACCAGCAGCTGCTCCTCGTCCAGAGCACTGACCTTACGCACTAAGGCTTAGTGTGTAAGAGGTACCTTGGCAGGGAAGTCATGTCTTCTATGCAACCAGAGACAAACTGACAGCCAGTGATAGACCTGAATGGGGAAACACAAATCTGTGACATGGTTTATCTACTCCAGAACTCTCCCAAGGGATTGGGCTGTAGACCTTGCTTAAGACCACATCCTTGCTATCCTGCTTTACCCCCATCATTATGGGTATTTCCCAAAGAGTTCTTTCTTAGTACATCACATACACATGGATCCCTGACCTACACGCATTACGGTTTGATAGTCCTTGTGCTCATTCCTTCTACCCTTCCCTTAGGTTTTAAATATTTAAATATTTATCAATCCCTTATTGCATGAGAGTCATTTGTTTTCATGTAGCCAAACATCAGGTAGCTATGGTAAAACTATTACTATTCAATTTAATTATTCCTTTAGAAGTCAGTCTTGATCTGGAGATCTTTACATCCAACTTCAAAAAAATCTTGACTGATATTTTGTCTGGTCAATCAGTTTAACAATTCAGAAAAAAGATAGAAATAAAGCAGAATTTACATACTTTTGCAAATAGGATCTTTAAAGGAGTAACATATTCATAAAGTCCTTCCAAGATTCTATTGCACACATGTACCAAATGCACTCTAGTTCCATTCAAACGAGAAGTTAGTATGAACTCATAACTCTAGGTTTATTATGTATATTTCTGCAAGCAGAAACAATACTTGAGGTTAAGAAAATAAAACTGAATGAAGTTAGTAAATTAGCCAGTGTTATTAAACAGTTAATATTATGTGCCTCCTAAGATGGTTCATGTATTCACACCGTACTGTAACATAGAAACAATAAAAATTTGTTATTTATGGCACTTATACAACTTATTTTGAATAAGAGGAAGTTTAGGAACTAAGAAATGGCTTATCTTAAAATTTCCTTTTAACACTGGTAAGCTATTGAACTAACCGTAAACTGCTGCACAGCAAAGCTACTCAGTAGAAAACAAGAGTAGGTGATATACTGGTAAGTGAAGCTGTAAACTGAATTAATTCTCCATATCTTTCAGGTATTTCAGCAAATAAAATAGATAGAATATGCCAATAGGTGGTGCTATTGCTATGTGGAATACCCCAAAATGACAAGAGGAAGAACTTTATTGAGGAAAATTTTTGTGAGAGAGAACACAAGACAAAAACATACCCCTAGCTTCTGAATGCTTCAAGAAATGGCAGTGTCATTTCTTCATTTCTCCTGTTTGAGCTTGAGCCATCACATCATTATCTCATTGAGTTCAATTGAAGTGTTCAATTTATGTGTCCCAGAACAAACGTATAGCCAACATCTCCATTTCATAGGGATATTGCAAGGAATAATATCTACTCAATAAATCTCTGATATTTCTCAACTGGCTTGAAAAGACATCTTAACCACATTCATAATACCCAATGGGACAAAGGTCTTTAAAAATAGAGGAGAGTGAGTGCATCTGATATCTATATCATATAGTAGAATGACTCCACAGTAATCTTTTTTTGGGAAGGGAAAGTTAGAATAAAATACCTTTAACTTCCTAAACTAAAACAACAGACACTTTGCAATAAAGTTCTGTAAATTTCAAAATAGCTCTCAAAAGGAACATTAGTGATGCTTAAAAAAGGGGGGAACAATCTGAATAGCTAATAAATAGCAAAGAATCTGTAAAGGATCATTCTATACATGGAAAATGGATTCTTGACATTTATTTTTTATCTGTGATGAATTAATCATCTTAATGTTAATTTTGTGAAATCAGTCTTTATGGTTTGAAAAGAGGTCCAGGTGTAAAAACAAAGTCACTTTGGGATTAAAAATTTGACAGAAATAATCAATAAAACTGAAAATTTTACCTCATTCAACATGCATTTTAAGACTGATTTTTGAAGACAGATTGTTTTTGACTCCAATGGTCTTCCAAGAAGAAACTGGGCTCATCAAGTGAACCCATTAACCATAAGAAATTATTGTTGCCTCTCAAAGAATTGCAATCAAACAAAATAAATCATGTTGTACAGCAAAGTGAAAAATAAAATAACAAAACAATACTTTATAAATTTTATAAAGTTCTTTCTAAGTACTTGATAGCCTTGGTAACTTTTTGAGATCAGTAAGATAGCTAATGGTGTTAGCTTATATTAATTGGCCAAAGCAAGTCACATGGCCAAGTTTGATGTTAATAGGTTTGGAAGGCTTAATCCCCTTATGGAAAGAAAGGGTCATCTAATATTAGAAACTATAATGCAATCATCAGACAATGAATTATATTATATTAGGCTTAGGGAGGTTCCTATTTGAGTAAATTAATAGGGTAAAAACTCAAGCAAACTCTACCAGTTTCATCTTAACATCATAAAAGATATATTAAAGAAGTTCAAGCATTGAAGCTTCTCTCAACCCTTCTCAGCAGCAATCATTTCAGGATGTGAAAGTTGAGTTAAGGGGTAAGCAGCAGAGCATCAGGTGCAACCACTCCTTCACCAGCTACACAGCATGGGCCAAGTCACACAGCTTCTTATCTTTTAATATTGGCAAAAATCCAGGCCTCATTTTTAACTCACTGCATTGCAGTTCTTTTCTAGGACCTTATAAAGATTGATAGAGGGGTGGAAGCCATTGGGTTGAAAGTCCAGATGTGCATAAATCAATTCATAGCATCCTTTAATTCAGAATGTTTCTGCCCAAGTCATTACAGGGTATAAAATGGAGAGATTTATAGTGAGTCTGATGGGATTTGATGATCTGAAAGGTAAGAGATATTAAATATATATTTTAGTTTCATGAGTCACTGCAATAGTTTCACATTAGACTGAAGCCTTGGTTGCTGCTGGTGTAAAATGTATTTTAAATAATTGGAGATATATTTTTGGGACGTTAGAATGAAGAATTGAATGTGATTTTTGGTGCTCATAACTAAGATCTGATCTGCATAAAGAAAAGTCCTATCCATTAATAAAAATCCATGTCAGTAAACCTCTTTATATATTAAAGCACTGATCTCACCTATGACTAGTTCTAGATCTAATGATTTTTACATAAATCTATTTTAGCATAAGAACCCAAGATTCTTGTGTTTTTAGAAAGAATCCCCCTGATCCTTTTGGTCTTGAGCCTGAAGTCAGTCTACATTTAAAATTATCTTCATTTTTATACTGAGGGACATGAAAAGCCACAATCCCAATTTATGCCCCCAGGGTCTCACACAATGGAGGTACATCAATTTTAAGCTTGTAAAGTGGGTGAGGTTTGCTATAATCTTCTCTGAGCCTCGCCCTTTCTGCATTCCTTCCTATGTTTCAATCTTTTGTTCTCTAATGACTCAATCTCACTTTTCCTATCGACACCTATTTTTCTAAAATAAATAATTTTTATTAAAATTTACCAACAGAGCTCAATACCTGAACACGGTAAATTTAATCTGTTAGCATAAGCCATGGTATGCAAATATCAATAGAAAACAAAATCCTAGCCAAAGAAAAGAAGTTTGAATGGGAAATTAAAGACAACTAAAAATGTAAGTGGGATATATTCCTCTCTTTTGTAAAATCACAGTGAAGAAAATTTAAAAGGATAATTGGTTCATACTGATGTTACATTTCTGTCCACCCCTCTGAAAATTTTACAGGCATTTTTGATGAAAAAAAATTCTTAAGGGAACAAAGAAGTTTCCTTCTCAATGTGACCTCTGAAAACATTCTCTGTCATGAAAGAAAGACTAAACTCATATTTTTTCCAATTAATACTAAAATAATTTCATTTTATGTAATTAATATGTTGAAGAAATTTTGAATATACATTTTATTTTATTAAATAATGTATGCAAATTTAGTTTTATTAAAATGTATTTAATTGCAATTATAATAGACAATCTGAATTCTTGCCCTGACGATGTTACTTCTCAACTTTATAAAATCAAAGCATTGAATTTATGAGATAATATTTAAGGTAGTCTTATTCTTTCAATAAATATATTTTATTGGATTATATCTTCCAGTAATTTCTTTTTCAAACACATGCAAAAAAGGCAAACTTTCTGACTCTTTACATATTTGAAATGACTTTGTTTTCCTTTCATACTAGACTGGTATACTTTAACTTTACAAGAAACATCAGATATCTATAGTAGTCTTACATATTATAAATACATAACTTTAGTGTGATCCTACCACTTGAAAATTACAATCCAAGTGAATCACTTAAAAGCTTAGGGGATAAAATAAATTCCTGGACTTCTCTGAGGGCTGTAATATATTAACTCACGTAGGACACTGTCATAGTTGGGTTTCTGATGAAAAATAAAATTTTGAATGAATTTTTAAGTCATTATAATTTTAGTTTTAAACCCTTCACTCGTGAGTTTTGCCCGTCAGAGCAGTTATGGTGAAGCAATAGCCCATGCCTTACCTTTAGCCACTGTTTTGTATCAGTTGGGAAATCAAAAATTTCATTGTACAGACTTCCTGGTAGATACTTGGAAGAATTGCAACATATTTCAGCATGTCTGGAAATGTCTTTTTTTTTTTTTTTGCTGCCCACATCTTACAAAGACATAATTGCCTGGTGGGTGGGTGCCTTTTGGGATTTTTAAGGATCTTGTGTGAATAAGGAGAAGTGCAGACATGTGGGCAGAGCTGGTCATTTTCATTGTGGATCTCATGCTTGCTTTGGGCATTTTTGCTATCCTATATGCTGTTTACTTAATAGCAGCCACGGGTATTTTGATCTTAATCCTTCTCTGTATTTTCAAAGGGGAGATGGGAAAAAACTGTGACTTCAACAAGGGCAGAATCCGGGTACTGGATTCTGGCGATGCTTCTGGAAGCCATTCGCAGGCAACATAGTGAGAATCAGACCCAGGATGGCTCCTGTTCATTTTCCAGCCTCAAGAAAAGGGCCTTCTTGCCCAAGGAGAGAGGTTCTCTCTTCTGAAGAGTGAGGTGCTCTCTGCCGTGGAGGAGACCCATGGGAAGACTTGCTGGGACACCGGACCCACCCATCGGAGAGGTATCTTTTTAAAAAGATATCCTGGCCCCCAAATCATATAAGCTTCTGGTTCCATTAACTCTACATTCACTACTCCAGAGTAATACCTGCTATTGAACAAAGAAAACTTGTGTACAGTGTTACATCTTATTCATCCATGAATAAGATACCAACCAGTATCTTTTTTTCTGTAAAAGAGATATTTTTTAAGGTGAGCATGTGGAATGTTTAGTTTAATTCTCCTTTTGTGAATAAGATAATATATGAGTAACATGCATGATTGAGGTCAGTAGAGGAAAATAAACTAATGCTTTTGATCACTATCTTCCTTTTTTCAAAAATGGACTTGGCCGCCTCTATGGGGACTACAAACAGTTCTTGTTTTCAGCTGAAAAGTCCCAATTATTCAGTAAATCAGGGAGTCCTACCGGTGTTATTTTCTCTCCCAAGCATTGGTTAGACACAGGTTGGGAGGTTGAAACTTCTGTTCACTCTTCTCTTAGCAGTTTGACTAAAGCTTGGGAGAAGAGTTTGAGAAAATGGATGTTCCTTCCATCTAGGGGTTGTTGTTTTTCCTGGACTCCAAGTGGCAAAAGTAGTTGTTCTCGAGTGGACAGTGTATTTTCAACACAGTCCTTGGAGCAAAAAACAATGTTTGAGCATGTGAAATGGCAGAAAGGAGAGTTACTGTCTTTTGAGTCTATTGTCCTGTGAACAGTGGAGATTGTAAGGAAAAAGTTTCAGGGTGATCTAAAAATAACACTTCAAACCCTGAAACTGGACTAGTTTGGAATTACCTGGTATCTTGTTTCTATTTCATTGCTTCAGTTCAGTGGAAGAGAATGGATCAGTTTTGTCTTAGTTCTTGTCAGAGAAATGACCACAATATGTGTTTGGGTTTTTATGGTATAATTGCATATTTTTAAAGTACACAGACACATTTTTCTCAGAACAATATCTGTCCAATTTGCAGAAGAACTGGTAAATTGATTCCATTTTAGCCATTGTGATTACTACTTCTTAAACCAAGCCCTTATCCTCAGATTTCATTTCCATTGCTCTGTGGATTTTTGACATCTCAACTTTTTGAAGTATTTCTTCCCAACAAACTGGAAAAAATAGTTTCAGTCTGTATATAAGGTAACACTTAAATAAACTCCTTACCAAAAAAGTAGCAAAATTACTCAATAAGGAAAATAATTAGCTTAGTCCCATAGACAGTAAATAGATTAGTAGATTTTGTGTTCTAACTGCAAAAAAAAGAAGAAAATGGTAACTATGTGAGGTGATAGATATGTTAATTAGCTTGTGATGATTACTTCACAATATATGTATATCAAAACATCAAGTTATACACCTTAAATATATACAAATTTATGTATATGTATAGTAGTATAACGTCAAGTTATGCACCTTAAATAACTATAACTTTCAATAAAAAATCTGAAAAAAGAAATAGAAAAAATGTGTCAAAAATAAAAAATAAACTAAAAGCCCAAGAAAGAAAAAAAATACTTAAACTTTTAGAAAATGATGAATTAATTTTAGCATAATTATGCTTCCCATGTTTTAGCCATGGCATTTGTTCGAGTGTAATAACTGCTTCACAGGAGAAACTGATAAGTTTTGTTGAATGAGTATAGATTGTAGTAAGGAATTTGAAAATAATTCACCATTACATATTTTCCCAATTTATACACAGCTGTAGAGGGGTGACTTATCTGGTGGGATGTGAGATATACAACTAATCCAGACCTTAAACTATGGCCCCTACCTGCTAACTACCTGCATGGAATTTACAATTACAGAAGCATTATTTTGTGAAATGGCTTTTCAATTCTAAGAAAACTTAGCTATTATGCAAATATCATGGAAGAGTTATACAGATTTTTTTGTTTCTTTTTGTCTTTAAATTTTAATTACTCAGCGACTTCTCTAGAAGGCCCAGAGGGATAAGGACACAGCGTAGGTCCATTTTGATTCAGAGGTGACAAAAAAAACTTTAAGTCCTGAATATGAGACACTGTCTGAAGTCAGGGATCCTAGGGAAGAACTAAGGGGCGAGGGAATGAGAGGGAAGTATGGACAAGGGGTGAAGGGGCATGACATGCAAGCCTTGGGTATGATCAAACATAACATGTTGCCTGTGTAAGTGTTTGGGTACTTAAGAATCGGCTACACTTGACTGTGTAAACATTCAGGGGCGATGGGCCACAGTTGCACCCCAACAAAGATTTCTTGCAACAGTCTTTGCCATGTGTCCCAGGGCTCGCTTACCTCCTGTCTGCTCCTAACGTAAATAATTAGGGTCTATGAAAATGACTCGGTAAGAAAAGAAACCAGTACTGCTTTATATTTTGAATATCTTTGAGGTTTGCCTTCAACCTCCACTGTGTACCTTACTGCTGCCTCCACAGCACCTGCTGGCTCTGCAGGGCACTGGGGTAGCATGCCCCACCTGGCTCCTGCAGCTCCCTTGAGGTCCTTTCTGCACCCAAAGCTGTGACTGTCCCGTGGGTGGGGTCCAGAAACCTAGGTGTAGGCCTGACACATTCTAAATGCTGTCATGTGAGAACTCATTTCTAAGACATGTTCTTTATCAGAGAGATTCAGCTAGGATTCCTTTCGGCATTCTTTCATAGAAAGTAGCAGCACAGTCTTAAAAGCCAAAAGGACCTTGAAAGTGATTGAGTGCACTCCTTATCCAATTAAGAAATGTCTGCTACAATATTCCTGAAAGATGGCTGTCCAAGTTCTGCTTAAGCATTTCTCATAGGCTGTATAGGACAGCCTGTTGTTTAGAAGTTCTCTGTAATGTCCAATAGAAACCTAAGTCCCTACAACTCTTTGTCCTATGTTTGCCCTATTAAGCAATCTAGAAAATAGTTGACTAAGCACAGTGACTTCACTGGACTCACGAATTCTAAGAAGAAAGAGGATCTTCTCTCCTTATGAATTTTCTAGTTGCTACTCACACAATTAAACAAATGTTGCCCTTTTCAGTGTAAATAGGCCTTATTTAAGATCATAACTCCTAAGTTAAATCTAGGCTTTATGGTGGACTTTAATAGAGGATTCTTAATTTGTCTTTTCTGACTTCTTATACATATTTGTTAATCAGGAATTTTGAAATTCATTTCTTCTAAGCTTCCTAAAATCTGGGAGTGTTGCCAATTTGCACTGAAGAATAGCATCTTATTAGCACATTCGTAACGATTAAAATATAATTCTAATGCACCCTGACCCAATTTCACAGCACATCAAAAATTTAATTCAACCCCAGATGACTCTCACAGATGTCCAATCATTTTCCAGTGGATGTTGTTATTTGGAAAGTCAGATGAATTTGAACATTTTGGAAAACTGGCAATCCTATCAATACAATTGTATATGAATACAGGAAACAGCAACACTTAGAATATCCTAATCTTCACAGAATAGCCCCTTTTATCAAAGAGAGCTGAAAGTGGAAAAAAATGGGAACAGGCTCATTGTCCTGTATCTGATGGCAGTGGAACCAGCTCAGGTGGACCTAGGGCTCTGTGGGGAAGGTCCCATGGCCCATGGCTTTGTTACTAGGCTTGGGGGCTAGAGTGATAGAAGCCCTAGTTGTTCTCACTTTGTGGATGGCTGAGGGAGAGCAAGACAAGGAGGGAACTTAAGTCCCGGAACTTATGCCTATTGTCCCCCCTTTTCTTGTTTCTGCTTCTGGTGACATTTCTGAAATATATAAGCTTTTGGATCTGGGAGTCCAGATAGGATCTTGGCCACACTCACTTTGGGAGTTTATTTGTGTCAAGTCCCTGCCTTTGTAAGCTTCCATTTGAAAAGAAGGGGGTGAGGACCCAATGACTTAGAAAGCTTCTTCAGATCTCAAATACTGTAAACTCTACAGAATAAAATGAGTTAGAATTAGAAACACAAAACTTGGTCAGCCACGATGGCAATTTGTACAGAGGGTTTCTTAGGGTCTCTCAAAATGTCTTGCTAACAATTGGGGGACAAGGTGTGGGAGCACACACGGGACAAGGTGACAGTTTTCAGGAGCATTTATAGAATTGAAGGAAAGACTCCTGAAGTAAACTTTCTTAGAGACCCAAAATGTATCCCCATGTTCCTATAGCAACACCTGCTCACAATTAAAGAGTGACATCATATACACACCTGCATCCCACAGGCATCAATTATCCCAGTGATGCAGACAGGCTGTCCAAACTTCTAAACCCATGAAATTTTGTTGTTTCACAAGCAGCACATGTTCTTTGTATTCAGTATTGATCACTTAGAGTACTTTTCCTTCAGGATCTCAATGTGTTCACTCATGAACAAATGAACACACAGTGTAAATAATATCAATAGCCATTCCTGGGTTAATATTTTAGTATTTTAAGGGTCAACTGAGTAGATGCTTTTTGCTACCCACTGTACTAGACAGTTTGGCAAAACTAGGAGACACATAATGCATAGAATTAGGCTTCAAAAATGTTCCCATTATGTTTCAATTTGAAATGATCCATGAACTAGATCACTAATTAGAAACTCAGACAAAGTAATCAACTAAATAATTTAATACTTTCCCAAAAGTTACAATTTCAATAAAACCTCAGAGTTTTCCAATTTTAATGTTATTCATTAATACCCTTTGATTTGAATGAGCAAATTAACCCAGGTAATCCAACTAATTTGTGTGGTAAATCATCTTAGTGCCTTAGAAGACAAACTCTGCTAAAAGTAAAAAGATTGTTTTGCAATAATTTCTTGAATGTGGCTCCAAAAGTACAGGCAAAAGTAGTAAAAATAGATTAACTACTTTCCATCCCAATTAAAAACCGTGCATCAAAGAACACAATCAACAGATTCAATAAGCAACTCAAGGGATGGAAGAATATATTTGTTCATCTTATATCTGATAAGAGGTTAATATCCAAAACATATAAAGAATTTTTACAACCTAAAAACAAATAAACAACCCTACACCTGATCATAAAATGGACAAAAGAGTTGACAAACATTTATTTATAGAAGATATACAAATTATTAGTAAGCACATGAAAAGATGCTCCACATCACTAATTATTAGGGAAATACAAATCAAGACCACAGTGAAATACCACCTTATACTCACTAGGTTGGCTACTATTGACACCAGGAATAACAAGTGTTAGTGAATACATGAAAAAATTCGACCCCTTTTGCACTGTTGGCAAGGAATGTAAAATGAAGCAGCCACTATAGAAAACAATATGGGGGTTCCTCAAAAAAATAAAACTAGAACTACCATATGATCCAGCAGTTCCACTTCTGGGCATATACCCAAAAGAATTGAAAGCAGACATATTTCAAAGATATATTTGTACACCCACATTCATAGCAGCATTAATCACAACTGCCAAAGGTTAGAAATGTCCATTGAAGATGGATAAATCAAATGTGGAATATGCATACAATGAATATTATTGTCTTAAAAAAAGAAGGAAATTCTCGCATATGCTACATCATGGATAAACTGAGAGTATATGATATTGTGTGAAAGAAGCCAGTCAGAAAAGGATAAATACTGTATGATTCCCCTTATATGAGGTACCTAGAATTGTCAAATTTATAGAGACAGAAAGTAGAATGGTGGTTGCCAGAGATTGGGGTTGGGTGGTTGAGAGTTATTATGTAATGGGTATAAAGATGCAGTTTTGCACAATGAAAAAGAATTCTGTGAATGGATGGTGGTGATGGTAATACAACAATGTAACTGTACTTAAGGACACTGAACTGTACACTTAAAACTGATTAGGATGATAAATTTTATACTATGTGCATTTTATCACAATTAAAAACAATAATAAAAAATGAATGAGTTATAACAGCAAAATTTGATAATAATATTTAGTTTCTAAATCAATAGGTATAATAATGTACAAATTAAAGTTGTTTTGTTGGTGGTGCCTGGGTATAATAACTAGGCTATAAGGAATGGCACCCTTCATGGGGCATTTTGTATAGGTAGATTAACCAGATTATTTGGCTTTTAAAAATTCATAAAACATACATGCCCTCTCTCAACTCTGGCTGCACAGCACAAATCACCCAGAAAAGCTCTTAAAAATAATAATTTTTTCACCTGGGGTGAAACCCTGATATGTTTTTTAATAAATATCCTCGGGTGATCATAACGTGTGGGCAGAATTGAAAATGACTGCCATAGGCTCTTTACCATTGAATTATCTTTATTGGCCATCATTTCCTTTGTACTTGGCACTAATAACCATGGGTGTCCCCAGTAATTAGCTAGATTTTCATAATGAAAAATTCTATATTGGTGAGCCCAGCATAGAAATCCTACCAATAAGTACTGCCACTTCTTACATAAATTGAAAACAACTCATAACAGGTTTAATAGCACATCTATCAAATTTGGTTTCAGTCTTAAAGAGGACAAGTCAATAAGTAATTTGATCTCACAAATTCTTAGGAAGGCCATTCAAATACTTTTAAGAAAATGTAACAATTAACTGACGGCCCCTATCAAGAGAGATAAAAGTAGCTCTGGCCAGTGTGGTTCAATTGGTTGGGCATCATCATGTAAACCGAAAGGTTGCTGGTTCAATTCCCAGTCAGGGCACTTGGGCCCGATTGCAGGCCAGAGCGTGCAGGAAGCAGCTGATGGACGTTTCAGTCTCACATTGATGATCTTTATCTCCCTTCCTCTTTCTCTAAAAATTAGTAAACTATTCTTTTTTAAAAAATATTTTATTGATTTTTTTACAGAGAGGAAAGGAAGAGTATTAGGACTAGTAAACTATTCTTTAAAAAAAAAGAAAAAAAAGAGAGACCAAAGTAAGGACAATAAAAAACAATTGCAGAACATTTACTGTGTAATTGTTCTTCTGCAAAAATCCCCAACTAGGTGGCAACCATATTTCCAGAGGTTCAGGAAGGCTCATTATTTTCTTTGGGTAAATTTCCAACCCTGAGTTCTTCACAGAGCTCCAGCCATTCCTCATATTGCCGCATTACAGGTTAAAGTCCTGGCACAAAAATTGAAATCATGTTTTATCTTTCCTGTGGGAGCTATAGAAATAGACCCCATTTGAAGTATTTGTCCTACACATGGCTGCACGAAAGAATGATCTTGGTAAGATATAACGTGGGCATTTGTTTTTATGCCCAAAGACTTGCTGTAGCTCCCACTCACTGAGGGAGAGTAATGTGAATACCTTAATTTGGTAGTCTCAGCCTTCTAATCACTTATCACCAGGATTCCAGCATGGGCTGACTGAGATTCAGCTGCTCTAGGCTGGACCTGGCTGGGCTGGGCGCCAAGCTGCAGGTTGGGCCTATGTCAGGTCCACAGGTCCCCCATCCTCCTTGGACTGGAAGCTACTTGAGGCATGGTCTTCTCATGGCAATGGTAGGAGCAAAAGAAAGACAGAGAGACACTTGTGTTGATTCTTAAGGTGTGGGCTTGGAGTTGGCACACTGTCATTTTGTCACTTTGGGTCACATTCCTTTGGCCAAAGAAAATGACATGAGATCAATGGGGCAAAGAAGTACACTCCTTCCATGGAGGTCATACGGAGGGTGAGTATATGCTGAACAATAATTTAATATATCCACAAGGCATAATAGAACACAAAATTTTGTAGCCAATAACATAATCAATATTATAAATTGGCCCATATTTTAAATGAAATAAGATGCAAGCTTAACATTGACAGAGCGAAGTTTAATATAGGAGTTGAAATCCACATGTTCTACTTTTTGAGATTTTTCCGTTACTCCAATTAAAAGAATTGGGTCCATTTTCTGAGGGGGGTGGGTGCGGTTAGCAGCTGAGTCCACCCTTTCTATGGCCGTTTTTGAAGGCTGAAAATTGTTTCATTGTGTGTTCTTTGAATTCCTTCCTCTACTTCCCTTTACTGGCTCAGCTTCCTAGAAGTGTATGCAGATGGGCCAGATGTCAGTGCTATCTTGGGAGAAAGAACAGGGGCTTTGAGGTGGGCAGCATCCTAGGTCCGCCATGGACTGGCTGAACTTAGACAAGTCATGGAAACACAGGTTCACAGTTTACTTGATAAAACATGCCCAAACTGACAAATAGGTTGCTGTATTGAATAAATGAGATAAAATATGGAAACGCAATTCAAAATATTAGCCAGAAATAGATATCCTTATTTATAATTTGTCCAGACTACAGTCTCTGTTGGTTTGAGTTTTCTTTCACTGTGTTTATTTACTTAATTTAATATATCTTTAGTAGCCAGGTTTAATAAGAGCAGAGCAAAATTTTTCATTTATAGATAAATAGCTAATAGAATTCCCATTTTAATTAATTTTTCTTAAAGACTACTGACAGAAATAGGATATAATAAAGATGCTCAGTTAGCTAATTATTTAAATTTGGTTTTAATAATATGAGCTACCATAATTGTTTCAAATTTTCTATTTTATAATATTACCTAATAGATTTGACCACAAAGAAGATAACTTACTGAAGCAAGAAATTTTACCCTTCTTTTTATTACATGTTATTTATATATTTGTTATCCAAATATATCTCTCAAGGCTGACTAAAACCCAGTCAACTAGCACTCTTAAAGTATTTAAGAATGTCCCAATTCCCCATTTCACTTCACATGGGAATGGTTTGCTGAATAAGGAAAAAATGATGATGCATATATTTTGGATATGTTTTATCTCAAGTTTTGATCTCTAGCAGTTTTACTAAATAATATCTCTGAAACACTACGGTTTCATGTTATTGTTAGTCATGCCAAGAACAAAAGGACCAAATCACAGATTTTTAAAACACGACTTATGTTTCTAAAGTAGGCCTGCCAAATTTAGACAAATATATTTGGAAACACTTTTTGTTGTTAAGGGTTATGCTCTTTATAGCCAGGTTTATTTAACTAAAGCGTGCTTGTAGTGTGATTGAGAAAAATAATATAACTTTCATGGACTCATGGGACTGTGTTTACATGCTCCCAAATTTCAGATATATAATTAATCATTCAGAGAAAAAGGACAATAGTTGAAAATAGCCATGTCTATAATAAGACCTATTGGCAGCTATATAAAAGCCATCTTTTAAAAATTATATAGTGTTTTATGAACGCCAATACATGAATAAATATTAAATTTTGTCCAATTATTTTTGGCCTAAAAAGTATCCACTCTTGGAAAGTTTCTAAGTTACTATATAAACATTTTCAGTATTTCTAGAGTTTAGACAAGCTCAAAACTTAAAGTGGAAATGCTGACCTCCGGGCACAGGGCAGCACATTATGAGAGTCCCCAAATGAATTGCTGCACAATAGACATCATTCTTTTTTGTTTTTTCTTTAGTGATGAAATAGTCTTTCTTTTCATAAAGAATGATCAAGACCCTAAGAAAGCTTGGGGTGCATCAGATGGATGCAAAAGGATTTTAATTCCAAGTAGTAACGTATGGAACATCGATTGCCAAAGTGTTTCCGTTCTCCAACCCTGCATGCTCTTTGCAACTGTTCTCATCAGTATGTGACTGTGTCTGTTTTCCTTCCTGACTCTGGGCTCACCTTTGGACTTGGCTAGGCCAATAGAACATGTCAGAAGTGAGAGCGAGCCAGTTCCCAGCCTGGGTCTCAGGGGATCTCAAACTTTGCTCGCTTTTGGAGTCCTGCCAGCACCTTGGGAATAAGCCCCGGTCAGAATGCTTGAGGATGAGAGCACATACAGAGGGGAGCCCAACTGTCCTAGCCAAGGTCATGCTAGACCAGTCTTCAGCCAGCTGACCCCCAAAGATAGGAGAGAACCAACCTGAGTTCAGCAGAGCTGCCTGCCTGACCCACACCTGGCCACAGATGCATGAGGGAGCCCGCTGAGACCAGAAGACCCAAGCGGCTGACCCAAAAACTTTTGAGCAGTAATAACTACTTAGTATTCTTAGTCACTGCTTCTGGGCTGCTCTAACACATGTTGATAATACTTTTTTTTTTTAGAACTAAATGTTTTTTGCTTTTGTTTTAATTTTGTTTTTTTTCCACCATAACTATTTTCATGCTAGATTTCCTCAAACTCTCATTGGTTTTTGAGTAGAATTTTAAGTAGAATTCATTGGCTTAAGCACATTTTCATAGAAACTCCTCTGTAATTAATGCCCTTTTTGTCCTATACATGAGGCTACTATAAGTCTGACTCTGCCACTGGAAAAAAGAAGCTAAATAACTTTTCTAAATAGCACTGACTATACCACAAATTGAAGTCCAAATCCAAAAAACGTCTAGTAAAATGAATATTAGTTTGCAGATTTAAAGGCTCGTTGAATTGAACTCAAAATATTGAAAGCATTAAAGATGACAAGATGACAGAAATAAATCTAAATATAACTGTCACTCAAAAATGTCAATTTATAAAGTTAAAATGAATAAAAATATTATCATGGATTTGGTAAACTGCAGCAAATACATATTGTATAAAACATAGATAATATAAAGTAAAGGAATACTAAAAGGATAAACTTTTAAAGAATGACAAAATCCCAACCAGAAAAATATGCAGTTGAGAGTGTGATATTAATATCAGAGAAGAGAAGCTTAAAAGAGACAAAACACATAAAGATGAAAAGTCTAATTCACAGCAAAAAATTTCCTAAAAAACAATATAGCAAAAAATGGTAACCAGTAAACATCATAAAACAAAAAATAGAACCATCATCTATAAAAATGCTAAGAAGCAAAAATAATTATTGATGTGTAAGAACTTTAAGTTCTGAACAACAATTGAACTTAAAGTTATAAAAATATATAAATGCTACATTCTTATAACAAAGAATATATTTTAATCTCACATATTCAAAATCTCATATATACTCATACATACCAAAATGTTTCCATGTATTAGAACAAAAGTAGAAATATTACAGACAACATTCTAGATGTGTATACACACACACACAAAATTAAAATAAAAAATAATAACCAAAATTGAAGAGAAAAAGTGCAACTACCTAGAAATTTTTTGTTTCCCTCCCATAAAATATCCAGGATCAAAGAAGTAATAAATTGTAGTTGCAGAGTAACTAGAAAGTTATTATAATTAAAACGATAAACACTAAAACCTAAAAGCATGGAAAATACATAGCCTTACATACCTACATAACTG
>NW_006286587.1:6615980-6617323 GCF_000327345.1 Myotis davidii
AATATAATAGTAACTTACCAAAAACTTAATCAAAAAAAGAAGAAGCACAATATTAAAATTTGAAATGCAAGTAACCAAAAACAGAGAGGAACTTAAAACTACCTAAAGAAAGTATTTTTCAAACTACACATAAATTGAGAATTTGGGTGACACTGAGGGTGGTCTTGGAAAATAGAATTGACAAGATTGACCCCACTCAGAGAATAAAGCATATTTACACATTAGTTTCCCTGGAAGGACATCACAAGAAATTAATTTTAATACTTACCCTTTGGGGAAAGAGATCTATAGGGAAAAGAGAGAATTTCAGTTTTCATTTCATCTCTTTCTGAACTGTCTGAATTTTCTAGTATTATCCATATTTTATTTTATTTTTAATCTTCTGGGCTCACTGAGAAATGAGATTTTGTATTATTTTTTATTAATGCAAATGGCAAAACAAAACAAAAAATAAAAGGGACAACTTCAGACAGGGTGCACAGGTTGGAGAGCAAGGAGTTGGGGAGGGTGGTGGTCGTGGGTGGAAAGTGGGGGGACAGTACCCAGAGACCTGATTCTGGGCAAGGTTTATCTGGAAGCAAGGGGAGGGCCGTGATGTCTACTCTAATGGAAGAGGTGACTAGCGAGGGGTCAGCAGCCAACCCAAGGCAAAGAAGGGGACCGCCCAGAGCGATGTTCCTACATGAAAGTGGGTCCTGGGTTGGTCAGGGAATCCTTCAGAGCATCCAAGCTGGCCTGCACCGGGTTATCTCTGCAGCTTCAGATGTTAGGACACTTCCCAGGTGCCCCATTGGCCGTCACTCAAAATCTCTTTTACTTCTAAAATTCAAATTGTTTGTTTGTTTTTCAACATTTACTCAGATTTATTTTGGAAAAAACATCCCCATAACACAATTGAGCATGAGCACTCTTTGGTCTGGTACTCACTGTTTGGGGCATGCATAGCACACCAACAGGAGAGGTACTAATGCAAACCAGTTTATTCCTTCTACAACAGATTAGAAGAGGTAGGATCCTCATTCAGAAAGAAGCAAGTTAGCTGAATGAAATAGAATTTGTTTTGCTTTGTCTATTCGAAAGTACATTTAAAACAAGCCAAATAGATACCATATGGCCTGTCAGTGGCTTGACATTGATGAACAATACATGATTTGTGTTCTACCTCCAATTTTCACACAATGAGTGTTCACTCCTCCCTACCTTCACCCTGGCAGTTTTTCATGGGCAGGATATTTATTTATTTATTGATTTATTTATGTATTTGTGTCCTCTTTTCTCTACTAGATAAACTATAAACAAGTTTCAAACTAAAATATCTCCATTTTGGTGAAGGTTTTCCTGCT
>NW_006286587.1:6617354-6628963 GCF_000327345.1 Myotis davidii
ATAAGTCTCTACCACTGCTATGAGCTCATACTGTTTTCTTCATACCCTCAGCACAGCAGTAATTTTATGTTGTGGCTGTCTTTATGCTCCTGTCTCCTCCCATGAAACCATAGGCTCTTCAAGGGCCAGGGCTAAGAATCTGTAGCCCATAGAAGTTTTTCTTAAAAAGGTTGAGATAAATGTATTCGAAATTAAAAACTTAAAAAAAATTTAGGTCAAACCATTTACTCACATTATAAACTTAGGTTCATATGTTCAATTTTGGATTGCAGTAATGATAATGGTATGTGGCTTTGCTTGGTCAACCCTAAGTATTAGCCAATTAAAGTAATTATTTTTAAAGTATAGATTTATTCTGTTTGGTTTTTAATCAAACAATAGATACTTGAAAAGTAAAATGTCCTCCATTTCCTCACCATACCACTTCTCAGAGGCAGCCACTGTGAAAAGCTTGGTGTTTATCCTTTCTAGCACTTTTTATGCATATCTATATCTATCTATATCTATATCAATATCTATATCTATATCTATAATCCAAATCTGTATTTGTAATCTGTATAAATATTTAAATCTAATTACATATCTTGAACAGCAATGTATCTTTTTACTAGTGTTGATAGACATCTAGGTAATTTCCAGTTTTCATGTTTATATAAAAAGGTTCAATGAATATTCTAGTACATATTCTTTCATAAACATATGGAAATGCAGCTGTAAATTTCTGAAGTGAATTTTTTCTGTCCAAATGTATGCCACCCACTGAAAAGTTGGTAGATGTGTCCTCCAAAGAGTTCCAGTCAATTCATATCCTGACCAATGCTACATCAGGCTGGTTTCCCTTCCCAACCCCAGGAGTAATGATGACAATCTTTATTCAATCTGGTGGGTAGAAAACTTTATTTTTAAAAACTAGCTTAAAATTCAAAAATAGTATTGAACATAACTGAATAATCTGAGTAGATACAAAGATGTTATTTTGCTCCCCAAGAAATACATCCAATAAGTGATTATTAAAGTGGTTCTAAAACTTTGCCCTGAGAACCAATAGTACATAAGTGATCAGCACATGGAAAAAGTACTATTTTAATTAAAGATCCTTTAAACCTATAACTAAGTTTGTTTGAGGAGGAGCAATAATCCTTTGCTAGAAATTAATATTTCAAATATATTTATACTTTCTAAAACCCAAGTACCATAGTCAGCAGGCATCTTGAGAGTTCTCTATGTGACAGATATTATTGCAATTAAAGCCAAAATTAGCTCTTGAAACTTGTAGAATTATACTTGTAGGAAACAGTAGATTAGAGCTTTTCAAACTTTAACCTCCTCATGAGTCACTGGACATCTTGGTAAAATGTAGATTCTGAGACAGTAGTTCTAGGTAGGGGCCCAGGGTTCGGTATTTCTAAAAGCCTGTGGGTGATGTTGATGCTGCTGGTTTGAAGCCCACACTCTGTTGTAAGGTTTTAGACCAGTGATGGCGAACCTATGACACGCGTGTCAGAGGTGACACGTGAACTCATTTTTTTGGTTGATTTTTCTTTGTTAAATGGCATTTAAATATATAAAATAAATATCAAAAATGTAAGTCTTTGTTTTACAATAGTTGCAAATATCAAAAAATTTCTATATGTGACACGGCACCAGAGTTAAGTTAGGGTTTTTCAAAATGCTGACACGCCGAGCTCAAAAGGTTCGCCATCACTGTTTTAGACCTCAACTAGCTTAGCTCTTCGTATTATAGGTACACACACACAAAAAAAGATCAATAACATACCCCGATACCAACCTTTTCAATTTAAAGAAACACACAGAATTTGCTTAAGAGTGTCAAGCTAACAAACATGTTATTTGTGTGACACAACTAATATGTGAGCAGACTGTTATGAGTAATATAACATCTGTGGCTCTTAGAAAACAATACATAGTTCATTAAGGATGGCATGAATTATGTAATCATTATTTTTAATGTTTTGTTCTTTCTAGGTCAAACTGCCATCTACAGATGAATAACAATGAAATTCTCATAAACAAGCAGAAATATCCAGGAGGCATGAAGAGTTGCAATGCTTCAAAAATGCAGATATTATGACATTACAACCTCAGAAACGATAGATTTTATAACTCTAAAAGCTCAACCGCGGAGAGGATAAACAAGCTATTCGATGGCAGAATACTAAAACTTGTTGAAATACCTTTGGAGTTTTAACTATATAGAGTCACCAAAATGTTCAAAAATTAAATTGAAAAATATTTCTTCAAAAATGCCTTAGCCAATCAAACATGAACATTTTTGCCATTGTGGCAAAGCCAACCATTGCCTCTGCTGGTATCAGTGTGGTGCATGGGGAAGTATCATCCTTCACTACCTGACTGAGGAACAGCATGCAGGTCATGCTGTCTTACAGTTTTGACTGGATGTAATTTCTCTCTTCATCATAACACCTTGTCAATACTTGTCACACTTATTGCATGCTGTATATTACTTGCTTTGGTTATTTGTAAAGTTTCCCCTATTTCATCTTCAAATTATCCCTAAATTATCACAACTGCACCTCAACTGCTCCGTATTCTCAACAGTGACTTTCCAAATGTCATGAATAGTAATAAATATTTTATGAATTAATGAATTCCCACAGAATCTAAATCCATATGTATAAATACTGTACATTTCCAGGAAAGATGAAAATTAATGAAGAAGGACCGTCAGCTGAGAAATGAGCTTATCAGAGTTCTCAAAACTCAATAAGAAAGTCCAGAAATTAGGGTTCTAAACGTTTGTTCATATCTTTACAAATGGTTAATTCCTTAAGAGTAGCTAATAAGCGGCAAAACTCTAGTTTTTAGGCATCCACACTTTGTTCATTGGAAGCCAAGGTGAGGCGATGGCAGTGTCAGAAGAGTAATTGGACTGGGCAGGTATGTGAAGAGCCATGGGAAAGGAGAAACAGGGAAGCTTGCCATTCTGGAATGTGGACCTAAGCAGTACTTGGTTCCCCGGGAAGCTGAGCTGGACACAGTATGTGTATTCAGGAAGTCAACTTTAGGCAGTTCCATCCCAAACAACTGGAATGGAAGGTTAGAAAGAGCTATTAAGCTAAACAACAGTGGTCAGTGGGGGCTCAATCCTCCAGGGGGTGCTCTCAAAAGCTGCATAGAATATACCTCAAAATTGTCCACCCGAAGAACAAACAAGAGAATTACCCATTGCTTTCTTCTCCCTTTGGTCAAGAGTTGACCCAGGGAGTCTTCATAACCTTCCACTTCCAGGATTGTACATGCTTTAGAACAGCGGAATGGATTCCATAGGCATCTTAAGAGATGGCAAAAGTGAAGCTCCAGGACAGAGAGCAAGAGATAGGTGTTGCCCTGACAGAAGGTGCTGTCAGGAGACACTGTCACCAAGCTGGCTGCTGTCAAAAGGCAGGCCAGAGGGGGTGATCTGGGGCACAAGAGAGTGACTGACACTAGCTCTTAGTGGTACATGCATCTAATGCGAATCTATCTGCTCTGGAAATAATGAGCACAGAATCATATCCATCCCTTCTGGATAGAGAAAGGGGCACTCAGACCAAGAAGTGGTCAGGAAGAGAAATGAATTGGAGATCAGAGGACACCAGGGCACCAGGACATCAGTGGCATTGCCCTTGCCGAGAACCAAACTCCCCCTCCTCTGTGCTTCAAACACAGACCAGCACCTGGGTGGGAGTTTGTCTTCCTATTCACATTTTTTTATATTTGGTTCCTACTTATTTTAACTTGCCACCCCTGACAAAGCAATGCCATCTGCCAGACACTTCTTACCTGCCCATAAATTTATCGCTTTAGGTGCTCTGAGTTTTATGCTTGTTAGGAAAAGCTGCGCTCAGCTTTTCCTACTTATAACTTTAGTTTGAGTTGCTTCAAAAACTGACCCTGAGGCAAGGATATGAACACAAGTATTTATCCGGGAGGTGACCCCAGGAAGTGCTATCACGGAGTGGGACATGCGGTAAGGAAGGAAAGGCGGTGTGTGTGTATGGCGGTCATTGGTGTCTCACGCCTTCTGATCGTGTCCCACACTGAGTGGTAGGAGCTGGGTGTCTATGCACTGGCTCCAGTTCCTCACTCACTGAAGGTTACTCCTGGAAGCCTTAAACCTATGGCACTTCCAGGGGGCCTGCATGCAGGAGAGAAGCAAACAGAAAGGTGTAGTTGAGGTGGAGGAGATGGATGAGCACAACAGGTGTAGTGAATCCAGAAGTTGACTGAGGGCATGTATAGATTGGGGCACCCTTCTACTATGCACCCTGATTATTTTGCATGGCACAAAATGTCCCCAACATGGATAAAAACAATAGCAACAACCTCCTTCTGGAATCTAGGTGGAAAGAATAGTTTATTAGTAAAGGGTTAGAGCAGCGGTTCTCAACCTGTGGGTCGCGACCCCTTTGGGGATCGAACGACCCTTTCACAGGGGTCGCCTAAGACCATCAGAAAACACATATATAATTACATATTGTTTTTGTGATTAATCACTATGCTTTAATTATGTTCAATTTGTAACAATAACAATGAAAATACATCCTGCATATCAGATATTTACATTACAATTCATAACAGTAGCAAAATTACAGTTATGAAGTAGCAACGAAAATAATTTTATGGTTGGGGGTCACCACAACATGGAGAACTGTATTAAAGGTCGCGGCATTAGGAAGGTTGAGAACCACTGGGTTGTAGGCAATTGAAATCAGCTTTGAAACAGAGATTATTTATTTAAATTTGCAGACAAAAACCTATAAAACAGCATTCGATTTCCTTAATGAAAATCCCCTTGGCTGTGACTGAAGAACAAATTGGGAAAGAAACCAACATGTTTATTTATCTGGCTTATAAACAAAGGACCTCACCAAACTGGGTTAAATAACAATTGCTCTGCTCTGTTCCGGTAGGAACACATGGAAACCATTGGGGATTTTTTTATTCTCTTGTGTTAGTCATTGCTCTGGACCATCACCAAGGTGGAGTCAAAGAGGAGACGTGTTTTGTCCCTCTTTTGTCCCACCAGTGCTTTCTGGTGGAAAAGCCAGAGGACAATGTATGAAAATTTGCCTTGAACACACTTGACTTCACCGAGGATAGAAGACTGAACAGAGCACAGAAGAGAAGCTTCATAGACTAAAAACTCACCACAATTCATTTTCTTCTAATGGCATTATAAACACACCCTTCTCCCATGGCCTTCGGGGGGGGGAGGGGGGAGAGCTGAGTGAACAGCTTTGACTCTGGACTTGGCCACATAACTTGCTTTGAACAAGGTTTGCAGACATCACAGGAACCTGAATGTTGGGCTGGTCTTCTTGGCAACTGTGATTCTCTTTGAAAAGGACACATCCCAAGTAACTGCTCCTCGGTCTCCTTCAACTTAGGCTCAGAATGAACTGTGGGGCCAGCCTGAACCCAGCCCCCCGCTGGTGTTCCTATCTCGGAGCAGAGCCTGAGACAGAGCTGCCAGCCACGCCTGTTCAAGATGAGGCAATAGCCATCAGCCCAAGACCCCAAGCATGAGGACAAAATGCTGGCCATTGTAAACCGCTGAGTTTTTGGGTAAATTTATTAGGTAGCATTGTGGTGGCATTGTACAAGTTGTCAATAAATACCGATGTATTCATTACACTATTTCTATTTATTTTTATTTGTATAGACAAATAGTTTATTATCTACAAAGTATTTATTATCTACAAGGAGAGAGACTGAGGGAGGAGAAGGGTGGAGAAAACAGATTTTTCTTTTACTCCATCCATATCTGTAATTAGTGATCTTTTTTATTGATTTCAGGGAGGAAAGGAGAGGAAGAGAGAGATAGAAACATCAATGATGATAGAAACATCAATGATGTTGAGAGAATCATCAGTTGGCTGCCTCCTGCACGCCCACCACTGGGGATCAAGCCCACAGCCCAGGCGTGTGCCCTTGACCGGAATTGAACCTGAGACTCCTCAGTCCCCAGGCCGACGCTCTATTCACTGAGCCAAACCGGTTAGGACATGAATTTTTATAACTATGCATTACTGTGTAATTTACAAAGGGAAAATCTGACAAAAAAATTGTTTCCACTAGTGGAAAAAAGTTCGTGAAACAAAAATATGATATTTGGCCAACATTTAGCTACCAAATTACCATTTATATTTCCTGGTAACTACTATTAATGAATTGAAATCTTGCCCCTCAAAGTGAGGTCCTTACACAGCAGCCACAGAATTACCTGGGAGTTGGTTAGAAATGCAGAATCTATAACAAGATCCCCAGGTTATCCTTCTGCACAAGAAAGTCTGAGAAACACTCTATAAAACATATAAAAGCACTTTAATTTCTGCTTTAATCACTAAAATAGAAACTTTAAAAAGTAAAATACTGTATTTAAATTTTTTTCCTAATATGTGAAAAGTACTTAAAAGCATCTTCAAATATCACAGATAATTTGAAAAGGTAATCCTTTCACAATATTTTTTAAAATGTTAAAGCATTAAATACAAACTAGAAGTTTTTAGTATCTAGGGAGGCAGGACAACTGAGTAAGAACAAAACAAAAATTGGCATTTACATATTTAAGAAGGGCAGGGTGAATTTTGTATGCTGTGGTTTTTCCTTCTAAGTCAAAACTCAATGTTTGCACTTCCTGAGTGACAGCCAGCCAAGCCCCTGCTGTCTGGGTTCTGTATGCCCAGGTGAGCTTGCCCTTGTGGTGCGTCAAGAGGCAACAGGAGAAGCAGCCGCCTGCTCAATTCCTCATTACCCAGCATTCAACAGAGGCTTCAACTGCCGGCTTTCACATGTAAAAAAATCCATTTTCTTGCAACCTTTCACATAAATCTCACCCCAATTCCTATCTAGTCTTTCCCTAAGGAAGCTCCCTGGACCAGCTATGACTTTACCGCTAATGATTCGTGATTATATTTGCATGTTATTTGCATGTGGTTTTCCTCATTATACTGTCAGAATGAGGGAGAGATTCCTGTTTCCTGGGCAACCAGAAGCAGCGCAAATAGTGTGTCTATTGATGGGACCTCACTTCTAAGTTTTCTATTATGCTCTGGGATCCTCTCATTTTTATGGTCAAAAGAGGGCAACACTCTCTCCAGTTCTGCCTCTTTTCTTGTTTTGTGGTTCTATCTGCAATGTCTTAGCTGATCTAATTTCTTTTGATTTTATTACCTCAACTTCTCTTGTTTCCACTTCCTAACAATGAATGATTTTCTTTCCCTTAGTCAGACACTTCCTTTGAATTGCCACTCTGATTATGATGGCCAGCCACCTCAACACTTGGCTTTTCTTTTATACATCTTTCTAAATGTTACATTCACTCCCTGCATGGCTCAGTGATCAACCTATGAACCAGGAGTCAAGGTTTGATTCCCACTCAGGGCACATGCCCACGTTCCAGGCTCGATCCCCAGTGAGAGGTGTGCGGGAGGAAGCAGCCGATCAATGAGTCTCTTTTATCATTGATGTTTCTATTTCTCCCTTACTCTGAAACCAACAAAAATATATTTTAAACATAAAAAAAAATGTTACATTCACCATAAAAACAAACCCGTTGGTGAATTTTTCTTGTTTGTCCTACTTATTTCCTTCCTTTCCTCTCTTGTTCCAGTTATTTTTCTACTGTCATACCAGGCTCATAGAAAAAGGAGGCCCTCTAATATAATTCCTAATAGTAAGATACATAAACTATCATCTGCCTCATCTCTTTATCTAAAATAGTTTTTTCTTAATATTGGCTGCATATTGGTATCTCCTGGGAAGTTTTAAAAAATATATATATTCATGCTTCGGTCCCAGCCCTAGAGATTCTGTTGTAATTGATCTGGAGTGCAGCCTGGCAGGGGATTTTAGAAACCTTCTCGGGTGATTCTAATGTGCAACCCAAACTGGGAAGCATGAAGGGTAATAGCTTCTCAACCAGGTCTTCTGGTTTTGTTATTTTTGCTATTCCTTGGCATTCACAATGACAAATATACTCTTCCCTTAAGGCCTTATGCTAGTCTTTGGTCCATTTTCCGTCCACCCCTTTCCTCTTCTTTCCCTGTTCTGGGCTGTGCATTTCAGAGGGCTGATCTCCATTGGCTGTTTCCCAGGCTTTGTGTCAGCTGGCTTTCAGTGAACTTCAGCCATGGGGAGGCCCTTCCGGGTCCTGGAGTACTAAGGACTGAATGTTTGTTTCCTCCCTAATCCTTTATGTGATGGTATTTGGAGTGGGTGCCTTTGGGAAGCGATTAAATCATAAGGGTGGAGCCAAATTGAATGGAATTAGTGCCCTTAAAAGAAGAGCAGGAGAGCGATGAGCTTTCTCTCTGCTTTGTGAGGAAACAGGAAGAAGGAAGCTAAGAAGAGAGCTCTCATCCGGAGCCAAATGGGCCAACTCCTTGACCTTGAATTTCCCAGCCTGCAGAACTGTGAGAAATAAATTTCTTATCTTAAGCCACCCAGCCTGTGGTATTTTTGTTATAGCAACTTACATTGATGTGCAGGGTGGGAGTAAGGGAGAAGCCAGGGTGTTTCTCTTCTCCTTCCCACCTGTGTGTGTCTCCAGCTGTGTCCCTCTGTGTTTTCAGCTCCTGCCAGACACCGAGACAGACTTACTGTTTTCAATTTCCTGGGTATGACCTAGCTCTTGGACTTTGTTAATACAGCCTCTTTATTTAACAGCCAAAGCATGTTCATGGTTTCAAATTCTGGGGTGTCTCACTATCCCATTTGGCATCTTATTCATCCACCACCTATGCAACCAATTCCTAGTAAATTTTCCTCTGTGTTTAACACTTTGAATGGTTTCTGTATCCCTGATAGGGACCTGCTTGATTTAGTTCCTAACATACTGTCTAGTTTCCCAGATGTAACACCCCTGATGTTTGTTCCACTGGAACCCACTCTGATGGACCCTCAGGGGATAGGGTGGGTGGGATGCTAAGATTTGTAATATACACACCATCTTAGGGAGGGAGGTCCATGTCCCTTGTGAGAAATGTACATCAGACATTGATCCAAGATTTGGTGTTCAGTTACTATTCTAACATAAGAATATAAGAGGGATGCCCCTTTCCAGCAAAATACAACTACACTGCTGGTATTATGAGTAGTAGAGTGCTGTATGCCCCACCCAGACCTTGGAAAGAGTTCTCTAAACTCTAAACAAGTGTGATTTGTGAACCTGGTGCATAACATCACCCAAGAGCTTTAAGAAAACCGGAGCTTTAAGAATGCTGGCCACACTCCAGCATTGCCTTTTTATTATTTACATACCATCAAATTTAACCACTTAAAGTATACAGTTCAGTGGGGTTTTGGTATATTCATGACATTGTGCAACCACCAACACTTTCTAATTCCAGAATATCTTCATCCCTCCAAAAAGAAATCCTTAGGAGTACAAACTGCCAGTTATAAAACCAGTCATGGGGGATGTGGGGTACAGGAGAGGGAATATAATCAATATTATTATAATCACTATGTGTGGTGTCAGATGGAAACGACTTTTTGGGATGATCACTTCATAAAATAATGATCACTGTTGTACACCTGAAAATAATATAGTAATATTGTATGTAAACTGCAATTGAAAAGTAAAAAAAACAAAACAAAAAAACCCTGGACCATGAGTATTCACTCTTCATTCTCTACTCCCTGACCTCTAGACAACTACTAACCTACTGTCTCTATGGATTTGCCTATTCTGGACATTTTATGTAAATAAAATCATATGAGATTTGATTTTTATGTCTGGCTTCTTTCATTTAAAATAATTGTTTCAAGGTTTATCCATGATATAGCATGAATCAGTACCTTATTCCTTTGCATAACTGAACATTTTATTTTATAGGTATATCACATTGTGTTTGTCCAATCATGAGTTGATAGACATTTGAGTTGTTTCCGTCTTTTGCCTATTATGAACAGTTGTATGAACATTTTAATGTTCACATATGTTTTCAATGTTTGTAGATATAGAACTAGGAATAGAATTGCTGGGTCGTGTAATGGCTCGATGTTTAAGGGTTTGAGAAAGTGCTAAACTTTCCAAAGTGGCTGCACCATTTTATATTCTCATCAGCAATGCATAGCAGTTCCAACTTTTCCATACCCTCACCAACACTTCTTTTTGTCCACATTTTTGATTATAGACATCCTACTATGAAGTGATGTTTTATTGTGATTTTGATTTGCATTTCTGCAGGACTAATGATATTCCTTTCGTGTGCTTCTTGAACATTTATTTATCTTCTTTGGAGGAGACAATCAAAATATTTTATCTATTTTTTTAATTGTGTCACTTGTCTTTTATTATTGAGTTTTGGAGGTCTTTATACATCTGGATACTATAACCTGACCAGATATCTTATTTGCAAATATTTTCTTCGAATTCCATGGATTGTCTTTTCACTTTCTTGATAGTGTCCTATGATGCATAATTTTTAAAATTTTTTATTAAAACAAATTATTTTTTCTGTGGTTGCTTTTACTTTAGGTATCATACCTAAGAAACCATTGCCCAACCAAGGTTATAAAGAGTTAATCTTATGTTGTTTACTAAGAGTTTTAGTTTTTATATTTAGGTCTTTGAACTATTTTGAGTTAATTTTTTTGTATAAGATGTGAAGTAAAGGTCCAACTTTATTCTTTTTCATATGGATATCCAGTTTTTCCAGCATTTATAAAATAAAATAAAATTCCCCTCCAATAAAAATTGGAAACCTTATTAAAAATAAATTGATTATATAGATATTGGTTTATTTCTGGGCTTTTGGTTCTATCCCATTGACCAATATGTCTATAATTATACCTTTATCACATTCTTTTGTTTACTGTAACTTCGAGATAAGTTTTGAAATCTAGAGTGTTAGTACTCCAACTTTGTTCTTTTTCGAGATTGTTTTGGCCATTCTGAGTCCCCTGCATTTCCATATTCATTTTGGGATGAGCTGCCAAATTTTGTAAAAAGACACCTGGGACTTTGATAAATATTAACAATATTAATCCATTATATTGATTAATGAATTCTAATTATATGGATTCTAACCCAATAATATAGAGCTTTTCCCCCTCCCCCATTTCTTTAGGTCTTGTTTAATTTCTGTCAACAATGTTTTATAGTTTTCAGTTTCAAACCTTGCACTTCTTTTGTCAAAATTTTCCAATGTATTATTCTTTTTGTTACTACTATAAATAAAATTGTTTCCTTAATTTCATTTTTGTGGCCCTGCATTTTAAAATCTGCATTTTTACCAAGGCCCTCCCTCGCAGTGATTCTTGTACATTAACAGTTTAAGAAGTCCTACTTTATTCAACTACCGTATTTGCCGGCGTATAAGACAATTTTTTGGCCCTGAAAAATATGCCTCCAAGTGGGGGGTCGTCTTATACGCCAGGTACACTTCAGATAGACTGCCCATAGTGCTTGCCCCATGCCATAGTGGCCTCCCAATGCCCGCCCACTTCATTCCACATACCGTTCAGGCATCAGCAGCGCTGCTGGGTGTATGCTCGGCTGTTATGCGATTTTACCACACTCGCAAAATCGCACACAGCCGACCATACACCCAGTATGATAGCGCAAAATCGCGAATCGC
>NW_006286587.1:6629253-6648385 GCF_000327345.1 Myotis davidii
CTGGAATTACCTGTATGTTTACCGGTAATAAACTTGCACTGTTTTATGTATATGTTTGATTACATACAGCCTTGTGACAGTTTTCCTGCATGTCATAAGCATTTGAATATAAATTAAAATGTTAAAATCAAATCTGATATTGTTTTACCTTTTATTTGGTGTGTGGAAGGTGTGCGGAAGAGGGGGTAGTCTTATACGGCGAGTATATAACAAACTCTGTATTTTGAGTGGAAATGTTAGGGGGTCGTCTTATACGCCCAGTCGTCTTATACGCCGGCAAATACGGTAAGTCAACCTAAACAACATTCCACACAACACTAGCAAAATCTGTCCCATATAGCTGCTTGCTCTACCAAAAGAAGTGACTTTAGGCAGCACAGTTACAGGAAACAGCTAAAGGACCAAAGATGCTAATTAACTGGATAAATTAAATGCTTTAAGAGGAAGCAACTAGATAATATAACTAGGGGTCTTTCTCTTTTAATTTCTATTCAATGGAAAACTAGGACAAGTATTCATTTAACTTAGAAGAAAACTACAATGTTGACTTTTACATGAATTGTGTGTATAATTAACCATTTGAAATAATTATATTGATAATGGTCAATTCTCCATTTCATTTCCATGTATTCATGTATTTTTTTTCATTTTTTAATATAAGAATAATGATTACAACAGTTATACCTTATAATGAATATGTTTACTACATCCTGTTCTACTTTCTAGTTCCAAATATGACACTAATTAGCTCCATGACTTTGAATAAATCACTTAATCTTTTAACTTGCAGTTTCCTCAACTGGGTAATGTAGAAATTGGACTATGTTTCCCTAGCTTCTCTTTAATTTGTATCTACATTAGATAATTTTGAATTTCTATCATATCCAAATATATCATTTAATTTTATGAGCTATGTATTATAGAGTCATTCATAAATCTCAATAATATGAGTTAGGATGAAGGCTGACAGGTGTGATATTTTTATTCTTAGTTACAGCTATAGTTCAAATACAACACAACATTTATAGTGATAACATATTCTCTCCACTTGCAATGTGCTTTTAACAAACAATAGTTAATGAAACAAATGAAACAAAAATGCAGTTCAAACAACTTATACTGAGAACCTCTTGGAGTTAGTTAAAATGATATTTATACATGTCTTCCCAAAATTAACTGTTTTCTGCATTTTATACTCATTTTATTTTTTTCCCAATTTCACACTAATAATTTATAAAAATCACTGTATTGGCAAGAAAAGCTACTAACATGATGCTTCCCAAAGATGAAGTAAACATTTTGGTTAAAAAGCCACAATTAAATATACCATCAGCCACTAGCATTCTATACCAGTTACTAATTCATATTTCACTTCACATTTAAATTAAGAAATATAGCGACTGTTATGAAACTCTGGCCTACTTTTCAGGCCAGTAAATTCTTATTTAAGAGCTCTGGTAGCTAATGCCATTTATTACTGGATTTTAGTGACAATTTTTATAATGATGTGTGAGGCAATTCATCAAAATTACTATTGTGTACCAAGCATTTTGCAGGAGGTCTGGGGTCAACATAAGAAGTATTAAATGTACGATCTCTTGGCACAGTTGTAATTTAAAGATAAAATGTAATTTAATACGAGATAAAGATGAAAGCACAAGTTAGATCATTGGGAGAGAATTTAACCCATGTGTTTATCTGTCTCCTAGTTCGTGTTGGTAAGAACTGAAAAAACCTTTCTGTCACTTCTCTTCATTTTAGGCAGTGATGACTATTACTGCCCTTTACTCCCATTCTTCCTTTGTGTTGCCCAAGTTCGAATAACTGTACTGCCAAAGGGCTAAGGGCAAATTAAGCAAATAAATAAAGTTCAAGTAAGAAACTTTGCAGTGTTTTTGCAACCTTGGTGAAAGAGGGGAAAGGTGGTGTCTGTTTACTAATTTGTAGGATTTCTATAATTTTAGCCAGGTTATGGCTATTTCCTCCTTAGTAGGAAGTTGGTAAATGTAAGTAGCTCAGCATAACTAGCCTCCATAGGCTACCAAAAGGTTGAAATGAAATGTAATGATCTATTGTGTGTGAAGCTACATTTCAGCTACCTGCTCATAGCACCAAAGAGTTTTCAGGAAACTGAGAGAGTACATTTCCCTGAAACCACATTAGGTGAGTCAGACGGCTTTGCTTATCTCCAAGGTCTCAATCAACTAACAAATGTTTACCCAACTTCTCAAAATATTTGCACCCACAGTTCTGATACATCCAAGCACAACTTGCACATTGTTAATCTATTCCCTTCTTCTAGGTGTGTTTCTTCCCAGATCTACCAGATCCTCGAGTAACTTTAGGAACCTTCTCCAGAGTTAAACAATGCTACCACTGCTATCAACCTTGTCTCCGAATGAGAAAGAGCATT
Source organism: Myotis davidii (assembly GCF_000327345.1). Classification (NCBI taxonomy): domain Eukaryota; kingdom Metazoa; phylum Chordata; class Mammalia; order Chiroptera; family Vespertilionidae; genus Myotis; species Myotis davidii. The sequence goes on from NW_006286587.1 coordinate 6,631,667, forward strand.
ACTTTCATATCCACTGAAAAACCTCTAATACAATGTTTCAACTATTCAACTATAGAAGCATTCCCCAAGAATCAATCACATGTGTCTACAGGAGCCGAGATGAGATCATGCATTGTTATGCCTACTTCCTTTATGGCTTCTAAGGGCAGTTCATATTATCCTGATTTTACAAACGGAGACCCAAGTAACCTGAGTATTTTACTTTTCTTCATTATCAAACCCCACTAGGTCAACAAGCCAAATTCAAATGTGAGACTTGTCCTACACAAAGAGACAGTAATTCAAGAAATAGTTTTCTGATTCTGTTAAAATAATCAAAGAGTTTTGTGGTATGTACTTGAGGGTGAACAGTGTGACTTGCAATAAAGTTACACTCAAGTATCCCTGAGGAACCAAGCTCTCAAACTAATAATCAGTAATCAGAGCACGTAAAATAAAATCACAAAATGACAATTTATACCCCCTAGATAGGCAAAAAGTTTAAAGTGTGGCAAAAGCAAGTTTGGGCTAAGACATACACTGTTAATGAAAGTCTAAATTGCTATATATACTTGGAAAGCTTGTTCACATTATCTTGATATTATTAACAACTATGACCCAGAAATTTCACTTCAAGGCATGCACCCTAGAGAAATTGTTGAGCTTGTACCAGTACATCTAGAGACATGTACAAACATGATCATAGCAGCACTGCATTTACTAGCAAATATCCATCTCAAATGTCCATCCATAACAATACGAAATACACATATTTTAAGGAAGCATTCCTATGGAGCAAAAACACTTTTAAAAGGCGGAAGAGTGATAAATATAAAATTCAGAATAGTGGTTACCTCTGAGGGCAAGAAAAGGGGGACAGTTTTGGGGAGAAAGACACGGAACCCAGAGCAGAGGCAGCCTGAATTTTCTTTAGCCCTGGTGTCTGTACTTTGCTCCCTCATACTTTTCCTATGTTAAATACAGTGTATTCTATGTTCATGAAATAGTCTTTAACATTTTTTTTTTAAACAAAGTGTCTGGGTAGCAAATAGAATAGAATGGAGTGAGGGAACTATTGCTTTTATTCAGAAGCTATTGCATACTATTTTTAAAAGCAGGTATGTTTTACATCCATATAAAAAATAAATAAAAGCTGTAAGAACTTGCCTCCCCAATACTATGGAGCAGTAAAAAAGAAGGATCTCTTACCCCCTGAGGCAGCATGGAGGAACCTGGAGGGTATTATGCTAAGCAAAATAAGCCAGTCAGAGAAAGACATGATCAAGTATCACATGATCTCACTCATAGGTACAATCTAAAGAACAAAATGAGCTGATGAACAAAATAGATCTAAAGACATAGAAGCATGGAACAGACTATTGAATTCAGAGAGAAGGGAGGGTTTTAGGGGTGGGTGGGAAGAAATTAACCAAAGAATTTATATGCACATATGCAGAACCCATGGACACAGACAAAACAGGGTGAGGGCTTGGGGAGTGGAGGGTGGGAGGCTATGGGCTAGAAGGGGTCAATGAGGAAAAATGGGGAAATCTGCAATACTTTCAACAATAAAGATAAATTTAAAAATAATAAAATAAAAAGATTAAAAAAAAGAATTTGTCTCCCCAAAAGTGTGTATGTTGGGGGTTGGGCTGTTAAGGCATACTTGCAGACCTGAAAAGAAAATGATATATTTTATATATTTGTTCCCATTTGTATATAATATTTTTAAGCATATATGCATCCTGGAGTATGCAAAGAAAGTTTCTGGGTAGATGTAGAAGAATCTACAGCATTCATCTCTGACAAGTAGATTCACTTTTCATTTTATTATATAACTAGTGGCCCAGTGCACAGATCCATGCACATTGAAATGAAATTAGTTAGAAGAAATATTTTAATATCGTTATTCGCCCTTTCTCTATAATAGAAGTGTCAGAGATGAAAGAAAGATAGTAAAATGTATGTGAAAATAGTATGTAAATTGATTAATAAATAAACAATAACAACATGATATAAAAACAACAAAAACATGACATAAAAACAACAAAAACATGACATAAAAACAACATTGATAAAAACAATGACTGCTAAATTGATTAAACCTATTCTAATATCTCCTTGTATACCACATTAAGACCAAAAACACTTTCAGATTTCCCTTGTGGTGAAGTATTTACAAATTTAATGTCACCTGTTCATTGAACTCGAGAGAAAGCAACACATAACACCATGTCCAAAAAGGGGTTCAGGTAGGAATGTTTCTACTTTGTCTAGAGTTTGTCCTTGTGATTTATTAATAGTCATCGCAAATGCTGGCATCACGGGAAACTGTCTTCGAATTAATTTAAATGGGAGGCCAGTGTCAGACGGGGACAAATATTGTGCATGTGTGAGTCAATGTTAGGTTTAAATTTCCAGTGCATATCATACATACTGTCCGGTTGGTCAGTCGACGGTCGGATGGTCGTACAGTCAGTCACTCAGCCTTTTATATGTATAGATTGATTGTCCTTTCTTTTTAACTTTACTTTTTAGATTATTTTATTATTTATTTTATTTTACTATATGACCTTTATGTTTCTAATTAAATTATTATTTTTTCATTTTTTTCTCTTTATTGATTAAGGTATTACATATGTGTCCTTACCCACCCCATGGGCCCCCCACCCTCCAACTCGCACCCTCATCCCCCTAGTAAAAAAAAATTCATACAAGTCCTTTGGTTGATCTCTCCTAATTAAATTATTTTTAATGAAGTCGGAGAAGCGGATGAAAGAAAGGAGGACTCCTGTCCTGGTTACTTTAGCATTGGGCGCACCACCCCTGCGTCCACCAGGTTTGGAGTGTTGAACCCACCTCCAGCATCCAAGCATCCTGGCGGGGGACCCTGCCACCTGGCGGGACTAAGGGCTCTCAGCGGGACTAGCAGAGAGGGGTGGGCGGAGACGAACCCCGCCCCGCCCCTCCGCGTATCTGGGAGGTTGCCTTGGCAACCGCGCCTGGCGTGGCCAAAGCTCACAATCGACCCATCTGGGTGGCTCCTGCCCCGCCCCCTGCGCTCACGTGGTCGCCCGCTCGTGCTGGGCGGACCGGGGCCCATGGACACACACACACCCTTGCCCGCAGCCCCGCGCGCCTGCTCGCCTGCTCTGCCCGAAGGGACACCATTCACCGCTGGCTGCCCAAGCCTGGCTCCGGGAGCCCGAGGTCGTGGCTGGGGCCGGTGCCAGGCAGCAGAGAACCAGAGCTGGGTCCACCGTACGCCCCTGCAGGCCGAGGCGCAACGGGGTCGCAGCGCAAAGGGGTCGGCCATCCGCGGCTCCTGATCACCCCCAGGACTGAGAGGTGAGCCTAGCTAGCATCTTTCCCTTGAAATTCGATTCTACCCACCCTCCCCTCTGGATTCTTCTGAGACTTAAAACTGAAAGGGACAGTAAAGACACACACATCCCCAATGTGGGTGTGGGTGAGTTGAGATCCAGGGAAGTTTGATTATTCATAGCGAGCCTGTATTGAGAAACTTTGCTAAGTACTTTACAAAATCAGCGCATTTCCTCTTCACACATCCCCGTGAAGTTATTCCCATTCCACAGATGAAAAGACTGAGGCACAAACTCCATAAGTAACTGTCCACGTTTGTCCAACCAGTTTGTATAAATTATAATGCAGAGGACAGATCACAAAAATAGATCCCTCCACCGCCACTCCTACAGTCTTTCTACTCTTCCGAGTATGTCTCCCTCCATTCCTCTTTCTAACAAGCACCTTTATCTCACAAACTCCTCTGAGAACTTCATGAGCTCCATGGGTCTCTCCCCCAGAGGAAAAATGCACCTGCATCCCCTCCCCCTCAACCCCCACAGATTTTCATATTTAGAGTTTTCCGATCCAACATGGACCACAAGTGAAGGAATCCTGTTCTGTCCCACTCTTCTGTGCTTGGCCACATAAATGGTTAGATGAGGGTATAGATGAGGGTATGCCTAAGTGCCCCAGGGCCATGCTGAGGTAAAGTAGGCATGCTGGGGTGTGCATATATGTGGCAACTCTCCTAGGATCAAAGATACTACACCATTTATAAGGAACCCAGCACTAGAGGGCAGGATTTCTCTTATTTTCTTCAGTCGGGTGAGGCTCTTGGTCAGTAGTGGATGTTGGTTGTGTAGGACAGTGCATAGGGCACTGTTCTCTCCCCAGCATTTTGGGATTTTAGTTGGAAAGAACACAAACCACAGAACTAGTCCACAGATTGCTGAATCATCCTGGTAGCTTGATTAGATGATGCCACATGCTGCTAATTCTTTGGGATGGGAGCTGTCATCCCAAAGAAGCGATCAGAGACAACAATGAAGTCACTGATTTGGAAGTCTTTGTTCACACCAATGAGGTGGCATTGATTTAGTACAATCAATAAGCTATTGGGGAACATCATATTTTATTCTGTGTAGGATGTACCGTATGATGACACTGCACCTAACTAGCATCTGACTGATAAAACCAGCTATAAATAGTAGTTAAAATAAATGTCACCAAGCACGCCGAAGAGGTCAAGTAGATGACTTCTGAGGAAGTTTAGGACTTATTGGGGGCCTATTTATACACACGGTTCTAATAGGCTTTCTTATCTGGTTTCCTAGTTCACCACACATTATAAACAGATTAGAAGGGAAGAGAGGGGCTACACCAAACAGGGCATTAAAGCTAAAAGTCACATGATGGCTGGTGTCCCAGCAGGAAAGGAAGAAGCACAAAGAATGATCAGCAGGCAGAAGAGTGAGGAGAAAGGGAGGACAAGACAACAGCACACATCTGATGTTGATGGTCACAAGAAACTCCTCTTTGCTCTCACCCAGTCTCATGTTTCCCTGCAACCACCTCATAATTCCGCATAGACCAGGCTCAGATTTCTCTCCTGAATTATGTATCCTATTGCCTTGTGGATTCTAATTCAGCATGCTCAAAGCTCAACCAGCTACACACTCTAACCAACCTGGACCCCATCCTGAGCTACCCATCTCAGGTACAGGTAGCCAGTTGCTCAAGCCAGAAACCTAGGAATTGTCTTTGATTCCTTTCTCTGTTCAGTCTTCTAACTTGGTTATCTATTGAGCAAACATTTATTGAATACCTCATACGCGTCAGGTTCTGACTGGTGTAGAAGTAATCCTATATAATAAAAGGCTAATATGCAAACTGAACAGATGGCAGAATGACCAGTCACTATGCCATGCAGTGACCACCAAGGGGCAGATGCTTAACGCAGGAACTTCATCCTGGTGGTCAGTGTGCAGCTGGAAAGTGCAGCAGTGGTGGCAGGAGCCTCTCCTGCCTCTGTGGCAGTGGTAAGGATGTCTGACTGACGGCTTAGGCCCGCTCCCTGCTAAGCCATCAGTTGGACATTCCCCGAGGTCTCCCGAACTGTGAGAGGGTGTAAGCCTGGCTGAGGGACCCCTCCCTGACCCAGCCCCCAAGTGCATGAATTTCATGCACCAGGCCTCTAGTGGTCATTATAAAGCTGCTGTTGCATGGAGGCTACATACTAGTGGGGAAGATACACAATATATAAATTGAATATATCTATATACGTTGATAGAAATGTTATATAGAGAAATGTTTCATTTCATTATGAAGAAAGTAAGCCCAAGGAATGAAGTAACATGGTGGCATCAGTTTTAATGGTGAAAAGTGCCAATCAAAGGAAATTCTGACCAAAGGGCACTCCAGGCTCAGGGAACAAGACATTCCAGAGACAGGAATGAGCTTTTGTTCCATAAACAGAAAGAAGGCCAGTGTAGCTGGAGATCACTATGTCAAGGGAGATTGAAGGTGAAGTCTGAGGGTCTGGAAAAGGGACCTGAATAGGTCATCAGAGTGTGTGTGGTTTTTTCTGATAACAATGAAAAGATATTGAAATGTTTTTTTTAAATATATTTTATTGATTTTTACAGAGAGAAAGGGAGAAGGATAGAGAGTTAGAAACATGGATGAGAGAGAAACAACAATTCAGCTGCCTACTGCACACTCCCTACTGAGGATGTGCCCACAACTAAGGTATATTGCCCTTGACCAGAATCGAACCTGGCACCCTTCAGTCTGCAGGCTGACGCTCTAGCCACTGAGCCAAACCAGTTAGGGCGAAATGTTTTTTTTAAAAGGTGGTCTGGAAAGAATGTTCTGGCATGAGATAATGTTCTATATCTTGAGAGGAGATTGGTTTACATAGACATATGCATTTTTCAAAACTCACGGAATGGTACACTTAATACTTATACATTTCATTGCATATTCAAAAGGTTAAAAAAAGAGCTATAAACAAATATTAAACAAAAATTAAGGACATCTATGCTGAAACATGTCTGCAATTTATTTTGAAATGGATCAGAAAAATACAATGGATAGAGATGCAATAAAGCAAGTCAAGCATTAATGGTAGGATCTCAATGGTAGATACATGGGTGTTCAGTTTTTCTTTATGTTTAAAAATAGTTATACTACAATGTTGGGCGAGGCGTTTGTCTGGTCTTATCTGATCTACATTTAAAAAGATGTTTCTGGGTCTGAATAGAGAATGAACCATAGAGGGCTGTTGTGGAAGCAATGAGACAAATTAGCAGCTATAGCAATGATTTGGCCTAGGGAAGTACCAATGAAAGTTGATGTCAGGAGGGAGAGTTGACAGAATAATAGGGATCTGTGAGGGAAAGAAAGAACAAAGCGTAACTCCTAGTTTTTTACCTGAGTAGGTAGATGGATAGTGATGTCAGTATTGGAAATGAGGAGAACTATTGAAGTCTGGGTGATAGCAAGAGTTGTGTTACATTTTTGATGCCTATTAAATATCCAAGTGACAATGAAGAGTTGACTGGTAGACACATAATTTTGGAGCTCTGAGGAGAGTCAGAGATGGCTGTATACATTTGAGTGAACAATTAGAAACTGCAAATTGGAATAAAGATCTCATCACATTGGATGAGATCACGGGGTGGGGAGGGGTGTTTGAGAATAGAGAAGGGTCCTGAGGGCTTAGTCCTGGGTACTCCAACAACTAGGCTTCTAACAGAAAGAGGGGGAACCAGCAAAGGAGACTAAGCAGTGGATGGGGAGGTAGGAGGGAAACAGGCAATGGAGATGTTGTGGTTGCCTAGAAAGACACAGTTAAAGAGGAAACAGGTGGTCAATGGTACCACTCTTTGCCATAGGGAATGTAGATAAGGGAGCAGGTTTGTGGTAGGGAAAAGAGAGTCCAGTTCCAGATTTTGTAGTAAGGTTGAATCTTTCCATTACAAATAAAAGGAACCCAGCCAACTGGCTTCTACCAAAATAAGGTTGGGGAAGGGTATTTTTGCTCATGCAACCCTGAACATTTAAGCGGTAGGTGACTCCTACCACAACTGGGTCCTGGATGTAGATGCTGCCATCCAGCTCAGTGTCTCCTGCAGGCTCTCTGTGACGGCCCCAGCCCCACACCCTGCTGCTTAACCACTAGTGGAAAGAGCTGCCTTTCCATACAGTTCTGGCAGAATGGTTCACGGGATGCTGAGTGGCTGATGTCTCTTAGCATATTCTTGAGGCATTCACTCTTTCTGGGGAGAGTGTTCCCTCACACAGGCTAAGCCTGGGTTGCAGACCAATTCTGATCACAGGAGATGAAAGGGGAAGCCCCATTCAAAGGTTGAGGTGGAAACTTGTCTGATCTTATCTGATCTACATTTGTAAAATATTTTTTTCCTGGGGATTGAATAGAGATTGGACTAGAAGGCTGTTGTGGAAGCAGTGAGACAAATTAGGGGCTGTGACAATGACTTGGCCTATGATAGTACCACTGCACCATCTGAATGGTTTTCCTATATGATAACAGGTTCCTCCAACCCCAGAAAAAAATATGGAGGAAAGCATGCTGGGAGTACCTAGTCTGACCTACCCCTCGGTTCAAAAGATTGTTACCTCATCGTCACATAAGATGACAAAAGAATTGCCTATCTCTCTTTGGTATTTCACAGAGCACAGTAGATTCCTGTTTATAATGAGCATCTCAAAATGCTGCATGTTCTTTATCACATTTTTTAACGACTAAAACCCATATGGTCTCTACATTGGGGGGACATGCTAGTACAGAGCTATATAGTGGGGAGCTCAATTCCTTACCTTGGCCATTTAATTAGCCTCACCTTGTTCGTACGTAAATGGGATGTTTGCATCGAGGAGGGAAAATTAGAGATAACAGGAAAACCGCATAGTATTCATTATGATGAAAGATTAGTTTTGAAATATTTTAACTTTATACTAGTTGAAGGTTTTTGTATTTTGTAACTTCTATTTTCATGAAATCAGTTGCAATAAATTGTGGTAATAATATTTCCATATATTATTTCCATAATAAGAAACAGCCTCGCTTCTTGGAGAAGCTTTAAAATATTATCATTTAATCAAAATCAAGGTGACATAATTAACTTTGAGCTCCATGTTTTGTTTTGTTTTTGTATGTGTGGTTTTTTTTTGTTTTTGTTTGTTTGTTTGTTTCTGCTTTAGTATTTGCTTTGGTCCACAAAAGCATTTTCAAGAAGTTGGTCAAGTATGGCTTTAGCAGATAAGAGACTTGAGAACCTGCAAATCTACAAATGTCTTCAGTGTGTTCGGAACAAAGACAAGAAGCAGATAGAGAAGCTGACCAGACTTGGTTACCCTGAACTAATCAATTTCACAGATCCTATTGATGGACAGAGTGCTCTGCACTTAGCCTCGGTCTCCAATGACACTGACATGGTCAGCTTCCTCCTTAGCCTTGGTGCCCACCCTGATGTGAAAGACCGAATGGGCTGTACTCCGGCAATGAGGGCTGCAGAACTGGGCCATGAGATGTCCTTGGAAATATTAGCCAAGGCAAAGGCGGATATGACTCTAGTTGATAACGAAGGAAAAGGTAAAAACCCCAACCTTCTATCTAGCAGATGCAATCCTTTTTATAGCCAGAAATCAATAAAGTGAAGTTTTTTGCTTTCCAACTTTAGAAGTGAATTACTCCTGCACCTAAGAATATCAACTCCCTATAATTTGAAAATGGTGTAGGTAAATCTTAGGGAAACCAGATCTGATAGTTTTTTCATTAAAAAAATTAGATTAATCTGTTAGATGGTTTTTCTAAATGGAGAATTTTCAAATGACACACATTAATATTATTGTAATCCTAATCATTCATTATGAAATATTGTTTAGACCAAACGAGGGAGAGCATTTCTTATTCTTTTTTACAGTTTAGAACTGGGAGTAGTGCTAGACTTAGGATTTCAGAAGGATTTTGTGTCTTCTTAATAGTCTGATGTAGAAAGGAGTTTGTTATACTTGGGAATCTGAAGGACTAAGGTGGATTCTGGCATAAACTTCAACTTTCTAGGGTCATTTTAAATAATTTGACTTCAGATTGACACATGGCATTTCTATGATTATTCAGGTGAGACAGTCCCACTCCTCCACATTGTTCCCCTCCCTAACCCATCTCAATACCATGGTCCCGGAGTTTCTTGCCCAGATCACCCCAGGTTCCAGCAAGAGTTGACATAACTTCACGAAAATCACTAAGAAAATTACTACTAGGCTTAATATAAATTGGTAGATTTCATCACTTATCTCAAAGAGCTGCATCAAGTACAAAGCCATTATCATCAGCCCACAGTAGAGAAATGAATCCAGTTTTATAATGTTAATGTTTTCTAACAGGAACAAAATGTGTTTTTGTAACTCTCTCCAAACAGTCACTTGCTTAAGAGAAAGGAGAGGACAAAGACAGGAAGAGTTATTTAATTGCTTTCCGGCACCCCGTAATAAAGTAAACTTCAGTTGCATTCCGGGGCCCAATGTAATTTAAAATGTCATATCCTAAAAACAAAACAAAACAAAACAAAACAAAAAAACAGAAGCTCTCAAAGCTCTATTGAACATCATTTTCCAAAGTGTGTTTCACAGACCATTGAATCACTGGGATGTTGATAAGTGGTACATGCAACATTGGTTTCACTGTCAAATTCATTGGAGAAACATTGCATGAAATATATTTAGGCATGTTGATTTCACATTTGTCAGACAGACTAAAGATGGTGACATTATCCATATATATTTGACCATAAAATAGTTTTTCCTTATGTCACCTTATTTACCTAGAGTTTTGTTGAATACACTTTGGGGAACACTGTAATGAAAACATGTTTACCTCCTTGACTGTGAAAAAGAGAAATCACAAGGAAAACAGGCGGAGAAATCATATCGCATAAATATCTAAAATGGTAAAATTATGGGGGAAGGTCAATTAAGAAAAATAAAATAATAAAATTGTAAAATTAAAACTAATCAAGGTGAAATTAGAAACAAGGTCAAGTGAGTATTTGAAGCAAATATTAACAGCCGTTAGGTTAAAATTTGAGCTCATTCAAATTAATATTAAACTTATCGAGGTTCTGGAAGTTGAGCGTCTGAGAAAACGATATGGCAAATCACATAGGAAAAGTTAGAAGTAGAAAATGAAACTTGAAACATATATAAAATCTTGTCTCACACATACCCTTATTAGTACTGCCCTATATTGCTTTGATTCTAAAGAACCCATTCTGTGCTCCCGGCACCAAGTGTCTCATCTCCACATGAATGAACCTAGTTCACCTTGCACATCCCTCAGTGTGACTGCCACTTGCCAAACTGTTTTGCTTATTCCACCGGAGTCTCTCTGCCATTAACATCCTATTTTCCAGAGACTGATGTTTGACTCACTGCACATTGTTTCTAAAGGATAAGCAAACATTTAAATGATTAAAAATACTTACTGGATCCTTAGAAGCATGTGGGACATATTCTACCCCCACATTGTATTTTCTGTCTGAACTACTTTGCGGAATATGAAGAAGGGAAGGCTCGAAGCCACACCTGCTTGTGACTGTTTTCTATCACAAGCTGAGTTTCTGTTTTGGTTTTTCTATCCTGGCGTTTCAGTTTATTTCAGAGGGAAAACAAAGACAGATATGCCTTTGCTCTATCACTGTAACTAGCTAATTATGAATTTTAAAATGAACATGTTTCCTTTTCATCTGATTGAAATGTATAGAAACTATTCATAGGTATTCTTTGGGGATTCTATTTTTCTACAGGTATTTTGTTTTACTGCATTTTACCTACTAAGAGGCATTATCGCTGTGCATTGATTGCCCTGGATCATGGCGCAGACGTCAACAATTGTAGCTATGATGGAAAACCGGTGTTCCTTAGAGCTTGCGAAGCAGCACATGATATTAAAGAAATGTGCCTGACACTTTTGGAAAAAGGAGCCAATCCAAATGCTATCAACACAGTATGACTATTCCTGTGATTATAAATACTCATTTTTTTTCAATTATAGAGTCTTACCAGTGTAACTTTGGCATTTTGATATGGCAAAAATTATTCTGTTAGCTTATAGACTGTTCATTTCTATTCAAAATGCTTTAAGATTATATACTTTCAATACCTTTATATTACCATAATCCTACAGCTTCTTTCCTTATTATGTTTGGAAAATTGGTATTTATTATGCATAAATGTTAAAAGATCATTATAGAAAATACACAAGGTATCACTAAATCCTAATAAAAGTTTATCTTTTTGAAAAGAAAATATGTAGTTATGCTGTATTTTTTATTAATTTTGCTCCCTCTTCTCATTTGGCTAATTTTATTGAATTTTCTTATGTTTTCATTGTGATTTTGAGACAAAATCAGATTTTTTTTCTTAATAGAAAACACCTAAAATCGAATTTTAGCATATTTTTTCCCCTTTTTGCTCTACAATCTTTGCAAGAGCTGCATTTTTCTCACAAGAACATCTGGTGTGATCCACTCTGACTTTAGAATTCTACGTTTTGGATATTCACCCATTGCACTGGCTTCATTTTTTCTATTTGTTTCATGAAACTAATAAAAATGTAGAGAACTAAGCATGTCTGTGACTCTAAGGCCAAATGGATTGAGATCATATTTATATCGAGTATGTCGTTTAACATAAACAGCATTTCATCTGCTTTATATCCAGGGCACAGGTCGCACGGCTTTAATGGAATCGGCAAGAGAAGGAGTGGTAGAACTGGTTCGAGGGATATTGGAAAGAGGAGGTGAAGTGAATGCATTTGATAACGAGAGACATCAGGCTGCACATTTTGCTGCCAAAGGAGGCTTTTTTGATGTAATAATCTACTCTTCGCTTTAAAATTTGTTGCTAAAAATTTTCTCTCCTTTTTCTCAAAAATTTTAAATATTAATGTGGGTTCAATTAGGCAGGTTTTTTTCTGCATTACTATCTTGATTTCCTTGAATAATTCTAAAATTATATTTTACACCAACTATTATTTTTAAAAACATACAGCTCTTCAATTTTATCTGCATGCTAATTTATACATGACTAATACTAGTAGTGTTTTTTTCTGTATTCTTAACTGTGACAACTTAAAAGTTTTGCCTACTGGGTCTACTGTATTTTATGCACTCCATTACATATTAGAATCTTCAAAATATATTATGATCTAATTGTGGGGAAAACAATGCCGACATACTCTTATCACCATGATTATGTGTGTGTGTCTTATGACGCACCTAAATTGTAAACTCTATTCTGATTATCTGGACATTTCAGCAAAGGTTATCTCATAGGTACACTGACATTGCAGCAAAAACAAAAAGGGAACCAAAGATGGCCTTATTTTTTAAAATGCTGAATTATATCAAAAGTTTCTACTCAATTTTCTCTGAGTTTTAACATAATTACCCTTAGTTTCTTCATTGAGTCTCTTCTCTGCAATAAAAATATGCATCCCAATAGAAGTTAAATTTGGTAAAGAATTTGCTCCTCTGAGGATGTCTGCCATAGTCTGATGCTTTTTAAAATGGCCTACATTTACCAAAATGCTAGCCCCCCAGCTGAATATAGAGTTTCTTAAACTCTAGCCAGGGGTGGGGAACATCTGACCTGTGAAATCACTTTGTCTGGCCCTGACAAGGCATTAGGGATGAGTTAATTAAGTGTTGGACAAAAGATAGCAGACTAATTTTTAAGCTGATAATGTTGTATGGCCCTTTGAATAATGTTATAAATATCCAAATGGCCCTTGGCAGAAAGAAGGTTCCCCACCCCTGCGTCAAGGTTGTTTGAGAGCAATTTTGGCAATGATAAAAATGTTTTATGTCTGTATTGTATAATAGAGTACAATACAGTAGCCACATGTAGCTTTTGAGTACTTTAAATATGACTAGTGAAACTGTATTTTTAAGATTATTTTCTATTTAATTCATTTCAATTTAATTTTAAGTAATAACATATGGCTAACAATGTATTGGCTAGCACAGGTCTAGGAGCAATCTTCATTCACTAAATGTACATTCCTATTCCCCTACATTATCCACTGTTTTACAGATATTGAAGCTTCTTTATGCCTACAATGGAGATATGGGACTGATTGGAATGAATGGGAACACACCACTTCATTATGCTGCCATGGGTGGTTTTGCAGATTGCTGTAAATATATAGCTCAGCGAGGTAAAATTTGCCTAGCAATTTTATGCTTAAAGTATTCATGGTTTATCCATGTTGTAGATAAGTAGGGAATTTGGGCCTGTCACTTGTTAGTTGCTTATGTTTTTCAGTAGCCCAACTCCACTCATGTATATAGAAAGAAAATTGAATTTATTTTCTTACTCTCCTTTCTGTTAACTCAGGAGTCTGGTCTTAAAAGTGATAAGAACCCATTTTCCCAAATATTTTTAGGTTATTGTTCAAAATCTAATCATGAGTCAACAGATTATTATAAAATGGTTATAGTTATTAAACTCCTTTTTTAAATATATGTGAACATCAATCTAAGCAAGGACAAGCACTGGAAACCAAGCCTGTTAATCTTAATCCTTAATTATTTTATTAAAAATATTCTATCGTGTCAAGTGCAATGATAACTTCTGAAAGATTTAAAATTACGAGGAAAATATTTTAGGGAGAAATATGAAGTAAATTGAAAATGTTCATGGAAAATTTGAAATGTAAATAATATTTATTATTTTAGCTTTTTCTGTAGCTTTTAAGTAACTTAGTTAACTTAGGAATATAAACTATGTTATATATAACCTAATGATAATATTAACTAATTAAATTTAAAGAAATGGATCAATTTGTTATTTGCATGCTAATTGAATATACATTAAAATTTTTAATTCTTTGTTAGAGATGGGACAGCATTCTGCTGAACTGTATGGTAGTTTTCTTTTTTTCCAGTTTCTGAGAAATAGGCAAAACTTAAAGTCCTATGACTCTGTATTAGAGCAGAGAAAGTGCTTTTGGGTTGTTGCTTTTTTTTTTTAAAGGGCACAGAATTTCAGAAGTCACTAGGACCTAGAGATTCCATACGTAGTCACTAATATTACATATAAGTCTAATGTGCTGCCATAACTAATAGTGTACTAACTGATTACTCCTTCATCCTCCGAAATAATGAACACTTTTAACATATAAAGGAAAACATATCAAATGCAATGTTTGCCCTCATAAACCATCTTATGAGTCTTGTTTTCAAATCTGTTACAATTGGCAGTTTATTCTGACATTTCATTTTTAATATAATGTATTTCTAAAAACTAAACATCTGCCCAGATTGAGACAAGCTTCTTCAACTTTAACATGTCTATTGCTTTCTTATTGGGACAAACATCACCAAACATATACTCTATTGTTCACACACACATAGAAAGCAAAGGGCCAGAGCTTGGGTCATGCCAGAGGCCTTCCCCAGACATGCAGAAAAGATTTATCTTCCTGGCCGAATCATAAAACTAGACTGTAGTTTTAAAACAAACATCTGAAAACGTTCTGAATTCTGTAACGGGTTTGGAAGTACAACCACGTCACCAGATCCTATGAGGGGGGCTCAATTCCATAGCAGCAGAATTACCAGTTACATTTCCACCTTTAACATCTTAGATCTAAGTCCATCAGAGCAGCAAGAAACCATTAGCAATAAAATGCTCACTTCTGAGTAAACTGTCGGTTTAGTCTCTTCTATACTTCATTGTAAAGGCTGAATTTTTCCCCACATTAAACTATCTTCCTTAATATCCTCCTCTTTTGCCCCTAGTACTGACACGGGAGGGAGTTTGGAGTAGTTCTACCCCATGGAAAATTTTCCCTTTCATGGGCCTTTGGCTGCTGATGTTCTACATCACCAGCCCCACAGAGGAGCATAAGTCACAAAGGGAATGGATGGGTCTTTAGTTATAATCATAAAGGAGGAGACAAAGTCTCCCAGGTCAAAAAGGGGAGGAAAAATACCTTCAGATTTTTTTTCTAAAAGGAGTGCTGAGGAGAGGAGGGAGGCACGTCTTTGGGAAGTCCAGAACAAAGGGTCAGTGAATCTTCAAGTGGAAGGGTTAGAGACCTTTTGGGAAGGCTTCACAGAGTGAAGATGAAGGGCAGATGAATGGGTTTGTTTATTATTTATTTGAAACAGAGGAAGGGAGAGGGAGAGAGAAAAAGATGAGAAATCAACATCAACATCAACTGGCTGCCTCCTGCATGCCCTCTGCCCCACCTCAGGCCCCCACGCCCACAACCCAGGCATGAGCCCTGACTGGAAATCAACTAGTGACCACTTGGTTCATGGGTTGGTGCTCAACCATTGAGCTACACTGGCTGGGCTACCTTAAGATCTTTGAGCTGAGATGTCTTACTCTTTTATCCACATAAAGGTTTCTAACTAGGAGAAAACTGGGAACAGAAAATAAAATAGTAAGTTAAACAGCTTTAATAATCCTTAGATCCATAGTGCTGAAGTGAATATAGGAGTGGAATGGGAGGTGGTAGATAACCCCAGACACCTTGAATAAGCAAAAACGTTCAGTAAAAACAAAAAAGCATACTCAGAATTACTATGCAATTATTATGTTATGGAATTTTACTATTGAGACCCCTTCCTAATAAGTCACTGTTCTTAAAACTGTCCAATATAGAAATTTTAGAATCCTTATTGTCTCAATACACTTTTTCTATCACTAATAAACTTTCAGCCTGAGTATAAATTTTTAGTTTTTGACAATACTAAAGGAAATATTAATCTTGAAAAGCATTGGTGATTAATTTTCTTTTTGACAAGGGATAAAACTATAAAGTGTGAGAGAGGCATGTTTTATGTTAGCTGCCTATACAATTTGGTTGCTAGAGATACTAATTGGGCAACAACTTTTTTTAAATTAAATCTTTATTGCTCAGATTATTACAGTTGTTCCTCTTTTTTTCCCCCATAGTTCTCCTCCACCCAGTTCCCACCCCACCCCCTGCCCTTACCTCTCCCACTGTCCTCATCCATAGGTGTATGATTTTTGTCAGTCTCTTCCTGCACCCCCACACCCCTTACCCCCCAAGAATTGTCAGTACACTCCCTTTCTATTCCCCCTGGTTCTATTATATTCACCAGTTTACTGTGTTCATCAGATTTTTTATTCACTTGGTTTTTAGATTCACTTGTTGATAGATGCGTATTTGCTGTTCATAATTTTTATCTTTACCTTTTTTTTCTTCCTCTTCTTAAAGAATACCTTTCAGCATTTCATATAATAATGGTTTGGTGGAGATGAACTCCTTTAGCTTTTTCTTATCTGTGAAGCTCTTTATCTGACCTTCAGTTCTGAATGATAGCTTTCCTGGATAAAGTAATCTTGGTTGTAGGTTCTTGGTATTCATTTTCT
>NW_006286587.1:6649069-6664990 GCF_000327345.1 Myotis davidii
TTCTTTATTTCAGTCAGTGTATGTTTAATTTCTAGTTGGTCCTTTATCACAACCTCAAGGGTCTCATTAGATTTCTTGAGGGTCTCATTAAGTTTATCAGCGGTTTCTAGAAAATTCTTGAAAAACCTTATAAGTGTGGTTTTGAACTCTATATCCAGTAGTTTGCTTCCCTCCATTTCTATCATTTGTGACCATTTTCTTCCATTCTGTCATTTGTGTCATTTTTGTCATTCTGTTTCTTTGTCTCTTCATTTTATATGCTTCTCTGTGTTGATAAAGTGGCTTTGTGTGCTAGGTGTCCTATAGGGCCCAGTGGCTCAGCCTACCCAGTTACCTGAGGTGGACACAATTGGTGCACCCCTTTGTCGGCTGTGTGCACAGTCTTGTTGTAGTTAAGCATTGATTGTTGTAGGTATCACTGGAAAGAATTGACCTCCAGGCCAATTGACTGTGAGAATCAGCTGTGTCTATGGTGGGAGAACTTCTTTGCTGAAGACACCCTTATGGGGCAAGACTTGCTTCAGTGGGACTTTGGTGCTCACTGAGTCTGCCCCCTGAGTGTGTCCCTTATGGATCTTAGGAGTTGTAATCTGGATGGTCCCACTCTGACCACTGGGTACACTGGCTCTTGGATCTAAGGAGGTGCTAATTTAGCCTCTGCCTGGGCTACCCAGCAGGAGCTGCGAAGAGATATGCAGATTTCCCTTCTTTGTTTGGGGTTTGGAGGTGCCCAAATGAGGCCCAGCCGTGAAGCAATGCAAGCTGCTGTAGGGCCTTGGGCCTTCTCTTGGAAGTTCTGGGTCTGGCCCAGCTGCAGTTTGTTAGGTAATTTTCAGATTGCAAAGGGCCAGGGGATTCATATGCTCACGTCCACCTCCATACCTCTGCACTTTACTTCCGCAGCTCCTCTGAGTCTCAGTGTGCTTTTCTCTTTTCTTCTAGTTGTAGAATTTCCACTCAGCCAGCCTTCCTGTAGTTCTGGATAATGTCCGTTTTGTCTTTTAGTTGTATTTTTGAATTTGTTGTGGGAGGCAGCAATTTCCAGTGTTTACCTGTGCTGCCATCTTGGTTTCTCCAACAACAACTTTTTAACCATGTGATTTTGGCAAAGCAATAGAAGAGTCTTCTAGAATCAAAACACTAGGAAGAACTTCATAGTCTGACATTTATATACTTAATGGATTTTTAATGCCTCAAGACACTTATTATAGACAACATAGTCTTCCTGGTAGCAATAAGTAGATCCCCACCACCACCATCTATTCAGAAACTATATTTATTTATGTAATGTTGGTCTCATCATTTTAAGGGAGAAAACAAAAAAAATGAATTTTAATATATAACTTGGTCAAATATAATGCTGAAATCCTTTAGACTTGATGAACAAATTACTTCTTTTTTCTGTTAGGTTGTTCACATGGCCTTAATAAAAAATGCAGATCTATACAAATGACATTAATTTCACAGAGTATACAGATAAAATATCATTTAAGATTGCATACTGATTTATAGTCATAATCATTCAAAAGAAACAGCTGTCCTTCAGCACTCTGAGTGCCGAAGGGCCCACATAAGCTGCCTGAATCCAGCTGTTCAAATTCAGTTGTCACCCTTACTCTTTTCCTGTTTGGCATGAAGAGTCTTTAGCAAGTATCCTAATATAGGGTCTATAGAGATTAATGTCTTAATCCTTTGGGGGCAGATAATCTAAATTGGAATCATATCTCCCTTAGAAGTTACCAAATTAAAGTGCAAAATAAGTAACAGCTTAACTTTGTAATTATAATAGTCTAAATGTGCTCAGCTCTATATATGAGCTAGAGGCCTGATGCACAAAATTCGTGCAAGAGTAGGCCTTCCTTCCCCCGGCTGCTGGCACCGGCTTCCCTCTGGCACCCAGGCTTCCCTCCAGCACCCAGGACCCAGGCTTTGCTCTGGCCGCTGGTGGGCACCTGGGACCTGGGCTTCCCTTGCAACCCCGGCTTTGCTGGAAGGTCGTCCGGAAGGATGGCTGGTTCAATTAGTATATTATGCTTTTATTATTATAGACTAGAGGTCTGATGCATGAAATTCATGCAAGAGTATGCCTTCCTTCCACCAGCTTCCCTCTGGCTGGAAGGACTTCCAGAATGACATTCACAAGGACATCTGGTCTGATTAGCATATTATCCTTTTATTATTATAGAGGAGCCTTGTGTCAAGCCCTGCCTCCTGCTGATTGGTCATTATGCGTGAAGACGTGTGAAGATGTGATGACCATTTGCATATTGGCCTTTTATTATGATGATGATAATTTGGGGACAAACTTTTGACTAAGCATTTGAAATTAGAAAAACAGTTGAATGAATGTCATTTGTTAGAGCTATGCCGGTGCCTTGGAACCATTCATAATAATGATGCTTCACATTTTAGGATGTGACCTGAAATGGAAGAATTTAGAACATAAAACAGCCAGGACTGTGGCAAAGGAAAGCGGCTTCAAAGCAGCAAGCAAAGAAATACGGCGGGCAGAGAGAACGGCTAATAAACTGGCCAAGCCAGGAGTCAAAAATCCGAATCCACTCTGGGCCCTTCGGCTTCATGACTGGTCAGTAGAATGTGAGGCTATACTTCGGGAAGCCTTTTCGTTTGTGGACAAGGGCGATGGGACAGTCAGCAAGGAAGATTTTGTGTTAGTGCTGGAGGAGAGGCAGGACTTCATACCCTCGGATCAGCTGAACCTCATCGCTCAACTTAGTGAAAAAGTCCGGGGAGCAGGGGTCAACATTAATGATTTTTTTAAGGGAACCCGATATTTAAGCAAGACTTATGTCTTGGGATCCTATGGGCCTAAGAAAAAGAAAAAGGGAATAGCCAAAAAGGGGAAGAAAGGCAAGTTCATTTTACCCCTCCCGGTCTGCGTCATCCCTGACAATGCATTTCCACGCCGGAGTGATGGTGGGCCACCATATTACATGATTGAAACCTACAAGAATGTCACGGATTGCAATCGGTTTAATCGGGATCATCCGCCAGAACATCCCATTCAGGACGACTCTGCTTGGTACATTGATGATTCAGGGAACATATTTTCAAATATTAACTTTCTCACTAAGGCAGGAGACCTAGCTTCTCTGAAAAAGGCGTTTGAATCAGGCATACCGGTGGATATGAAGGATAATTATTACAAAACACCGCTAATGACTGCTTGTGCAAGTGGAAACATGGAAGTGGTCAAGTTTCTTCTTGAAAAAGGGTATGTTTTTGGTTGGGTGAGGTTTAAATTTTCATGAGTCTTCTGTTTCAAGAAAGTGATAGGAAAGCTAAGATACAATCAACTGCAGAATTTTAATAGCACAAGAAAGTGCTTCACTCCTGAAGCCTAGACTGCAGGTAGATCTTACTATTATAGGGGAAACCAAGCTCATGGGAACATAGGAATGTGTGTCCATGAAGATGGTTTGCCAATAACAACTATGCACAAAGTGAAAGTCAAGAAGTTTTCACTCTGATGGTAGAAGAAGCATTCTGATTGGGTAAAAGTTAATTTAGTGTCCGATCTTTACCTAGTTGATGTGGAGTTGCTTTTCATTTTACTTTAAACTTAAAAAAATTTATTGTGGTAAGAATATTACATGAGGTCTAGCCTCTTAACAAATATTAACTATCTGATATGGTATTATTAACTATAATTATACAGCAGATCTCTAGAATTTATTCATTTTATGTGGAGTCGCTTTTTAATCTGCTGTGTGTGTGTGTGTGTGTGTGTGTGTGTGTAGGGGAATCCCAACAAATTCCAATAAGTGAGATGTTGGCTATAATGACTAAAAACATTTTCATACCCTTCTCCAGAAAAAAAGCAGTCTTTCCCTTGGTTCATTTATAAATATATTTAAAATCTCAAAACATAATATTTTCATTTAACTTTTTAAAACTTAAATCTTTATTATTGAAATATTACATATGTACCCTTTTCCCCCCTATTCAACCCTTCTAGCCTGCCCTGCTTCCAACCCTAGCCCTTCACCACACTATTGTCTGTGTCCATGGGTTATGCATATATTCATACAAGTTCTTTGGTTGATCTCTTCCCACCCACCCCTCAAAGCCTTCCCTCTGAGATTCCAAAGTCTGTTCCAATTACTTTCAATTTGTTATTTCTCTAACTTTTTACAAATAAACTGCTAATAAGGAAGAAACATCTAAGCAAGTTTGTATCACTTCTCTTTTTAATCTAAAACAATTACTTGGGTTTAATTCCTCCTTTTACTATTGCTAAATAACCTGGGGTTAATTTCTTAACCTTTTTGTGCCTCAGTTTTCTCATTTTTACAATGGAGCCCTAATGGGACTCTGCTCACAGAATTCACTGAAGATAAAATTAGTTATGTAAAGCACTTATTGGCACAGTAATTACATACTTGATAAATTGTATCATTATTATTACTATACATGCAGAAATAGAATCAAAATGGAATAATATAACTCATATTTCCTGTCAGCTTTTTTCATTGGATTCAGGTTTTTCCTTTTCCTTGATTTTAACCTTTGCAAAATTATAACCACTAGGATCTTAAGTGCCTTTTAAAGCTAAGCAAAATGTATAGGTATACACAAAGCTAAGAGTGTCTGATAATGCAGAACACTTGTCAAGAAAATCATGACATAGAGTTTAACTTGACTCAGAGCTTCCTTGGTTTACAGTTGAATAAGTTGATAAAACTATGAAGTCTTAGCATTTTTAGCCTCCAGTGCTTGAAACAACCCATGTTTTTAGCTTGTGCATCTATCTTATCTTGTAGGGCTAATGTTAATGCCACAGATAATTTTCTGTGGACTCCACTTCACTTTGCATGCCATGCAGGCCAACAAGACATTGTTGAACTTCTCATTCAATCTGGAGCCGTGATAGATGCACTTTCAATCAACAACTCAACTCCTTTATTTCGAGCCATTGAGAGCTGTAGATTGGATACTGTCAAATACCTACTTGATATTGGTGCCAAATTCCAGCTGGAAAATAGAAAAGGTAGGTGTACATATTATTGGTGGTGAGAGTTAGAAAACAAGAATTTATGTTCAATTCCAAACCCCTTCTTATTCTATTCTTGTAGGACCACATTTCCCCCTGAAACATAAGTGCTTTGCAAATCACTGGTGTTAAAGGGCTCATTCTTTGTGTTGCAATCTTTCCTGGACTGATGTTTTTGCAGAATACAATAAAAAGTGATTTACTAGAAAAATGAAATGGGGGAAAAAAACACCCACAAAATACAAGTGCAAACTGTTTTACCAGATCTAATGACAGAATACTCTTCTATGAATTTGCTATAAAAATTTCCAAGTACTTACTCTTAACTCCTGTGCTTATTTCATTGTGGCCCAGTAACCTTTAGTTTGTGGACTTCACCAGTGTGCAAGTCATACCTTGAATTATCACACTGTTTAACTGTCACCCTATCTAATAAAAGAGAAACATGCAAATTGACCATAATCCTGACACCCTTCCCATTGGCTAATCAGGGCGATATGCAAATTAACTGCCAACCAAGATGGCAGCCGGCAGCCATGCAGCTGAAGCGAACAGGAGGCTTGCATACTCCAGTGACAGAGGAAGCCAACTTCCCCCCTGCCGCTGCTAGCCTCTGAGCTGCACTCTAAGCAACTATGTTGCAATTATAGAAGCTAAACAAGCTCCAGAGACCTGCTTTCAGCCAGCTTCGGCCTCAGAGCTTAGAGCTGCAGTGATGGCA
The DNA here is from genome assembly GCF_000327345.1 of Myotis davidii. Classification (NCBI taxonomy): domain Eukaryota; kingdom Metazoa; phylum Chordata; class Mammalia; order Chiroptera; family Vespertilionidae; genus Myotis; species Myotis davidii. The sequence continues at coordinate 6,654,805 of NW_006286587.1, forward strand.
ACAGAGTTTCAATTATAGAAGCCAAACAAACCTAGAGACCTGCTTTCAGCCAGCTTCGGCCTCAGAGCTTAGAGCTGCAGTGATGGCAACAGAGTTTCAATTATAGAAGCCAAACAGACCCAGAACCCGCGTTTAGCCCTCAGAGCTGGAGCCGGCTCCCAGCTCCAGTGACAGCTATAGAAGGTAAATAAATCCCAGAAAAAAAAAAAAAAAAAGAAAAAAAGGAAAGGTTGGGAGCTTCAGTCACCTGCCAGCCTGAAAATGGCTCTCAGGCCCTCACCCAGACTGGCCAGGCACCCCAGTGGGAACCCCCACCCTGAAAGGTGTGTGACCAGCTGCAAACAGCCATCAGCCCATCATCCAGGCTGGCCAGGCACCCAAGCAGGACCCCCACCCTGATCCAGAACACCGTTCAGGGCAAACCAGCCGGCCCCCACCCGTGCACCAGGCCTCTATCCTATACTACAGGCAGGGCAGGACAGGGCGAGCTCCCATCTGAGCCCCATGTGCAGCCCTGGGCAGCGGGGCATAAGCCCCACCCCCAGCTGGGACCCCTGTGTGCCACCTGAGCCCCCAGCCAGGACCCTATGACTATTGGAGAGCAGGAAAGTGCTGCTGGGGCCTGGGTCGCTGTGGTGATCTGGCCATTGGTAAGTAGAAAAGTGTGGCCTGTAGGCAGCCCCCAGCTGGGCCTGATCTGGGAGCAGGAAAGCAAGCCCGGCCTGCGGGCAACCCCAAACTTGCCCTGCTCCCCGGTCGCCATGAGGATCTGAGAGCAGGAAAGCAAGCCTAGCCTGTGGGCAGCCCCAAGCTGGTCCTGGTATGGGAGCAGAAAAGCCTGGCCTGTGGACAGCCCCCAGCTGGGCCTGCTCCTGGTTGCTATGGAGACCTGGGAGCAGGAAAGCCCGGCTTGCAAGCAGCACCCCCATCCTGGCCATAACTCAAGGGAGAGTACAACATGCAGTGGAGGCCAGGAGCCTGAGAGATCAACACAGAGGGGCTCCTGCTCCAAGCCTCCATGGTGTGGCTGGGGGCAGACCCCCAGTGGGGACACACACACACACAGTGCCTGCTCTGAGCCTCTGCTGCCAGACTGTGGCTATCAGTAGGACATCCACTGAGGGCTCCCGGACTGTGAGAGGGGCAGGCTGGGCTGAGGGAACCCCCACCCCCAGTGCACGAATTTCGTGCACCAGGCCTCTAGTTTTCTAATAATTGGCATAGTTTACAGTCTCTGGATTTGGATTCCTTCTAAAGCTAGACAAAGTCATTTCTGAATTGAGGCTCTCTCTAGAAAATAAACAGAAGGCCTGTTTTATAAATATCACAAGTGAAGAATAAAAAATCACATGATTTAACATTTTAGCTTCTTACTTAGAGTTATCATTTTCTTATAGTGGAATCCATTCTTTTTTTTTTTTAATTTCAGAGAGGAAGAGAGATAGAAACATCAATGATGAGAGAGGATCATTGATTGGCTGCCTTCCCTACTGGAGATTGAGCCCACAACCCGGGCATGCACCCTTGACTGGAATTGAATGTGGGACCCTTCAGTCCGTAGGCTGATGCTCTATCCACTGAGCCAAACTAGCTAGGGCCCATTACTTCTTTTCTTAAAAATATATGTTTTGATTTAAGAGAGAGAGGATAAGAGAGGGATTATTTTTGAACAGAGAACATTAAACCTCTGGCTGCTTCAGGCTGCCTCTGAGTCATGGGTAGTATTGTGCTAGGCCTGCCCAAGGACATTACAGGTGTCACAAATCCTAGCCACCTGATTATAGCACTTGTGAGCATCAATTTCCCCAGACCTTTTAGAATATACCTCCTTACATAATGTAAAGGGGGGGACAACAGAAAGTTGTCACTGCTTGGAGTGAGAACCAGCAATCAGATATTCAAAATGTAATCTACCAATATTTTCTATCAACTTTTTAAGAAACATGCTTGAAAAAATTGTTTGGCCAGTATATGGAATTGTAATTATAAGATTTTAGAGTTGGGACCACCTTTGAGAATATTTGATCTAGCTCTGTGATCTTACATATACCATTTGCTTTAGAAACACCTTTACTAGCCCATGCTAGGGCTGCTGTGCTGAGATAAGATTTTTTCTACATTACTTATTATTAACTTGTTTATTATAGCTCTGAATTTTTGTTTTAAACAGGGCACACTCCCATGGATGTTGCAAAGGCATATGCTGACTCTAGAATAATTGGTTTGATTAAAGAAAAGCTAGATAACTTGCCAAAACCAACAGAAAGCCAAAAAATTTTGAAACCCAAGCCATCTATTAAAGTGAAAACTGAAGTTTCTGAAATTAAGAAAGAAGAGGTAAGAAAAACAATGATTACCCATTAGTAACTAGAATGCCTTAAAAACTTGTTGGGGAAAGGGGCAGTGGTACTATTTACATACTGTTACACAACATGGGCCAAATAATAGACAATTTATATTTTCAGCACCATTTTGCAATACTTTTAAAGAAATATCTAGCAAGGGAATTCCTACTACTGAAAAGTTTAAGAAATATTTGTTGCACATAGAATCCACACAAAAAAGACATTGATTCAGCCAAATATAATTAGAATGTTGAAAACAGAACTGGTGTTGGATAGGTGCATATCTGTATAATATATATGTGTGTGTGTGTGTGTGTGTATATATATATATATATTCTAGAAGCCCAGTATACGAAATTCGGGGAGGATCCCTAGTGGCTGCTGGCTGCCGGCCAGGGCCTCCTTTCCCTGACTGCCGGCTGGGGCATCCCTTCGTTCCGCACTGCCCCCTGGTGGTAAGCACACATCATAGTGAGCAATTGAACTCCCAGTCGGTTGAACTCAGGAGAGGATACTTTGTATATTAGGCTTTCATATATATAGATTTTAGTCCTGAATTATACAGATTTTATGAGATAGCCCAAAAAGGAAGAAGAATAACCCTTATGAGGAATGAAGTAAAGCATAATTTTCCTTCATTTTGGTTTCATACTCTTCATTACTCATTTTAAACCACCCCCACCCAAGGAATTTTAATGATTACTGCTGAGCCCTGGAACATGAGGCCACTTGTAACTTGGATATCACACAGTATAACTCCAGAAGGTTTAAAATACCACACTGACTGATCCTGCTCATCTAGAGTAGTATAGTTGCCTCTGAACTACCAGGAGAAGGTTGAGGTTGTTGCCTATGGGGATTTCTGAGACATCAGGCTTTGTCATGAGCAGGGAATCTTTACGTGCATTTCTAGGCTAGAAACTTTTAGGGAAGCAGAAGGATCCCTGGAGATTCTTGCAAACACATGACAAAGAATTAAATTTAAGAAGGAAAAGCTTTATTGTTATCAAATAGAAAGAGGAATGGCATTTAAGAAGAAAATGCTTTATTGTTACCAAATGTAGGTGGTAGAAGTGGGTGGAGTGGAGGGATCATAGGCAGACAGTAGAGAATAACAAACATAGATGACAAGAACAAGGATTACCAGAGGTGAAAGAGGATCAATCAGCTAAAGCTCCTACTATGTGCACCATTATCATTTTAGTAAGAATGCCTCTTTCTGACGAATGAATGGCCACAGGTCAAGGATGGATATCTTGAAGACTTATGAGATCTGCCACTGATACTACTAATTTAACTAGACTTAAGACAAATCATCTCTCTCTACCCAAAGTTAAAATAATATTCTATTTCATTTCAAGTTATAATTTATGTAGTAGTTATTATTTTTCTAGCTTCAGAGTGAGATGTAGAACAACAAATAATATTGGAATGTATATAGGTTTATGGAGTTAATAGTTTTATTTTGTCTTGTTTCCAGGAACCACTTTCATCAATTTATACTGTACCAACCATATTGGAGGAAAAGAAAATGCGTAAGGATAATGTGGTTCAGCTCAATTCATTGATTACCAGTGGTTATACCAAGAAAGTCAATATCACATTTACACCACGGAGGGTAAGTACTTTGGAAAGATTTTTCATAATGTGGTATAAACTAATGATGTCATTTTTCAAAGACTTTTTATGCAGAACATAAAAACAAATATCCAAAGGTTATTTTTCAGAGTTACTATTTAAAGGTGTCCTTTTGCTGACTCAGTAAGTCCAACTTGTTTAGCTCCCAGTATCTTGTTTTCTCGATTATAATTTCTATATTGACATTTTAATTTTTCTTGAAAGATTAAAGTCTTCTTTGGTCAATATCATTCCCTGTCACCATTTAGTCAACAAGTGCTATAGATACTTTTTCGTGGTACCTTAGACCTAACCCTTCTTTGTACTCAACACCACCAATTCCTTAATTATTAGTAGTAGATTTATTCAGTAGCTTCCTAAAACATCTACAACTAAACAGGTAAAGACATTTTTGGAGAATAAGAGTGGTCTGCAAATGCCCATCAAACCATGCCAAAAAAGAGACCACCAGCTCCCTCTGCCTTCTACTATGAAAATAATTCTGATTTCTCCATAAGACATAATGGTGGTAATCCCAAATGATCTTCTAATTCCATTGATTACTGGTTTTGACATCCTAAAAATGAACAGCAGCTGGCCCAGAGGTCATCAGAGAGGTAACTAAAGAGCATTTCAGTTGTCCAAATAGCACCAAAAATAGTGATGCCCATCTAACCACGGGTGCCGTATAAGAGGAAGAGACAAGTTCAAATAGATTTAGAAGTAAATTCGATAGTTTTGAATTAACCATATTAAAAAGTATCTTGATATAGCATGCGTGTGGCTGTCATACTTACACCTGCTCTGGCGGTGATTTTTCACTTAAGACCTGGAGTCCCGAAGCCACAACAGCAGAGCTGATCAGGAAGAGGGAGCTGCAGAGGGAGAGGTTCACTTATGAGGTGGACTTTGAAGACTTCATGATGCCCTTTCAGAAGAACATTACAGAGAAAGCTCGCGCATTGGAAGCTGTTTTCAAGAACTAAATCACAGAGGTTTCGTCTTGGGTTAAACATTTCAAGGCCCAGGGACCAAACTTTGGAGAAGGTAGATATTTCCATCAAAACAATCCACAAATTAAGTATTTGTAACCAAACATTTGTTTTTGCTTTAACAACTATAAATATTCTGAGCTGTCTAGAGAAGGTGTGTTTTATTTTGCAATGAATTGCATGTCATTCTGGACAAATCCCCCAATCTTCTTTAAGATTGTAGTGGAATAAATGGCATTTTAGTTATAAATATAACATTATTGTCAAAAAAACTTACCAGATGTCCACCATTATGTTTGCTAAAGATATAATTCTGGGAATTGATTAAAACAGTTTAATATTGGGGAAGGGGAGTTTTTAGTCTTTAAGGAAAGTGTTTGTTTCTCATGCATCATCGTAAGTGATGTGTATGAGGTGACTAAACTTTGACACCTGTGGCAGACCCTGTCAGCGCTTCACCCATTTCTCCTCTGCGGTGGGGTTCTAGCATTCTTAGGCCTGACTGCAGATGCTGGAAGGCTGCCTCTGACACTTAAACATGTACAGTAGGGACCAAAGTATGTGGGCATGAGAGTCTCCTGGAAGCAGCCCCCAATTAGTGACTGAACAGATTCAGTGTATGTTACCGTCTGGTGGGAGCCTTCTAAAGTGCATATTCTCACTGATTCCTAGAGCTCCCAGCAAGACTAAGATCAAGATGCCCACAGTGGAGATTTGTGTGATAGCACACCCCTCCTTGGAGCCCTTCTCTTCCCTGTCTTCTCACTTTCCTTTCACCCCTCTGGTCTTTATTGAGATCACCTCCCAAATACTTACACCTCAATTCTTGTTTCAAGGTTCTTTCTGTAAGGACCCAAACTAAGACAACATCTATGGTATTCCGATTCTGAGGCCCCTAGCAAATATCTTAAAGTGCACTCTCTTACCTTTTGCCTGCAACAAAATAAGCATTTCCCCAACTTAGAGGATTTGTCCCCAAGGTCTTAAGCATTTGAGAAGTAGTGCAAATTGTATTCATACACTACTTCATACTTCATACTCATACTTTAGACAGAATTTCCAGATGTCATAAAAATATATATGATAGAGAATGACTAGATATTATATGTGACTTTTCCTTAAGGCAAGTATGTGTGGGGCAAGAGATAAGGGTGAACTTAAGAGACCCACCATAAAACCTTAAAAGTGTCTTTTGGGCCTGGGGCCTGATCATACTATATTACAATTGTCAATTAGGAAACCAATATTTGAATTAATTACATGTTTAATCCACAGACCTTATTCAGATTTTGCTATATGTCCCAATAATATTCTATGGAGCAGAAGAAAATCCCAGATGGGCTGCATTCAGTTGTCACATCTCTTTGACCTCTTATGTAGCTTGAAACAGTCTGTCCATCTTTCTTTGTTTTTAATGACATTGGAATATTAGAAGAATTCAGGCCAATTATTTTGTAAAATGTCCCTCAATTTTGATTGTCTCATATTTGCTCAAGAATAGATTCAGGAGATGCATTTTAGGTAGGAACACCACAGGGTTTCTCAGTTCATCTTATAAGAGGCACCTGATGCTGATAAGCGATGTAAACTTTGTAAACCTTAATCCCTTGGTTGAAGTGGTATCTACCTGATTTCTCCACTATAAAGTTATTCTTTTTCCCTTTGTACTTACATGGATAGATTCTTTGAAATTACATACATTTTCTGCTAGTCCCACAACTCTCACCACCTAATTTTAGCATTTATGGATAATTCCTTCCTGAAATAAGTGTTCAAGGGCAAGCTTTCCTATGAAGACACTGTGGGGAGCTGCAGAGCACAGGCAAAGGCACTGGGCGTCTGGATTCCTACATCAGATAACAGCTACAACTATAGGGGTACTGGTAAGGCTATGCCAGTGCTCAAGGGCAATCCAGTGAGTTGAATTGGTGGGTCATCATCGTGGGAACTGTTGGCTGGAAAGCATACAGAAGCTGGCGGTAAGTGCATAGTATGGGAAAAGGGGCGCCAACAAGGTATTACAGAAATGTATATGCAGAGATAAACTTGAAAAGGAAATACTCTCCTCTAAACATGTCCTTATCTTTAAGTGAACACTTTGGTGAATTGGTTGAGTGTGGTTTTTACATTCAGCAGACCTGGATTTGAATCCTCACTCTGCCATTTACTAGTAGGATGTCCATAGATCAGCTACAAATTGTGTCTGAGTCTCAATTTCATCGTCTATAGCAGTGGTTCTCAACCTGTGGGTTGCGACCCCTTTGGCGGTCAAACGACCCTTTCACAGGGGTTGCCTAAGACCATCCTGCTGATCAGATATTTACATTACAATTCCTAACAGTAACAACATTACAGCTATGAAATAGCAACAAAAATAATTTTATGGTTGGGTCACAACATGAGGAACTGTATTTAAAGGGCCAGAGGTTGAGAACCACTGATCTATAGCGATAATAACATGCTCCTTAATAAGCTACTGTGAGACTGAAACGGAGTAATATCTGTAAAGCTTCTCGTTTGGTGCCTCCATATAGTTGATACTCAATAAGTGATTTGTTTTTAACCTTCTCTCAGCCTCATGTTGCAAGGTAAGGAGAAAAAAAAAAAACCACAGGAATGATGACACAGAACCAGACAATTAGAAGAATGAAAGTTCCTTGAAGCAGATTCACTTTCAGACTATCAGGTGAAGTGATTTAAACAAGTAGACATGTTCTTTATCTAGTTTCTATAATCAGAAAAAAAGAGTAGTACTCATTTGATATGGGAAAAGTTACTAACTCCAGTCACAGTGATTCTAGTGGATAGAAGACCAAATGTTTATTTTTCTTTTCTCCAAAGCCCAACAATTTATCCTAGAGTCTAAATAATTAGGTAATTAAAACAGTGCCTCAGGTAGAGTGCCCCAAAAAACAGAGCCCTGGATAGGGGACTCTTATGTAAGTGCTTTATTGAGGGAGTACGCCCAAGAGAAGTTTCTAAGGGCACAAGGGAAGCAGGATAAAAAGGGAGAGGACTTGAAGAAGAGAAAGTTAGCCTCAGCCTGGTTCCATGGGAAGCTCTAGAGAATGAAATGTGCCACAGAGATTGCCTGCCCAGAGGGCAGGGGCTGGCTGTCATTGGTCAGACCCTTGTGGAGGCAGAAACCTCACAGAGGCAAGGTGGCTCCCGTCAGCCAAAGGCAGTCCTTCTGAACCAAAAGCAGCCACCAACCACAGCAGCTGAACAATGGAGGAGCCAGATGGTAAAGGGGATCTGGGTAGAGCACCAAGAATATCTGCTACAAATGATACGCGTTTGGGTGCAAGGTTTGGGTACAAAGTTTTAGACAGTGACTTCTTGAAGATTATTCTGTATAACAAGCTATCTCTTTGAAAAATAACTTTTACAGACTTTCAAACTTGTCTAAAACACTCTTAGAGTATAAAGAATGAGCAAGAACAGCAATGAGGACTGATTCAGCAGCAACTTAAAAGGAGAAAGCAATTCACAAATCCCACTGGCAGTTTCCGTTTCTTCAAACTTGAGTCGAGTGTGGTATCAATCATTGAAAATTATGAACAAGACAGAATGATGCATTCAACCCCACACATTTGATAAGGTCATGTCTAATTGGTACAACTGAATCAACCCCAGTGCAATTAGTTTACCAATTTTTATTGAATTCACAATTTAATAAATTCACTGTGTAGCAATGAAGTCTGCCTAAGAGAACCACTCAGCCTATAGTTTGTTTTTAAGGAGGGTGGCATGAAAAGAAAGGAGAGATTTCAGACGCCTCTACACACGAACATAAATTTGAAGTAAATAGTCCATTGAACTGTGTTGTTATTTTCTAAATATTTATAAAAGGCATATTTTTTTCCTGGAGTTGTGTTTAACAGTGGATCCTGGGGACATTTTACAAATGAAGGTAGATGGGAAGTTTGTTCAGGTCAAATAAACTCATGCTAACATATTTAGATCCTTAGGTTATTGTTACATCATGAATTTTATTTGGGTAATAAGGAAGAACTGAATATTCTATCAATATTCTGAAACTCACTGGAGATTTTTTATCCCAGATCAATAGTTGAGCATTGTGTGATGTATGTTTTATTTGGGATTAATAATGATGGTCTTTCCCTTTTATCTTCAGTAAGTCAGTCTTTGGAGAGGAACTAACACACAAAAGATGATTTGATTTCCATAGATTTAATGACTTTTTTTTAACAAGATGATATGAAATATCCATTTATGTCTCTAAACTTGGGAGATGGTTATGTTTTTGTCATCAGGACATGCAGGGCCCAGTATGATGTTTCCCTCATAAAGAAGTTGGAAGAGAAATAAGTATTCCCTCACAAAAATTAAATAATGAAATAAACACAGACAATAACTGCAATGGTGTGGCTGACATCAGGACCAGATGCACTGAGCAAGGACTCCCTACCCTAGCACCAGTCAATCAGTAGAGACTACGACCCTGACCATCACCCTGTCTCCATGTCACCATGACTAATGATTTTTCTCATATATAACCCATCCCCTGAAAGCCATTGGGGAGCCAGGTTTTTAGCATTAACTCACCTGTGTCTCTGAGTATGGACCACTTCCTAAAAATAAACCCTTTCTTCGCTGCAAACTCCTGTTCATGTCTTACTGGGCTTTGGTGAGCCCAGGCGAACCGACCTCTTTTGGCAGGTAACACTGGAGTTTATTAGCTTTCCCTTTTGCCGCTCGCAGCATATCTATTTGTATGAGGCAAGCCTTCTCAATGGCTGCTTCTCATCCGTGTCCACCCGTTAAAGGGCTCCCTTACCCCACTGCTCTCCTATTTAAGCCTCAACTCCACCTCAGCACCCCCATATGCAAAAAAATTGTCAATCATGCTGAAGAAGTGAAGGGATTGGAAATGAACAAGACACAAGTAGTCTCAAATACTCGTTGCAAAGGACTTTGCAAGAGTTTTTCTTTTTTTGGAGGGTGTGGTGAGAGGCAGAACTAACAGGATAAAAACAGTGTTCCTAGACAGCACAGCAGCAGATAAATGTGTTCTGCAGCGTTACAATTACCCCTGTGGGCGCTCATTCCTAAATGTGCCACATGTTTTGTGATGCAAATGAGAGCACAGCCCCTTACATTTTCCTGTGGGTCCTGGACTCATAGAATCACAGCAGCAGAAACTGGCTGACAACAAAATTCTTTCCATTGCTTAGTAAAGCCTTTGGCTTTTCTTCATTCAATATGTGT
>NW_006286587.1:6665060-6671466 GCF_000327345.1 Myotis davidii
CAGATGATATTGTCTAAGCCATTTGGTAAGAATGTCTGAAAAATAATGTAAAATGTACTTATTGATTCAAGTGCAGCCATTGGCTTGGTGGTTTTCTATACCCTTTCTACCTACTGAAATCATCTGAAAGAGAGCAAACTCTTGTTTTAGACCTCTTTCTAAAAATCAATAATCCAAAAAGGTTAGCCTTTTTCAAGCTTTTGGGCAAAAAAAATATTTTAAATAAATAAATAAATAAATAAATAAATTGCCAGAATAAAAAGGACAATTTTTTTATTTTTATCTAACTTTTCTGATAGTTTTTGATTTTCCCATCTCTGTTTTTTCATCCAAAGCATTGGGGTTGTTGTCAAAGCTTAAAAGAAGAGAAACATAAATTGACTGCCCTCACAGGTTTGGCTCAGTGGATAGAGCATTGGCCTGCAGACCAAAGGCTCCCAGGTTCAAAACCTGTCAAGAGCATGTACCTTGGTTGCAGGTTCCTCCCTGGCCTGAGCCCTGGTTGGCTCAGGGCTCATGCAGGAGGCAACCAAACAGTCTCTCTCTCTTACATTGTTATTTCCCTCTGTCTTTCCCTCTCTCTTCCACTCTCTAAAACTCAGTGGAAAAATATTCTTGGATGAGGATTAAAAATAAAAATAAAAATAAATAAATTGACTAAAAGTCATTTATTCAGTCATTTGATTCAATAAATATTAAGAATTTACTAATTTTGCTGAACAAAACATAATCACTGCAGACAGTAATTAAACAAAATATCATTATACCTTGTGACTAATGTTATAATGGAAAAGTACTGGGTGAAGTTTTAGGTTGGGAGGCAGGGGTGACCTCTCTGAGGAAGCAGCCAATCTAAAGAATGAGTAGAAGCAGCAGATCGGGGGAAGGATGGAAAAGCAATCTAGACACAAAGAAGCACCTGCAAAGGCTCTGAAATGGGAAAGAGCCTGGGTTGGTGAATAGCTGGAAAAAGCCAGAGTGGCTTTAACAAAGATGGCGGTGAGGGGGAGAGAGCTGGGCATGCGGTGGAAAGGGAGGCTGGAGCTAGATTGTGAGAACCCTGCAAGGAAGAATAAAGAGTGGTGCCGGAAGCCAATTCCAGCATGTCATAATTTCAAGAGTTTCATCAAAATGTTGATGGAACTTGAGGACTCAACAGGGTTGAGTCACACATGTAGTCACCTGTTGGGAATGGCTGATGGCATTTCCCCAAACCTGAATAGGATACATTAAATTGATTGTTGGCTGCCAGACAGCTCAGGGCATCTTAATCTACATGTTAGTGCCTCCTACTGGCCAAACACCTGAACAGCCATCGGCTAATTTCCCCATTCTGGCAATGCTTGTGTATACCCTTTGAAGTGTATATCTCTGCCTTGCCTCAGGACAAATTGTGTTAATAAAAAGCATGGGGTCCTGAGACGAAGAGACCTAAGAACTTAGAACTTAGATCTTAGCTCCTTTAGCTAAGCTCCTCTGACCCCCAAATGCCTTTCAAAATTATATTTCCTCTCTGGACTCTTATTTACTATGCACAGCCTTCTCCAGATTCCTGAATCCTTTGTAATGCTGGAACAAGAACCCGGCAGAGTGGGAATCTTCAGGTTCCATCTTAGCTCTTTAATAGCATCTCACACTTACTAGCTATGTGGCTTGGCTGGCTGACATCTCTCCGATTCTGTTTCCTTGTGTGTAACATAGGAACACACGATAGCAGTGACTAGTACTGTTTGCCAAGTATTCCCTGTTCCCACCACTCCTGGACACACGGAAGGATTGCACTCCTTGCCCTTGGCCGCAGGTGGTTGGGTGGTGCCAGCTGACCAGTTTCCAACAATGAGTTGTGAGCAGCAGTGATGTTCCCCATTTCCAGGCCGGAGCTTTGCATTGGAGGTGGGAGAATCTCTGAGCTCCCCTTCCCCTTTGCTGATAGCTACTCTGTCAGCCTGGGGTAATGGAACAGGTCCAGAGCTGCCCATCAGTGAACAAGGTGGGTTATAAACAACTGAGATAATAGGTTGTTGCCTATCCTGATTAATAGGTTTATTTCATAGGTTTGTGGTGAGGAGACAATGGAATAATATATACTAGGCAATTGCTCCCTTATCTGCCACACTATAAAGTGCTAAATACATTCATCATTCAGGGTAAGTGTTATTGAACTTCTGTGTTCAAGTAATAGCATTTGTATAGTTTTCAAGATTTCATTGTCATGCTTAAGATTGAATGATACAAGTTACCTTTAGAAGTATTTACTATGACATTTACTAATACATGAAAATTACTGATCATGAAGTTTGTAAATCATATTTTCAGATTGTGATAATTGACAATATGCAAGACCCTCTAAAAAATTAACATCACTTTGCTCACAAAAGTAAACTTTTAATGGCTAAAAATATACCTAATCTCCTTTTCAATAAATACCCATAAACAATGGATTTATTCAGCTGTTGCTACATGCAATTCAGAGAAACCTTTAGTGTTTGATAAATATTTACATAGTGTTTAGTTTTAACCTGTAATAAATGCAAAGCATATAGCTTTGAAGAAGAAAATCAAATAATATTCTAAAATAATAATGGCTTCTTCCTTTTTATTGGTGCAATTTTTTCAAACATTTATACTCTACCTATAAATATGCACCTGTATAAGTTATGGCTAAGCCAATTTTTACTTTTTCATGGTAGATCTTTTGTTTAGTATGTGGATTCTTAATCTCCATTGTAATATGTACTAAAGAATAATAGATTTGGCAACAGAAATAGAGTTACATTCCATTAAAAACCAGCTCTATAACTCACAATTGGACTTAGGTTTTTCTCCCACCCCAAGGACACACTTCCAAAAGTTCTAAATGAAGTTTCCAGTTGTACAATTTCCAGAGTCATATTTTATTCACTAAGGAAAAGATTCTATACTTATTTTATTTTCCATGAGTTCTCAAAATAATACTAAAATAACTTGACAGTATGATTTGAATAAATTCAGTAATCTCATAATAGGGATGGTTTAATTATTTGACTAACCAAATTAATAAACATGTAATTTACTTAACTTTTATACTTATTTGAAATAAAATTATTTCTTATAAAAAGAATACATAATCATACAGGGGAAAAGTGACAAATTAAAAAAAAGAAGAAAAAAATCATTTATTTTTCCAACTGAGAGAAAAACATTGTTAATCTCTTTACTCCCATCCTTTTGCTTTGCACATTTGCCATAAAGGTAAATGTAATACAAAATATAATATACTGTGTTTTTTTTCAAATATATTTGTATTGATTTCAGAGAGGAAGGGAGAGGGAGAGAGAGATAGAAACATCAATGATGAGAGAGAATCATTGATTGGCTGCTCCTGCACACCCCACACTAGGAATCAAGCCTGCAACCGGGCCTGTGCTCTGACCGGGAATGGAACCCCTGGTTCAGAGGTTGACACTCAACCAGTGAGCCATGCCAGCTGGGCAATATATTGTGTGTGTGTGTTTTTAAACTTTATTCCTGATTATAACTACCACCTATATGACTTCTTAAAGAGAATTTTGAAAATATAAAAAGTAAGACCAAAACATAACCCAGGGAAAAACCATCAGAGATCACCATATTCTTATTTTAGCGCTTCCACTAAAAGCAACCATTACTTAGCTTCTTCAGAGTTCACTCAAAAGAAGTCTTCTGTAGAACGTCCTCAGCAGCATGCTTATATTTTCTAAAGTGCCCAATATTTATTACCGTCTGAGTTGGAGCACCTGCACTCATCATGCATTTGCAACATGGGGCAGCTATAATGTTTTACATCCCAATGTTATAGATGTAAAAGATCCAGCTGTTCTTTCCAAGAGCTTCAGATATGGGGAGGATGTAGCAGTAGACTAGAAAACCATAATAAGGAGTGATGAGTGCTAGCATTTGAGATAAGCTCAGGATGCAATGGAACTGGTAGGGTGGAACACAAATGTATTCTGCTTGGGGATAAAAGAGTCTTGGAGAAGAACAAGCTTCCTGGAGGTGATGTAGCAGGGCCTCACTCTGAGGGATGGTGCAGCTAGAGACAGGGAAGTGGAGAATCAGCAGGGAACACACACTGCCCAGGATTAAAGGTAATCCCACCTGGCCGGAGGATAGAAAGATCAGGACAAGAGAGAAGGAGGGAGAAGTTGGCACGGGCTTTGCATTCCACAATAAGGAGTCTGAGTTTTATGCAAAAGGCAATGAGGCAGGTAAGCAACAGAGTGACTGAATCAGGTGTGTGTTTAAGAAAAAGCACTACTCCGGCTGCAGGAGAGAAGAGAGACATGGCAAGGCTGAGACTGAGGGGAACAATAAGCCATGGCAGTTATGCAGGTTGGACATGAAGAGGACCTGAGTGAAGGCAGTGGTGATAATGAACACTAGAGAGATCGAGGAGGTTTAGAATATTCCTTATCTACCACATGACACTTAGGGATTGACCTTAAAAGCCTACCAAATTACTAAGAAAGTATCTCAAGACTCACCTCAATAATCTCCTTTCATTGAGGTTATACAAGGCAAGTAAGATTATATTTTGGATCCTACATTAAAGGGATCAGCATATAAGACCTGAGTAAGAATTTGACACTATCCTCCAAGTCAGAAGACAGGGACCTGTGCTACATCATATATGGGGAGCGATGGCTCAGGTTGATTAACTCAAAGATCTTTCTAGGGCAGTGATGGTGAACCTATGACACGTGTGTCAGAGGTAACACACGAACTCATTTTTTTGGTTGATTTTTCTTTGTTAAATGGCATTTAAATATATAAAATAAATATCGAAAATATAAGTGTTTTACTATGGTTGCAAATATCAAAAAATTTCTATATGTGACACGGCACCAGAGTTAAGTTAGGGTTTTTCAAAATGCTGACATGCCGAGCTCAAAAGGTTCGCCATCACTGTCTAGGGCAATGGAACCACTGCAGAAGAATCAGAAAAAACACTCCCTATGCCATGGTGACTTATCAGGGCTATAGGTTGAACAGAAAATAAATCCCTTCTGAATGACATTATTATGAAACCATTGGCATTCATAGTAAGTCAATGCAACAGTTGCTTAACTAAATACACATTTACTGGATAAACAAATATGTTGGGTAGAGGATGAGGACTTTACAGGTACCAGGGGGCATGGAGGTTCAATATTACTTGTTTTCTTTTCCCATTTGAGTTGCTAACATGGGTTATTTGTATAGTTCCCTTAATCAAGATGAGTGACACAAAAAGCTATCCAAATTTTTTTTATACATATACTATTGATTTTTTACAGAGAGGAAGGGAGAGGGATAGAGAGTTAGAAACATCGATGAGACAGAAACATCGATCAGCTGCCTCCTGCACACCGCCACTTGGGATGTGCCTCCAACCAAGATACATGCCCTTGACCAGAATCGAACCTGGGACCCTTGAGTCTGCAGGCCGACGCTCCATCCACTGAGCCAAACCGGTTAGGGCCCAATTTTTTTTTAGAACAGCACTTATAACAGTCCATAATTTGGCTCCTGAGTACTTTTTTGTCTTTAACCATTGGAACTTTATGAAACTGGTCTGAATAACCTTGTGAGGGAACCAGAAGTTTGATGTCACTGTAAGCATTTTTTTTAAAGGCTGCAAACCATTGGTGGAGAGGTTTTACAGCTTTAAGTTTTGTCCTCTGCTATAGTTATATAAAGATATGCTTATGTATTACTACTTTTTTTCTTTCTTGCTATACAATACCACATAAACAAATTCAACTTAGATGATATAAAGTTTCAGATACAGGGTAAGAAAACCTAGAATTCCTTTAACACATATTTTAAGTTTGCATATGGTTTGACTAGGTTGGATCTTATAAAGCAACTAGGGGCCCGGTGCACGAAATTCGTGCACTGGGTGTGGGGAGGAGGAGTGTCCCTCAGCCTGGCCTGCCCCCTCTCATATACTGGGAGCCCTCAGGTGTTGACCCCCATCACCCTCCAATCGCAGGATCAGCCCCTTGCCCAGGCCTGATGCCTCTGACAGAGGCATCAGGCCTAGGCAGAGGACCCTCATTTCCCCCCATCACTGGTTCTGCCCCCAGCCCAGGCCTGATGCCTCTGGCCCAGGCGTCAGTCCTGGGCAGGGGACCCCCAGACCCCTCCGATTGCTGGCTCTGCCCCTTGCCCAGGCCTGATGCCTTGGCCAGAGGCATAGACCCCCATCACCCTCCAATCACCTGATCGGCCCCTTGCCCAGGCCTGACGCCTCCGCCAGAGGTGTCAGGCTTGGACAGGGGACCCCCATCTCCCCCTGATCACTGGCTCTGACCCCCGCCCAGGCCTGAGACCTCTGGCCCAGGAATCATGCCTGGGCAGGGGACCCCCATCTCCCTCTGATCGCTTGCTCCACCCCCTGCCCAAG
>NW_006286587.1:6671794-6685842 GCF_000327345.1 Myotis davidii
TCAGTGGCAGGGGGCTTCTTCCTGCTTTCCCTTTCGCCTCCCTGCATTGTGCCTACATATGCAAATTAACCGCCATCTTGTTGGCAGTTAACTGCCAATCTTAGTTGGCAGTTAATTTGCATATAGCCCTGATTAGCCAATGAAAAGGGTAGCGTCATACGCCAATTACCATTTTTCTCTTTTATTAGTGTAGATGATTTAAGTTTTTTATTCATTCAACCTCCTTTAAGAGCTAATTTTGTGTTGCTAGATATGAAAAATAGGTAATAAATAGAGGGCAATTGAAATTTATATCAAATTACAAACTGATTACAGGTGCCTACTTCCATTGTAAAGCCTTTGCAAGGGAAGAAAAATCGATGAAAATAATCCGTAATAGTACAGAAAAACAATAAATGGAACACACATTATGAAGGATCTCTGGGAGGAAGAAAACAGGCATGTGCAGAGAAGATAACTCAAAATACGTGTAGGAGAAAATGATTCTTCCAATAGTCAGAAATATCAGAGAGGCCATTGATCAGAGAGCATAATGGATGGGGACACTGTCATTGTGTGATGGCAAGTGACGCTGTTTCCATCTGGAGGATTTTGAGAAATCATTTACAATATGAGACCTGAGCTTCATAATTCTTTTAAAGTGTATAGTATCCTTTCTATACTGTTACTGAACATGCTCAGGAGTAAGCCACACGTCCCATAGGAGTGTGTGACACTGAAAAGAAAAAAGATGTGACTCAGGCCATTTCGACAATGACTCCATGGGGGGAAAAAAATTCTGTGACTCAGGCCTTTGGAGAAGACTTTCTGCACAGATGCATCAGAATCCTCTCAGTGCCACATAGTTGCTCCCAGAATATTAAGATCCTACAACACACTTCAGGAATAGCATTTGAGGGACATGGAATTACCTTTTAGCTGGAAGGCAAGACAAAATGGGAATGCTTATAACCAGAACAATTTGAGTAAGTCCAGTCCCAGGTGTCTGAATTGGCCTTACCATCTTTAAAGGAGACTGAGGTTTACTGTGTCTCAAATAAGATGTTCTTTCTTTTTATTTCCCCCCCTAAGGAACTATAATTTCCCTGTAACTCTAAAAGGATTAGAGAAACCTAGGATGATGGATGAAAATTGTCCAAACAGTGATTGGTGAAAATGGGATCGGGTGAACAGAGAGAAACTGACCAGAGGAAAGGAGCATGCATGGTAAAATGGTAGCAAATGGAAAATTTGGAAGTGTATCCTGCAGGAGATAGCTAAAAAAATTTATTCTGAATGAGAATGTGACTGCTAAAAATCACTCTGCAAGCAATCCAAGATTTACATTTCCTGTTCTACATTCAGAATTTAAATGGGAAAACTGATGCCAAAGATTTTAAGACCACTCTCCTCTTCACAGGACTGGCTTCTTCCCATCCTCCGGGTTTCCCCTTAAAGACTACATCCTTGCACAAGGCTCCCCCTAACTACTTAGCAACATGGGCTTCTATAGCTGGTTGAAATGCAACAAGTGTTTCAGTCGAGTGATTAGAACACCATGGGCCTCAAATACAGTTCAGGAAAATATGCATCCAAACCAGACACTATCAGATCCCCAGTGCCCTGCCCAGATCTTCTGATTCCCCTCACTGGCAGGCTTGTTTCAACCCCTGAAAGTCTCCCAGAGAGCTCAACCGGGGCTGCAGGGCAGGCTGGAGATATATGAGTTAATGCCTCCAGAAACAACCCTCAAGAACTATCTCATGGGAAACGTAGGATAAATATCCCAGTCCTCACCTTTCAGGCGTGGCAACACAGAAGCATGTGACACAAAGTTTCTGCAGAATCCCCCAGGGCCTGAGCCCCAGCTGCCCACAGCAGCAATTCTGCTCATTAGGACACCCTGGATTGATTTTCCTGCCTTCTCTTTCTTACTTCCCCACTCACCTTCCAGTGGCTCCTGAAATCACCCCCCAGATAAACTACTTGTACTCACATCCTTGTCTCAGAGTCTACTTCTGCAGAGATCCAGACTAAAACAGCATTCTTTCATATAAGAAAATAAACCAAATATTTTTTTAAAAAGTAGCTTAGGATGAGTTTGAACTAACGACAACAAATAATTAAGAAGCAAGAATAGAAACAATTAAAAACTATAGATGCACACTAGGGATGCACTGCTCAGTGCTCTCCTCAGGCCCCGTGAGAATTCATACCAGCTGTCTGTGTGCACGTTTCAGAGTGCCGTGAAATATTTACTGCAAGCCAAGTTTCACTGGAATCCTGAATTACCATTCTCAACGAACTCCCAGATTGTACTATTTAAAATGTACAAATGCCAAATTTTAGTAATAATGAATTCCTCATATCAAAACTTACTTGTTCATATGTGAAAAATGAAATATCCTAGGGCATATCATTTGCTCATTACAAAGAGAAAGCTCCGTGTTTTATCAACATTACGTCGTTAAGACACCTGAAAGCCTTGCGGATGCTGGTCCAGCCTTCACAATCCCTGCACTAAATAGAGGTCACATCGGGTAAAACCCCACTACCGCAAGCAAATGCCTGCTGCTTTCTTGGCAGCCTGATCTCTGGACCAAAAAATACTTTAAACAATATGTTCCTAGTCCTTGAAAGAGCAAACATGCCTTTAGGGGGAAAAGAAAAAGAAAAACACACAAGGTCTTATCGACGTTGGGTTTGATATTTACTCTTCTTTTTCTTGAGTCAAGGCAGAGTATTAACTGGGCTCCCGCCAGGTTCTTACTACATTCCTTTCTTCAACAGCCATTTTTCAGGAAGTTCAGTTTTCTGGAAGAGATTTTTTTTAAAAGTTCCTGGGAGAAAATCAGCCATCTTATGTTGTTGAGATTCTAATATAAGCGGAATACATGACACATAGATGTTAAATTACTCACTTTTCAAACAGTACTTCCTTTGGGTGTAGCTTTTCTTATTCTCCACCACTCAGAAGCCATTTTTCTAGGCGCCTATATGTGTTTGCAAGCTTATCTCCCTCACCTAGACTGTAAACAACTTGAGGGCAAGGATGCTGCCCAGTTTAGCTCCATTTGCCAGGAACATGCACCTAAGCAGAGGGTGAAAGCCCAGCTCCATTGCCTGGGGGTAAGGAAAGAGGATGGCGGGACTTCCACTGTAGCGCCCTCTACAGGCTCCGCTGACTCAGTCTAAATTCACCAAGATTCCGTCTCTCCTTTCTGTGTTTCTCAACCTTCTGGCCCTTTAAAAATACAGTTCCTCATGTTGTGGCCCAACCATAAAATTATTTTCGTTGCTACTTCATAACTGTAATGTTGCTACTGTTATGAATTGTAATGTAAATATCTGATATGCAGGGTGGTCTTAGGCGACCCCTGTGAAAGGGTCGTTCGACTGCCAAAGGGGTCGCGACCCACAGGTTGAGAACCACTGCAAGGTCTCCCTGAAGCCCTTACCTTGCAACATAATTTTGGTCTCAAGGCTTTCTTATGGGGATCATCAGCTATGACATCAACCAATAGGACTTAAAAACTGACCACTGGCAAATATGCAAGTTAATGGGTACCATTTGTCTTAGTTGAGGGTCCTTGATTTCCCGGGAGGAGAAATCCACTCAAATTAGCTTGAATGGAAAGTTTACAGAAGACTCTAAATTCCAAAGGTGTACCGTAGCCATAGGGGAATTAGAAAGTCACCTTAACTTGCTGGGACACATGGTCTATCTTCTCTGATGCTCTCAGTACTTTTTCTCTCTTTTTTGCTATAGTTCAATATTCCCTGTGATTCTTTAGTGTAATATGTTTGCACATGGCTATGGCTTACAAAGAGAACAAAACTCTTACCCTGGCTCTATAGAGAACCAACTCAGTCTCTTAGTGCCCTAGGTCCAAATGCCAGAGGGGAAAAACAAAACATAACACCAAAACACCATCTGGGGTCAGGTGTCTGTCCCTCTCAATCAGATGTGGCCTCAGAAGCAGGGTCATCTACCACGACACGGCCACTTCTTCAGCATAGGTGGACTTTTTCAAAAGGGATTATGGGTTTAAGGCAACGTCTAATATCTCTAGGACAATAACAATGCCAGACTTTTTTAAAAAATATATTTTATTGATTTTTTACAGAGAGGAAGGGAGAGGGATAGAGAGTCAGAAACATCGATCAGCTGCCTACTGCACACTCCCCACTGGGGATGTGCCCGCAACCAAGGTACATGCCCTTGACCAGAATTGAACCCGGGACCCTTGAGTCCTCAGGCCGACGCTCTATACATTGAGCCAAACCGGTCAGGGCCAGACTTTTTTGTTTTGTCTTCAAACATCTGTGTTGGCCCTTCCCTACCCAAGCAAGCTTGAAGATTCTCACTTCTCTTGAACATGTTTCATCAACTCTAATCTAATGGGTTTGTTCATTGTCTGTCAACATGCTAGATTAATTTTGTCTCAATGCTATCTCTCTCACTGTTCCTCCAGCTATCTGAGCTTTGTCTCTGTTTCTGCCTTTATAGCCTACCTTCTCTAAGAATTCCAATCCTCCCCTATGCCCATAGTGATGCAGGAATTCCAGGAGTTCAGGGACCTGCTTTGCGCAGGAAAGAATTCAAAAAACCAAGCCAGCAGAGTTTAAAGTGAAAGTGAGTTTATAAGTGAAGCCGTGAGACAGAAAATGGGCTACTTCACAGACAGAGAAGGCCCCCTTTGGTGAAATTAGCTTCCTTTATTAAGGTTCCTTTCATTGGGGAGTGGAGTTTTCAACAAGGAGGAGGAATATTCAGGATCTTCCTAGGTAAGGAATGGAGATTTCTCAGAGGTGATCTGTGGGCCATTTTGTGTCCTTATATGGGCTTTATGTTTCAGATTATTATGTCATTTAGTATGCTAATGTATTACAATGAGCATATAATGAAGCAGGGCTCACCATCAGGTGAAATTAGTTGCCATGTAGGGTGCAGCTGGTCTCTGCCTGTTCTAAGCCATAAATCTGGTGGGAGGTGGGGGGAACTTCCTTCTTCTTTACAGTTTCTGTAGCTTTTATCAATTGTAGCTCTTCTGACACAAACCCTCTTTCAGTAGCACCATCATATTTTGTCCATTTGCCCATGTTGCATGGTAAAGTCAGAGTTGTCTTCCTACATAGGGAATAAAATCTGGGAGAGACCAGGCCTCCTCCTACTTCTGCTGCTTCCCCTGCAGCACTTGGCATCATTCTGAGCACACAGGCAACACAACATAGCTGCTTCTGCTTTATGTGCTGATGGAAGCAATCTGGCTTTTCTTCAGCCCTGTGTCAATGCCTAACTTAGGCTAGAACTTCTATTACTGGCCCTCAGGCCTTACCACGGCAGCGTGAGTTTGCTCTGCTTTCAACTGCCAATACCTGCATCTCTTTGCCAGAGGGCTTCCTTCCAGACAGCAGAAAGCCACTCTGGCCTCAGCATAGTAGACTGGACAGAATGGGAACTAATCTCTGACAGCCCTCATCCACTGATCCTTGGAAACTGGTGGATATATAACCCAGTTTCTCCACCCTATAAGTCAACTCTGGTCTTCTACACTGGCTCCCAGAATTTCCCAGGGGACTTGAGCTCCAGTTGCCAATACTGGTAACTGACTTATGGCTGCCTTTCTTTCCTGTCTCACTTTCTGCGTCCCTACTAGTGTTTCCTGGGGTCACCTCCCAAATAAACGGCTTATGCTTATATTCTTAGCTCAGGGTCTGCTTTTGAGGGAACCCAGACTAAGACAACATTCAATAAATTCTTGTAGAATGAAAGAGGTTTTCCCCTTTAACTTCACAGGCAGAGACGCCAAACCAGGGATGGAGCTGGCTGTCTCAGAATGGTGGGATAGAAGACTCAATTCACACTGTACCTCAAGAGTGCAAGCACCCAGAAAGGGGAGACTATATGGGAATTAGTTTAAAACAAAAGGAATGCTTTCTTGTGGGCAGTTGTGAAGTTCAAAGTACCCAGCTAGGCCTAGAGAAGGCAGGTGCTGACAACACAGTGGCCCACAATTTACTGGCCCAATTTGGGATGGGTAATATGCATCTGGGCAGCCCAGAAGCCATACCCCATTTGTCCTGGTTTCCTCTATTCAAAAAAAAAAGGGGGGGGGGGAAGTCTGGAAAAAATAATAACTACAGTATATTAGACTTCGTGTTATCTTCATGAGCAACATTTGACTTGAGCTCTGAAATCAGAGAAATGTCCCTTTTCTTGCACCTTACATTTTGGAACAATTTCTACCTGATAAAGAAACAAAGCATTACAAATGCTTGAAAAATGATGGGGAAAAGCTGTTACCCTTTGATCAACTGAAAGAGCAGCTTAAGTATTTCTGACAGTTGATTACATAATTCAAATTCTTGAACTTTTAATGCATTGTTTCTTTGTATGCTTGCGGTGTACAATTGCTCAATGAAATGTGGAAAGACTTGACCAGGAATGTACTCATGATTACCTACCAAGTTCTTGTTTTTACTTGTTTGCTCATGTCTATTTGTGATCTCTGGGAGGTTCTTAATTTCATTAGCTCTTTTCTTAAAGAAAAGCTAATCTACTAAGAAGGAAGGCTTATTTATTCTAGGTCAGTGAACATTAACACTTTCTAATAATTAGTTCCAAGCCCCAGTTTCTAGACAACGAACCAGTTCAGCAAAATCATGATTCACAAGAAATTGACCTGTTTTCAGCAGAACTGCTGCAATCCAATGAATACCCCACAGAATCACATTAATTTGTCATTACAGCCAAAACAATTTGCAATATAGCAAAGCAACGATTAGAGCAAATGATGCTTATCTTTTCATTGGGGAAATTCTACAAGACAGCCCTGTCATAATTTTAATTTGAGATCTGCCTAGCTATCCTGGTAAAAACCATCTTAATGGGCTTGTAGATTTCTCATTGTCTTCCATTATAAAAATGTGTAACAAATTTCCTGATCAGCTACGCATAATCAAGGGATGAACACCGTCACTGCTGTGGACTTGAACTTAAATAAAAAGTTCTCAGAAATATAGCATCCTTGATGAAGAAGGGGCTTGCAAAACCTTTACTTTACAAGGGAAGGATTTTTTCCTACTGTAAACTATCATGGTAGCCATAATAGTAGGACTTTCCCCCCAAATGCCCGCATCCCAATTCCTGGAACCCGTGAATATGTGACCTTCATGGCAAAAGGGGCTTTGCAGATGTGATTAAGTTAAGGATCTTGAGATGAGGTGTTATCAGGGATTACCTGGGTGGGCCCAACCTAATCACGAGTCCTTAAAGTCATAGAACCTTTCCCACCTGCAGAGATAACTATGACTATGGAAGAATGCTCAAAGACAATTCATGCTGCTGGCTTTGAAAACGAAGGAAGGGGCCACATGTCAAGGTCTGTGGCTGGCTTCGAAAAGCTGGAAAAGCCAAAGAAACATATTTTCTTCTGGAGCCTCCAGAAAAGATCGCTGTCCTGTTGACACCTTCATTTTTACCCAGTGAGCGCTTGTCAGACTTCTGCCCACCAGACTGTAAGATAATAAATGTGTTGTTTTAAGCCAATGAGTTCGTGTATTAAGCCAATGATTTGTTGCAGTAGCAACTGAAAACTAATAGTTATGATATTTAAATAATTCTTGGAAAAAGTTATGTAAGAATATGTGTGTGTGTGTATTTCTTTTCCCCCAAAAATGTATAAAAGTGTGGTTTTTCTTTTTTCTTTTCTTTTCTTTCCTTTTCCACCATCTGGAATTAACAGCTATTAACACTTTGCATTATGAACTTTCATTCTGTTTTATAAAAAAGTAAAATCTTCATTACAGTTGTACATCAGGTCCCCTTTAGCCATAAGCCCCAGTAGCATTCCTGACCCATCCCATCAACCATAGTTATATTTTAATATGTATTCTTATAATCTATTTAAAATATTTATACTTTATGCTAAGCAAAATAAGCCAGTCAGAGAAAGATAAATATCACAGGATCTCACTCATTTGTGGAATATAATGAACATTATAAACTGATGAACAAAAATAGATACAGAGACAAAGAAGCATCGAACAGACTGTCAAACTTCAGTGGGAAGGCAGGGGAGGGGTGAGGGGTGAGAGTAAGAGATCAACCAAAGGACATGTATGCATGCATATAAGCATAGCCAATGGACTCAAACACTAGGGGTGTATTGGGGTGGCTGGGGAGGTCAATGGGGGAAAAAGGAGACATATGTAATACTATATGTAATACTTTAAACAATAAAATAAAACTTAAAAAATAAAATTAATCATAGGGAAAAAAAGAATAGCCAATAGAAGCTATGAAAAAATAAAATATTATCTATAAATACATAATTAATTCATAGTATGATTTTGTGTGCACTTTCTAAATCTGTACATGTAATGCCATAGAATGAAGGGCCATTTGACAAGAGCTGAAAAAAGAGGGCACAAAGCCACTACCAAAGATGATGCATCTTAAAAAAGGGAAGCCCTGGCTTCTCCCTGGCTTCCCTTTGCTGTCCTCTCTCCTTGCTTCCCATGGGTTGAATCCAGCCAGAAGGTGATTGGCTGGGAAGTCTGAGAAACGCAGCTTTCAGGATGAGCTCCCTGCAGTGCGGAAGAGGGCAGGGGAGTGTGCAGAATGGACCTGAGAGCAAGAGGCTAATGTCTGGCACATGCTTTACAGGGTATATTTACAATCCTGATTTACAAAGAAGGTTTTGGTTTTGGTTTTTTAAACCTGCAAATTTTCAGCTTCCAAGATGAAGATCATTTAGTTTTGTTGTTTATTTGGGTCTAAGGATCATTAAGTGCTTAAATTTTTTTTTTTTTAAAAGGAGATTCTGTGCTTCAGAGTTTCAATCTGTAAATTAGAAATAATAGCACCCACCGCAGACATTTATAATAAAGATTAAAGAATTTTATATTTGTGAAATACTTGCAATAGAATCTGGCAGATGACAAGTGCTAAAAATAAATTCATTAGATAAGTATGCAAAAATGTGGTCATATATATTTTCTTAGGAAAGATGATCTATTTATTTCTCAAATGAGTTCATATATGCTTCTTCCTGTCAAGGTGGCCTTCAGAGAAAGATGAATAATCTACTGATAATGTTTATTGAATGAATAAGTAAATTCCACTTTCAAAATAAAAGGTGTATACACATTTTTCAGGGACACAACTATGTTCTTAAATAGAGTTTGCTTGTATGGCAGTTTCCCTCTGTGAATGTGTTAGAATCTAAAGAAATGGATTGCCAGGATGCTCTGATTAATATGATGGCACAACAAACAATCCAGGCATTGTGACCATTCTGACGAATTGTCTCATAATTCTATTCTTATTATCATCTGGGGAAAGACTCCTTGAGAAATGAAAGGAGAATATCCAGTCATTACTGCTGGTAAAGCAGAATTTGGTCCATTCTTGGGGTATGAAAACTCCAGCACACATAAGGAGACTGAGGCTAGGAATTGCCTGCTCCTGATAATGGCACATGTCTGTGTGGTGGAAACAGCCTCAGCAGCCTTTTCATTGGATATATTCCATCAGTAAAAGCCACCTATGACAAGTGACTCAAAGTACAACATACTCTGCCTTCCCTAAAGGACTACTCTGCTGCATCCTCCTTTCTCTCACACCTGGTCTAAAATTATAACCCTGTGGTCACTTCACTGATTGGACATGACCTTCAGTAGGCCATTGCCTGTTACAGACACATTTGTCTTCTGCAGGGATACACAATAACCTTGTAGCACCACCATCACTTCCCACAGGTAATGTATTAGATTACTCAGCTGGGGTAGGGGGATGTGTCCCATACTTCACACCTCCACATCCCTACATCCTTCCCCGAGTAACTCTGCCGGTTTTTCCACTAAAAAGTTTGCTTTGGGCCCATGTGGCTTGCTTTGGCCAGTGAAATAGGACAAAAGTGGCGGCTGCACCTGAAGAGACAGCACAACCTTCCTGCTTACTCCTCTTATGCTTCTGCCACACCGTCCTGGTTCCAGAGAATGAAACGCACTTGGAACCGAGTCACCCCGCCAATCAGCAAAACTGTGAGCATGATAATACATGCTTATTACTATGTGCCACTGAAATTCGGGGTTGTTCGTTATACAATGTGTCTGTGGTAATAGTTGACTACTCTACCAGCTATCAGCTAAGTGGGTACAAGGCACTGAGAGTCTTGGCCACAGCAGGTGAAGGAATTTCATTGCAGCCATTCCCTGTCCCTCTTTCTTGCTTTCTGTACTTACAGCATAAGAAAATGAAATGTCCAAGTTTCCAGAATTTTCTACATCTTACGGGCAGCCATATGACCCAGACAATCCTATATAATATGCTAAGTGTCCGGTCATACAGTCAGCCATTCAACCAATCAAAGTGTAATATGCTAATGATATACTAAAGCTGCTCAACTGCTCACTATGATGTGCACTAACCACCAGGGGGCAGACAGTCAACCAGTCACCATGACCTGCACTGATCACCAGGGGAAGGTGCTCTGACAAGTAGGTTAGCTTGCTGCTGGGGTCCAGCCAATTGGAACTGAGCAAGATGGGGCTGGACATGCCCTGGAGCCCTCCCCAGTCCCTCCTTGGCTGGCCAACCTCCCGCATCCCTCCCCACCCTGATCATGCACTGATGGGAGTCCCTTAGCCTGGCCTGCACCCTCTTGCAATCTGGGACCCCTCAGAGATGTTGGAGAGCTGGTTTCGGCCCAATCCCACAGGCCAGATCAAGGGACCCTGCTAGTGCACGAATTCGTGCACTGAGCCTCTAGTGATATATAAGTATAGTTTTGCATGCCCTGGCTGGTGGTGGCTCAGTTGGTTGAGTGTGGAGGTTGCTGGCTCGATTCCTAGTCAGGCACATGTGCAAGTTTCGGGCTCAATCCCTGTTGGGAGGCATGCTGGATGCAGCCAATTAATCTCTCTCTCTCTCTCTCTCCCCATTTCTCTCACTCTAAAAAATATCAATTAAAACATGTTTTTTAAAGTATAGTTATGCAGGAGACTCTTAAGAAAACATTTGTTGTCTTGGTAAGAGGAAAAGGGACTCTGTTATTGCCCTTCTCTCTTCTTCCTCTCTCAAAGACAGCATGATGCCTGGATCCATAGCAGCCACTTGCAGCCAGGAAGTGAGCAGCATGAGGAAGGCAGAGTAGGAAGATGCAAGACAGCGAGGTCCTTGATGCTGCTGAGTAGCTAAATCTGCAGCAACAAATGCCTATCTCCAGTGGGTTTTTTTAAACATGAGGTATAATCAGTGTCTATTTTGTTTAAATCCCTGTTAGATGGGGTTCTGATATCTAAAATGAAATATATTGCTAACTGGTTTTAAGGTTTGCTTATTTTAAGGTTTGGCTTAGGTCTGGCCCAGTCTGTTTACATCAGAAAGATATCGCTTCCTCAGGGAGTACTTTAGAAGCTGAGATAGAAGGAAACTGAAGTTTTCATAAACTACTGTGAGGAGGTGGGAGGAAGCAGCAGTCTCACTTTTTAACATCAAAAAGAAGTCCCCTAGGAATTGAGATGGGAAAGCTTGGGTTACTTCTCTTTCTGTCTTGATCTATTTGACCTACTAAATTCCAATCCACACACCATTCTTAGCCTATTCCATGAAATGCTCTCAAAATCCAGCCACAATGAATCAATATTTTTCTTTAAGTCCTAGAGTTCGTTTTGCTCTATGTGTGCCCTCAATTGATACATCACACTTGGTCCTGCATGAGTCCAGCTATTTTCTTCCCTACCAGGATAGTGTCTTCTTAGACCCTGTAGAATCTCTTGCAGAACCTAGTAGAGTGCTCACACACATCAAACCTTTCATAACTAGTAGTAAATCCTATATAATAAAAGGCTAATATGCAAATTGACCAAACAGCAGACCGACCAGTCACTATGATGTGCACTGACCACAAGGAACAGATGCTCAACGCAGGAGCTGCCCCCTGGTGGTCATTGGGAGCCTGGCTGATGGCTGGCAAGCACAGCAGCAGTGGTGGGAGCCTCTCCCACCTCCGCAGCAGTGCTAAGGATGTCTGACTGCTGGCTTAGGCCCAGGGAACAGGCCTAAGCTGTCTGTTGGACATTCCCTGAGGGCTCCTGGCCTGCAAGAGGGTACAGGCTGGGCTGAGGGACCCCCACCCTCCAAGTGCATGAATTCTGTGCACTGGGCCTCTAATACTAAATAAAATTAATATGAACTTGCTTTCATATCATATGCCCAGCACTACTCCCAGGGTTGAGGGTGTGTCTGGAAATCTAATTAGGGATTGGCAGCAAAAAATGTTCATCTTAGGAAACCTTCTACTGCAGAGGAAGCAGGTTATGAGAGAAATGAGGGACAAAAGAGAGGAGGAAAACACAACAATCCAGAGTCACCTCCAAAGAGACCAGAGTCTCTGTATAATGTATTCCCTGTTGGGAGCATTTCTATCACATGTTCTGATGACAAAGAGTCGGCAAGTGGCATGCTATGGCATTTTTACCCTGTTCCTGAAAATATAAGTTGGATCATTTAGACTTTTTAGCTTGCACTAGTCAAAAAGAAGATGGAAACTCTAAGCTGAAAAGTGCTAGAACTTATCATTGGAAGTGGTGTGGTGGGGTGTCTTAGACTGGGTTCCCCAGAAGCAGGCTCAGATACAAGGATCTGAACCCAAATGATTTATTTTTGAGATGATCCCAGGAAGCACAGCAGAAGAATGTGGAAATGAGGCAGGGAAGGAAAGGAAGTTAATACAGGTGCATTAATGAGTAAGTTATGCCTATGGTAACTGGAACTCAGTCCTGGTGGGGAGCTGTGTGTAGAACACATCTCCAAGTTGTTCCCCAGGGGCAACGAGGAGCTGAGGTATTTGTCCACTAATTCCCATTCTCATAGGTTGAGAGCTTTTTCTGGGGGATGCTCCTGCAGCCAAAGAAAGTCCTTAGGCAGAGAATCCAAGGTGCTGGCAGTAGAGAACCACTGGCATGAACTGGAATGCTGATGCTGGGAGTGTGTGGGCAGAACCTCAATAATGTCTGCTACGTGGGGAGAAATGGAAGATGGAGGAGCAGGGGGCTGAGGATGAGGGAGTGAGGAATGAGGACCACTCACTTGGGTAGGCTGACATCTGGATGGCCAGAGTGTTATGCCAATGAATGGAGGTGGGTGTTTCATGGAAACACCTGGAAGAGTCTGTAATACAGCTCCCATTTATCTTTGTTGCCTTTAGGTTTTAAAATGTCTTCAAAATCATAAGGGTTAAAACTCATATTTATCAACCTTCATGTCCCATAAGGGGGGAACGATAGAGTACAACCACACGTGGAACATTCTGGGGCTAATTTTTTTATAATGAAAAGTATTTATAACTTAATGTTAAATGATTTAAATGAAAAAAATCAGCCTTGGCCAGTGTGGCTCAGTGATGGAGCATGAACCCCCATGCACCAAAGGGTCACGGGTTCAATTCCTGTTTAAGGGCATGTACCTGGGTTGCAGGTTCGTTCCCTGGCCCCAGTTAGAGCATGCAGGAGGCAAACAATGGTGTATGTCTCTCTCACATCAATGTTTCTCTCTCTCTCTCCCTCACCCTTCCATCTGCCCACTCTCTCTAAATATCAATGGAAAAAAATATCCACAGGTGAGGATTAACAACAAAAGCAAGATCCAACATTGTATATCTAGTAGGGTTTCTATGTAAAAATAATAATCTACACTAATAAAAGAGAAACATGGTAATTGGCATACGACCGCTACCCTTTTCATTGGCTAATCAGCGAGATATGCAAATTAACTGTCAGCCAAGATGGCGGCAGGCAGCCAGGCAGCTTGAAACTAACATGAGGCTTGCTTGCTTCAGTGACGGAGGACTCCAACATTCCCCGCCTGCAGCTGCAGGCCTCTGAGCTGGCAGTTTCAGAAACTCTGTAACAAATACCACCGGACTTAAGCCCGCAGATTTGCAACATTGTAAGCAAAAGCCAGAAACCTACTTTCAGCCACGGAGGCCTAAGAGCTGGAGCCAAGCCTCAAAGCTAAAGCTGGCCCAAAATAAAAAAAAAAAAAAAAGGAAAAAAGGAGG